>NC_091120.1:207380840-207715840 GCF_040183065.1 Periplaneta americana
TGATATAACCTCGGCAGTTGCGAGCGTCGTTAAATAAAACATAATTTAATTTCGTCTCGTGTCGGATGTAGGCTGATCAACTCTGGCATTTTCGTACTAAATCTAATACTTTTTTAATTAGTGTATTAGTACGTTCATTAAACAATCTAGTACAGTTGTACTTGGTTCTCGTATTAATTTCAAAATTTAAATTGCAAGATTTTGAAAGTTATAGCTTTCGTCAATGTATATCGTCTATATATATCTACCATGGTACGATTAAAAACAGATTAATCCGAAAATATTATTTTTTAATTAGGACACACAGTAGTGACTTCTGTTGTTGCTTAGTGAGCGTCATATGTGGCGCCAATAAGTCATAACTTATGAGGCAACTAAGCCAGGAGGTAATGGGGTAGGGTAGCCAGTTCCTTTCCCTCTCCATTGCATACATCGCTGACTAGCTACATATTACTCTAGTCAGACTTCAGATGCATACAAACAATTGTTCTTCCTCTGACACATATCGTCAAGTGAGATGTACTGCCTGGTAATAGATGTACGTATCAGCCAGAACCTCAATCAGAATTATTGTGACTGTTATAAAGATGCCGCGGCATTCACAGGGTCCCTGCAACTGCGTGCAACGTTCTGCTCTCTGTTGGCTGTTTACTTACTTACAAATGGCTTTTAAGGAACCCGAAGGTTCATTGCCGCCCTCACATAAGCCCGCCATCGGTCTCTATCCTGTGCAAGATTAATCCAGTCTCTATCATCATATCCCACCTCCCTCAAATCCATTTTAATATTATCCTCCCATCTACGTCTCGGCCTCCCAACTAACACTCTATATGCATTTCTGGATTCGCCCATACGTGCTACATGCCCTGCCCATCTCAAACGTCTGGATTTAATGTTCCTAATTTTGTCAGGTGAAGAATACAATGCGTGCAGCTCTGCGTTGTGTAACTTTCTCCATTCTCCTGTAACTTTTGCTGTGGTCGTGCCAGAGAATCAGTCCTATTCCGAGGCTTATTGTAGGGATTCGTAACAAGCTGTTTTTTTACGGTGATGGGTTGTTAGCCCTTCGCCCAACCCCCAAGCTGGAGGACCACCCCTCATCGGCTGTCCGCGACTGCTTATTCAATATATTCACAGCTACCCTCCATATCTGGAGGCCGTCTCCTCGATCCGCAACCTGAGGACGCGCCATGCCGTGGTGATAGGGACCCACAATACATGGCCTGTTGGCTGTTATCGTTATATTTAGATTGTTGAGGAATTGGTTTCTATTTATAAGAAGTGTGAATATGACTGAGAGAGAAATGAATGTAATGCTGTTTGTGTGTTGCATTATTGTTGATGATTTCTTTTATTCCTTTATTGAATGTATACCATATATGTACAAGTAGGCCTATTTGTGTTTAGATAGCTTGGCCGGTCATAACATTCTGCGCAGTATACCAGGCAAGTCCATTTGTTGCTGACAGTGATGTGTGGTTAGCGCTGTGCAGCTCCTGTAGAGTTCACTCAAGTGCGTAGTATACTAACCATTGCAAAACTTAAGTACCGCAATGCAATCAATAAAGACATTGTACTTTACTTTATTGTGAATGGAAGAGTGAAAATTAGTGGACTGTATCGCGTCAAGTACGAATATTTGGATAACAGTGAATGGAAGAGCTGTGATCGTCCTTGTAGTGCAGGTAGGCTACGTGATCCAACATAAAGGCCCATTCACAATGAAAATTAAACATAACCGTAACATAAACACAGAAGTTTGCGCCCAGGCTACCAAATGGGATCATTCACAACGATTCACATAAGCATTGACATAAACATTACCGTAAGACGTTAACATGAAAGTTTGCAAACTCCAATTGAGACAGCCATACAAGGGGATCTACTTTATATAACTATGTAAATTCACATTGTTTTAAATTAAATTTATTTTTAACATTTTGACAGGACATTTAAGGGCCGTATTCATAGACATTTTTAGCGCGGGCCTTCGGTGGATTATCAGCGTTTTTCGTATTCATAAACCAGTGTTAGGGATAGGATATGATTTGAATTCTGTACTAGTAACCAGTGGATAGCCGGGACTAGCTTAGTACGCTCGTAGCGCGTGCTGCGAAATGTCCATGAATAGCACCCTTAATGTTGGTATGGATAATATTGTCACCATTTTATTCTAGTCGTGGCATTTTCAAATGTAAAACTTGTTTGTAATTGATTTTAGATGATACTTCTATCTTGTACCTGAAGATGCCCCACTAGGGCGAAAACGTTAGTAATCAAGATTAAATAGGATGTAATACATCAATAGTTTTCTTTCATATGTAATTCATTGCTTAAGCCATATTGACGGAATAAATAATCAATCAATCATATGTTGATATATGTTATTAACACGAGGCTTAGCCGAACATTCCCAACATGAATTGTAAAAAATTCTATGCTTATGCTTACGTGATTTGCAGACAGAACACAATCGTGGAGCGCTGAAGTATACGACAGAATATGAGGAAATGGCGTCCTTGTTATGTTTCCATGGTTACCAAGTATGTTTGCTGTTATGTTTATGTTCCCATCGTGAATGATGGTATGACTTCTTGATTTTACTGTAACGTTAAGTTAACGCTTACGTTATGTTTAATTTTCATTGTGAATGAGCACGTCAGCATGCGTGCAGTTCCCCTCCTTCCCCCTCTTGTTCCACTGAATATGCTGAGACACTGACTCACTTCACATCACCCCTACTCAAATGTTCGCGCTTAACACCGACCAAGCTACCTAAACACAACGGTGCAGTGGAATTACTGTGTTAAATCTTAGTTTGGGCCTGTGGTACGAAAAGTAAGAAATACACGTGTAATAAAATTCACGAGAGAAATTCAGTCTAACCCTCTAGCAGACTCCATATCAATGCAAGTCTGATCCGTTGCTAAGCAAGTGACGTCAGGTGTTACATTTTCGTGACGTTTTATTAATTTGAAATTCGAGCACAAAGCATTGCTATCTGCCGCACTGAGTTCGCTTTGTTGGTAGGCGTGTACATTCGGCATCTTTCTTTTATTTCAAAGAACTAATTACTTCGTTCAGTTGGTATTAATATCATCGAACCGATTAGCTGATTAATTTTAAAATCCGATTACCCAATCAAGTGTCTTTTAATGGATTAATCCAACCCATTAAAAATTATCGTATGGTTAAAAAACATAACTGTCTTGTGAAGTCTGTGTATGATTTGGTGCGGTAAACTCTTCAGTTATGATTAACAGGTGATTAGTGTAAACTGATGTTCTTGTTTCTGCTTTACAAAGCTAAAAGCAATAACACTGTAAGTACAACTAGCCTCCGTAGTTTAACTTCCACAAACTGTGGAAAGGGTCGGACACGTTATCCACTGTCAGTGTAACCTCTCGGAGGTAGCTGGAGGTTTGGAGTATTGGAAGATCCAAGTAATGGTATTTGTTGAATTGAATAAATGTTATTTTTGTTTCGTCCACGTGCACCTGACTTTGCCCAAATGTAACTGTCACAGCTCAGTTTTCGGTGGCCCTCGATCAGTGGTATTCAATCTGTGGTCCGCGTACGCATCCCACCGATTACATATATAAAATGTTGATATATTATTTTAATACACTTGTTGATAATCATTGCATTATATTACAGTTTCTTTTGCAATATCAACTCTTGTTTTTCCTTGTTGAATAAAATTTCTGTATATATTATATTTTATGTTACAATTATAAGCAAAATAAATAAATAAATAAATAAATGAATGAACGAATAAATAAATAAATAAATAAATAAATAAATAAATGAATAAATAAGTCAATACGTCAATAAATAAATAAATCAATAAGTCAATAAATAAATAAATAAATAAGTAAATAAGTAAATAAATAAATAAGTAAATAAATAAATAAATAGATAAATAATAAATAAGTAAATAAATAAATAAATAAATAAATAAATTTCACGTAAATCATTAGACTACTGTTATTATTGCATCAATAACTACTGTATAATAATAATAATAATAATAATAATAATAATAATAATAATAATAATAATAACTTATTTTTAGTACAACATTAATCACAGTCTTTTGTTAATTCTTATATAATTTCGATGCAGTTTTGGGCGTACAAATATGTTGTGAGGGTACGCTAGCAAAATAGATTGAATAGCACTGCTCAGGTTATTATCAGTTCATTATCGTCATTGCTGGTTGTTCAGCATGTTCAGTGTTGTGTAGTTCTGAACTTGAATTATAAACATTAAATCCAGACATTTGAGATGGGCAGGGCATGTAGCACGTATGGGCGAATCCAGAAATGCATATAAAGTGTTAGTTGGGACGCCGGAGGGGAAAAGATCTTTGGAGAGGCCGAGACGTAGTTGGGAGGATAATATTAAAATGGATTTGAGGGAGGTGGGTTATGATGGTAGAGACTGGATTAATCTTTCTCAGGATAGGGACCAATGGCAGGCTTATGTGAGGGCGGCAATGAACCTTCGGGTTCCTTAAAAGCCATTTGTAAGTAAGTTACAAATATGGCTTATGAACCGCTGCATGGAAAAATTGGTGAAACTTTGGGACTTAGATTAAACTACTGTGGAAAGGTGATGGCCGGAAAAATGTTTTGTAAGAAAGCGGAAAATCCTGCAGTTGTAGTGCAAGCACAAACAGTCTACCACGTGCTCATCCTCTGCAAGGTTGCTGCTTCCAGTTCATCTTCTCTGTCAACGCTGGAGCGGCTGATACTGAAGTCTGAACTCGTGGAATTGTCGACGTACTTATTGATGTGTTTGGCTGGATAAAGAGCTGTGACTGTAAATAAATGTAAATTTGATTTTTGTTCAAACTTTTTGTACACATTTTCGTTGCCAATTGCCTCTTAAAAATTATTTTTGATATAATCAATAGAATTAAAAGTAATTGTAAAAACGCATGTTCTTTTTATAGCCCATGGAATTACTGTAAAATGATTGCCTATTAGGTGTTTTTCTTCAAACTTAACAAACACTGTAATATCGATTAAAAATTGGATTAACTGTAGATTTATCAATTAAAGGCATTCGGTTAACCTATCAAAATGTTTAATCGGTGGACAACTGTAGAAAAAATATATTCCAGTACTTTTTGTACTAACCTATAACTTTTTCCTCCTTGAATTTGGTACTAAATAATTCTGTTTGTGACCTGCTCTGATGTCAGTCTGTTAAAGTCAGTAGATAATGAACGATGCAATGTGTCAGTGTGTCTGATTGTCTTTAAGACGCAAATTGTTGGTCTTTGGACATTCGGTGCCGTCCCATATGAGGCGGTGTACATCCCCACCTGGAAAGACAGCCCTGTATGGGGTCGTAGGATTCGGAACTGCAGGGACAGGGGAGCCAGCGAATAGGGATTATAAAGAATGGACACTGAGCGAATTTTCCTGTGTTTTGTTTCTCTGTGTGCCGGCATTTAGTTCCACTTTCAAGCGCTAGAGGTTAGTGTAATCGAGCATACGCTAAGATAATAACTGAGTATAAAGTTGAGACACAGGATCCAAACATCGCCTACCTTATTGCATAATCCAGTGACGCTTTGCTTCAAATAAATTCAAGTTAACAGCTTTTCCTTATTTCTCAGTGACGAACTAATTGTAGTAATATTTTTTTTTATATTTCAGATATAATAAATTATATTATAAAATAATATAATACATTATAAAATTAAGTATCAAATAGTTTAATATTTGTATATAATATAATATAGGTATATGGTTTTACTTCTCGTAAGAGTTTTGTTTTTCCATTTTCAGCGCTATCAAATCATTACATATTTTAATTGTTGTTGGGGTCAACGTCTGAACTCTCATTATAAAGGAACTCTAGAGTCTAGACATTACAGTTAATGACGGATTTATTATTTTATGGATCCAATTTATTTTATTTGAGTACATAATGTACCTAGATGTAGTCAGCGCCAACTCTAGGGAGAAAGCAGAATCTCACGCTCTAGCTGGCTTGAAGGTCATTGAAATCAATCCGGCTACATCAAAGGTACCGACGCGAAGTGTCCATTCTTTATAATCCCTAATCGCTGGGGGAGCGGAGCTGAGTTGTGATGGGCTATTAATAATAATAGTTGTAATAAGAATAATAATTTAATTCAGCGACATGAATCACTGTCAACTATGGCAGCAAACTTAATATGGAAAAGTAGAGAAATTCATCGACCGAGGAAGACTCTGTCTACGTAGGTGGGCTATGAGACCGTTGTTGCCGGCAGCTATGGAGCACAGCTTGGCACTTCTGCCACCCGAGCGCCTCGGTCGAGGAATTCAGAACAAGTTCATTTTCAGGTGGTCACATAATAATCACAAGGTCCGGGTTGTTCATTGTGCCTGCGTACGAGTATTTGGAACTATCGACGTTAACGAGTTAGTTTTGGAAGAACCAGTTCTCCGATAAGAACAGGCCTGTAACTTACCGATCTGAACACATTGCTGAGATAAGCCTGACGGCAGCGATTTACCACGAAATGTAGGGTTTTTAATGTTTACCTGGCGCGAAATTTGTAGAAAATTATCATTGCTGGTATAGAAATTTAGCGGAATCTTTACTCTTTTCGGATTCAGAAATATTTATTTTTCCATTAACAGTACAGGAATGCAGCGGTTTTAGCACTGCTTGTGGTGGTTTTCATGAATCGGTGTTGGCTACACTGCCTAGCGGCTCGCTCCGAACCAATGTTGCCAAGTCAGCGGTTTTGTAGCTAAATCTGGTGTTTTCAGGACTATGGTCAGCTACAGAATTTTACCGTCAGCGGCTAGCTCTTTATTTGGCGTTTTCTGATGATTCCGGCAGAAGGTGGCGATATATTTCAGTTTTTTTTCTGTAAACATATAATGTACTTGGGGACAACAAAATTAGTTAATCATAAATCAGAGTTTAATATGGTATTACTACAATTTTTCATTGTGCGAGTATAAACTATCAACGTTTTATGTTAACTCGATTTGATACAACTACGTCCATTTCGTGCCTCATCCATTGTTGTTGTACAAATAAGGTATGTTGCATTTTGTTAAACTCTCAGTCTAATCATGTATGCATCGTTTTTGTAAATTAATTGATATATTTAATCATAAAGAGTAGATAAAGAACTGAATTATTATTATTATTTCCATTTATGATAACTTATATTATGATATATTATTTAATTTATCATTCCGCATTATAGTTTATGTAACACAGACATACTTAAAACCAGACTCATTGTTGGCAGGCACGTCTCCAGCTCAGTGTGAAATCAGATAACGAACCGACTGATGTGATTGTGAATGTGGTTGTTTCCGAAGTGTCCAGTATATTCTTGATCTACTTCATTCAATTTTGAATGAATATGCTACGTATAACTCTATACGTTCTAAAGTTTATATATGTGTGAAAAAACATGTGTTGAAAAATTAGGTGGAAGAAGTTGCCGGTGGTAGTTGGAAAGCTCGGTGTAAATGGTGTAAGGTGATATTGAATGCAAAATATTCAGATTTAATTGTCCACACGATTTTGCATAGACCATAGAGTCTACAAAGTGATACAAACTTTCCATAATTTAGCCTACATTTTGGTAATTGTGAATTACAGGAACGCCACTTTTTACTTTTTTAAAAATCGCTGAAATAAACTATAAAATGAAAGTATTCATTAGTACAAATAGATGTGATCACTTGGAGAGCTGTGGGCCTACCCAACCCGCCCTAAATAGGTACTTTACTTATATATGAAAATCGTCGTCTGTGAATGAAGAATGCAGCCATTTTTTGTTAATTTCATAGTGGGTTTCAGTGTCGCCAACATAGTAATAATACTACACACCTAATAAAACCTAACCTAACCTTCCACCTGTAGCAACATTCTTCACGTTTAGTATCATTTCGTTTGCATGTATTGGCAACCTAGCTATTCGTGTCGGGGAGCCATCTAGTGGAAGTAGATCGTACTGCCAGGAAGAAGAACAGTCTGCAATATTCGTTCAGTGGCCAGTAATATACTCCATCTTGGCGTGCCCAACCTTCACAATTAATTACATTTTTATCAAATTTTCCAGTTCCTAAAACTGTATAGTTTGTATTTCAAATTTGAATGTGATGTGTTAAGAAAAATCTGGAGTTTTTCAGCTACAGTTTAGCGGTTTTTTTAAGCTTGTGCAGCGGTAAATGGAATTCTGAGTTGGCAACATGGCTCCGAACTCTCTCATTGTTTATATTCAAGTGTGCTATTTTGGAATTGTTTTGTTTTCCGTACAAACGACAACCCGGACCCTGCGGTGCGGTGCGGGAGGGTGGGGTGCGCAATGAGGACACGCGTGAGTGCGACAGTTTTATTTCTTCACATGGACATCACATCGTGACACTGCAAGCAACATGGCGGCGCTCAGTTGTCGCCCTGCTGCCACAAGTCCTCGGGGCCGACCTGCAACAAGACACCACGTCACTCAGCGGCCGGGGAACCCCCACTCAGCCCGGGAGCCCCAGGGACCCCACGCACCTGTCTGGGGACGTCGCCTCCGTCCCGTTGCCACTTGTTGGCCAGAAAGTACTCCAGCCGGCGGCGCGTGGAGTCCGCGGATCGCAGCCAGGAGTAGCCGCCGAACTTCTTGCCCATGTTGAACTGCAACACAAGTCAGTTCCGCTGTAATATCACACTTGGTTCGTGCAAAGATTTATTTTGCCTGAGTTACTGAAGGACACACCCTGTGCTGTCTGTGCAAGGATGTGGCTGCAGCGCCACCTCACTTCAGTGTAAATTCCACAATCATCTCGATTATACATTTCCCGGTCGCTGGATTGGAAGGCTAGGCCTTATTCTATGTCCTGCGAAGTCACCCGACATAAATGCACTCGATTATTTCCTATGGTTATTTTATCTAAAATAACTTCTTTATAAGAATTAATTGCCAGGATTGTGATGTGATTAAAAACACGTCAGGGATATTTGAAAGATGCGACAGAATCTCGTACGCCGACGTCATGCTTGCATTGACGTTTATTACCGTCATTTTGAGCAACTGTTGTGAGGCACAAAATGATACGCCGTTAACTCAGGTTTGTAAATTACATGAAAGTAATTTTAATATGCAAAAATGAGTGTGTGTAAATAATATGGAAACAATTGACAGCGATATATATATGTTCAAGCCCGTATCTGCTTAACCTGACTTCGCAGACCTTGTTCCCTAGCTCAAAATGTTTATAGACTGTCCTCTATTTCCTGTGTAATTTTTGCTGAATCATTCTGCAAATAGATCCTACAGTTTTTTTAAGTCTTAAATATAATCTATCGTTAGTCATATTCTTTTAATATTATAATATCCAATTACTTAATAATGATTATAATAACGTGCTTAGTAACTCTGAGTTAATATTGTAAGAATCTAAATTAATATTATCATAGTCAAAATGTTTAATAATGTAAAAGAAAGCATGTAATATTAAATTGTAATGGGGCATATTGAAAAGAAAAAATACATACATACATACATACATACATACATACATACATACATACATACGCACATACATAGGGCTATTCCATATCAAATCGACCGAAATATAGAGAAAATTGACCTTACAATTTCTGAATACAATGAAACTTATTTTGTACGTAGAGAACTATGATACAATGCTTTGTGCAAAGTTTGAGGCATCAGAACTTCATAGTGTTTAAATTTAAAATATTTAAATTTATCGTATTTACATAAAATTAGCAACTTTAAACTGTTGTGGCTCCGAAACCCTTTCAACCAGTGATCAAAATCATGGTTTATTTTGATGCTGAGAAGTTAAAGTTTATATTGACATGTAAACAGTTTTTCTTACTTTTTATGGAAATGGAGAAATTTAGATTTTTCTTCATTAAGACGCCTTTGACCACGAAAATATATTTTTAAAATATATAGTTAGATTCCGCATTGAAAGTACAAATAAACACATATTTTTTACTGGTGCACCGTTGATAAGAAAGTATTGAAAATATCAAATAAAGAAAATAAATAGTACGCGCGTGAACTAACCAGCTGACTGTGAGGCGGGAGCTAGCCGAGGTAAGTAACGCCAGGAGACAAACACGTGATGTTTCGTCTAGTAGCGCTTAGCTGGGCTAGCTTTATCACAGGTTTTCATAAACACAGGAGTAAAATGACGCCCAACGCTCTCTTAACTTCAGCTCTCGGCCAGTGCGTGCGGTACTGCGCCGTTCAAGTCTAGGCTTGTGGAAATAATCTATTTAATACCCTCGAAACTTATTCCCGAGCCACTAAGCAAACAATGCCGAATCCCTCTTAATAATGCAAGGTTTTTTCTCATTTTTTTTTTTTTTTTTTTTTTTTACATTTTTACAAATGGGCAAAAAGCCTAAAAGTAAGTAAAATCAGATTATCTGTCTCTCTGTGTACAATAAAAATAAGGATTACTTCTTATCATAACCTACCAAATGTCAGCTTCAAAATGAGCTCTCGTTCAATGTTCTGCAGTAAACGGTTCCAGAGTTCTGAGCGCTGAAATAGGCTTGTTTTTATAAAATACGATAAATTTGTCGCTCAATAGTACGAAAACCGTTTGACTTTCGATAGTATATTTTTGAAAATGCACTGTCCTCAGCACCTTGTATAAATAGGGAAAAAATTAGAGTATTAAAAACATCCGAGGTTTTTTACTGATCGATTTCATATGGAATAGCACATACATACATAGATACATACATACATACATACATACATACATACATACATACATACATACATACATACATACAGAAGGTGCACTATGTTGGCTACTCACCGCTCCGCAGTTCTGCAGTCCGTCGGCAGCATGGAACAGAACAAGCGGATTAGTATGGCAGGCTGCCGGTCGGCGGCGCAAATTGTGTAATTGATAAACGAGTTATTGAACCCTCTCACTCACCCGACTGTCCAGCTGCGGCGGCAAAACAAACAAACACAGTTATTAGCATGCGTGCTGACCCCTCGTGTTCAAATTAAGAATTAACAACTCTACATTTGACAGGAATTTTTACAAATATTATTTCAAATAATTGTAACGGGACCGTGCTGTGAGGTGAATAAGAAACATTCCAGCAACTTGAAAGGAGCTTCGATTCAGTTAATGCAATTGAACTTACCCTACACATCTGTCCGGCAGCGTGAAAGAAAGATGCCAGATTAGTGCTGTATGGTGTACACTTGCTGATTGGACCCATACAATTTTAGTGTGAAACAAAGTCCGGTGCAAGTGGCTCTCACATCCAGCAACGAAGGGCGTTACAATTCGTTCAGAAAGATGAAAGCGGCAGAAAAATTTACGTTTAACCAACGCGTAAAATTTCAGCACATGTCAAAATAATTGAAAAAATATTACACAAAATAGAAAATGATGAGAGTATACTATACTTCGTACATGATTATGATATAATCAGAGACCCGAAGTATAGTATAATATACCTGTATTTATGCCCTAACTGTAACCTGCAGAATTTTTTCAGCATTTTTCTTCATTCCAGTGACTTTTTTTTTTGAAGTGTAGAATTATATTGAACTTTAAAAATAAAACAACAGATGTCTCAGGACTCAAGAGGATATGGTAACTGACTCTTGTACGTCACAGCTGCTAACTTGACTATTACGAGATTGTGCTGTAAGAGCGGATACTGTGCAATCATGCATAAATACGAACCGATGGAGTCCGGTACGATCCCAGGACTAGCCACCAGGGGCCCGTTTCACAATCCTTACAAATTACAAATTAACAATTTACAAATAACAAGTAAAATATTACAAATGCTTGTAAATTGTGTTTCATAATGCTGTTTTATTAGTTTGTAAAGTCTGACGAACTTTACAAAATCAGCTAAAGAAATTTACAAATACGCATTATTGGTTACACAATATCGCCAACGACAGTTTACAAAAATCGCTAAGGAACAGAGCTAAAGTCGCTGTATTTTTACTACTATCGATACATATGTTTATATTTTGTACTAAAATAGATTATTCTAAGCTTGCTGATTCATATTTCACCAACAGAAAATATGAAGTATTGTTAAGAAAAATTAAAAGTATTTAGATTTTTATATATTGGCGACAATGGAGTTTCATGTGATGTGATTGATCGAGTATACCAATACGTCTATTACTTGAATGACCAAAGTTAGCACAAAATTCAGTCAAATAAGTAAATAACAGATTTGGTCCACGTACAAATACGCAATTGATAAAACAATTACGATGTCTAACCACAAAATCAGGTTAATTTTTTGTGTTGATCGATCAGTATTTATTAATGTTGCATCCATAACCTCACAAACATTAGCGATCCCATCAGCAGCATAAAAATTCTGTGCTTTAGTAAATAACATTTTGGTGATCAAAAGCCTGCCCCGAATTTAACTCTTTTAACAACATCAACTACCCTGTGGGCACTTTTGCACACATATCTTAGAAATTCCGTGCTTATCTGCTAACCCACGGAACTGACAGATAGTATGCATACAATGCAAAACAATACATTCTCGCTTTGAGGTTAGGGCATCACTTTTCTCTTTTGGATGTTGCATATGATGTCCCATATCTTGTAAGAGAGATTCCAGCGAAACGGGACTCGAAACGACTTCAGAATACCGCGTAAGTAGTCTCGCTATTGAATTATTTATTTTTGGTGCAGGAAACTTCTTTATTAAGTGCGAGTATTTATTAAATACAGTCTTCGTATATAAATACTTACGCGGTATTCTTAAGTATAGCGCGGGACTCATTCGAAACCTTTCATTAAATTTATACAATGATACGAACGTGTTATTAATTCTTGACCGGAGAATTTTACGTATACGTCTTCGTTTGATTAGGCCTAAATTCAATATCTTCGTCTGAGTCATTAGAACTCCTTAATAATATCAAAACTGCTTTAGTTTAATTCTTAATATTATCCAGTTACTCAAAAATTAATTTAATAAGCATTTCTTTATTGCATTTATTCATAATTTGTTGCAATAAAAACTTTACACATCTCAGAGGTATTGTAGAAAATGTGCTAATTTTACAAGTAAAATTTACACGTTTGTAAAATTACTCTTCATTGTGAAACAGAATAGTTGTAAAGTGAGCAAAACTTAATTTGTAAAGATTTGATTTCCTTTGTAAAGTTCAACATTACAAACAAAGATTGTGACACAGAAATTTACAATTTACAAGCAAAGTTTACAATTTACAAAGATTGTAAACATTGTAAAACAGGCCCCAGGATGTTTGTACTTCTGCCGGAACCAGCGGGGTGGCCGTGTAGTGTTAATAGAGCCACGTGTACGGGACGCACGGATGTAATAATGGAGTAATGGTGCAATGAAAAATATAAAGATTCGATATAGGATGCGAATGAGGATTTCCAGCACTTACCAACTACTCCGCACGGCGGCGCGCGCACGCATGAAACAGAAAGACAAACAGATTAGTACTAGGCCTATGTATGTATGTATGTATGTATGTATGTATGTATGTATGTATGTATGTATGTATGTATGTGCGTATGCATGCATGTGCGTATGTATGTATGTATGTATGTATGTATGTATGTATGCATGTATGTATGTATGTATGTATGTATGTATGTATGTATGTGCGTATGCATGCATGTGCGTATGTATGTATATATGTATGTATGTATGTATATGCGTATGTATGCATGTATGTATGTATGTATGTGCGTATGCATGCATGTGCGTATGTATGTATATATGTATGTATGTATGTATATGCGTATGTATGCATGTATGTATGTATGTATGTATGTATGTATGTATGTGCGTATGCATGCATGTGCGTATGTATGTATATATGTATGTATGTATGTATGTATGTATGTATGTATGTATGTATGTATATGCGTATGTATGCATGTATGTATGTATGTATGTGCGTATGCATGCATGTGCGTATGTATGTATGTATATATGTATGTATGTATGTATGTATGTACGTATATGCGTATGTTTGCATGTATGTATGTATGTATGCATGCATGTGCGTATGTATGTATGCATGTATGTATGTATGTATGTATGTATGCATGTATGTATGCATGTATGTATGTATGTATGTATGCATGTATGTATGTATGTATGTATGTATGTATGCATGTATGTATGTATGTATGTATGTATGTATGTATGTATGTATGTATGCATGTATGTATGCATGCATGCATGCATGTATGTATGTATGTGCGTATGTATGTATGTATGTATGCATGTATGTATGCATGTATGTATGTATGTATGTGCGTATGTATGTATGCATGTATGTATGTATGTATGCATGTATGCATGCATGCATGTGCGTATGTATGTATGTATGTATGTGCGTATGTATGTATGTATGTATGCATGTATGTATGTATGTATGTGCGTATGTATGTATGCATGTATGTATGTATGTATGTATGTATGCATGTATGTATGTATGTATGTATGCATGTATGTATGTATGTATGTATGTATGTATGTATGCATGCATGTGCGTATGTATGCATGTATGTATGTATGTATGTATGTATGTATGTATGTATGTATGTATGTATGTATGCATGCATGTATGTATGTATGTATGTATGTATGCATGTATGCATGCATGTATGTATGTATGTATGTATGTATGTATGTATGTATGTATGCATGTATGCATGCATGCATGTATGTATGTATGTATGTATGTATGTATGTATGTATGTATGTATGTATGTAGTTTTTAATTCATTGGATGCACAATGTTAAGTTACTGTACACTCCAGCTCACGGTCTTTGGTCGCAGAATGCTGGTCGCTCCGAATCTCGTGTTTTTCGCGACTCAGAGATGAGCGCTGTGCTGCGGGCAGTCTGCACATTCAGGCGGCGCCGGAGGAGAGCAAACAATTGACGGCAGTAACGCGACCCTTCCGGCGGAGAGCCGACGGCCGCGCCCACATTAGCGGAAGTGCGGGAGGCTGAGGAAAACCGCGGAGGAGATAGCAAGGAGAGAAGGGATTTGAGGAAGAAGAAATGTGGGAAGTGGAGGAATAGGAAGCGGGGAGCAGCGACAGCGAAGAAATGAGGGGAGCGACGGAGAGCCCATCGCCGCTGTGTCGCAGCTTGTCGATACTGAAATTAGATAAACAAGGGGCCGGGTTCGAATAGAGTTAGCGAGGCGGCGGAGCGCGAGCACGTGCTGTGTTGCCACATCGCGGCGGCGGTGTTGTCACACAGCGGGGTTCGAGTCCTACGGGCTGGCGGATGGGATGGCCATGTAGAATGGATGTCCGGGGCAGCAGCCCACGAACGTGCACGGTGCATCCGCCCCACAAAATTGATTATTTAAAGACGCTGTATCAACTACAGGTTATGGAATTATAGTCCCGTCGCTCTAATTTCCGGCAGCCAATCGCGTTGCAGGTCGGCTACATTTAAACATGTGCGTCTTGTGATTCGCTGATGAAGACGTTATTCATTTCTTAAGGCTCGATAAATACTTAATATAATCGCCCGCCATTTTGGCTCTTTCGTTGGCGTTCGCAGAAAGCACACGAGGACGTTATTTGCCGCTCAATTAATTCCTGAATTACAGTGCGTTTGATTTATTATCATAGGAGCTACGACATGATAATGTTTAACGGTGTGGCACATAGATCCCTCGTCTGGTAGCTCGGCAATGAAAGAACAAAAATGACGAACGATACTATCTACCTAGACTTCACTTCCTAAGACGTAATCTAGAGGAGGAGTCACGCCGGGAATAACAGCGTCGCGACTATAGTGATAGTGAGATGAGGCCTGGTGTTGAGAAAAACTTCGGAAATACTCGACAAGGTAATCAGCCCAAACGGGAATCAAACCCCCAAGCCCGAGCATAGGTAAGCCCTGACATTACATGACTGGTTAAGACGGCTTGGTGTGATGAGAGCCAGTGAGTCTTGAATCAATCCCCGAACCACTTTCCGTGATTTGCGGTTCGCAGGTCTGGGTGTTGTGCAGTTCTTCGTTTAGCGTTCGCTGTGAGAAGGAGCGAGGACGCGAACAATGAGCACAGCAATACTGGGCGAAGTTTGAAAGTTCTAATACGAGAGGGGGGGAGGGAGAGAGAGGGGTGGGAGAGAGAGGGGGGGAGAGAGGAAACTGTCTTAATTACATCATTAATACCTCCGCCTTCATCATCATCATTATCATCGCACATTTCGGCCTGTTTTGAAGAGGACTGTGATCCATGGTAGGACTCTCTGGTCAGCATGACACAAAATTTTCGCATTACAACGAAAATAAGATCCACTTGCATGGGAGGGGAGATGGTACAGTTTCTCGACACAACATTACAGAGGTATAGGAGTACCAGGAGGAAATTGCCCCCTCCCTGCGTTTAATATTAAACAAATGAATAATTGAGTTGTACTACTAAAGCACGGTGACAACTGCACTGTTAACATTAAAATATTCCACTTTTATAAACGGGTAAGAAATAAAAGACGAGATAGTTAATGACTTGACTCAAATGAAACCAAGGCGTTACCATTCGCTACATTAGCGCTGTGGTCTGTTGTAAATAAAAGTGGAACTTTATTTTGTAACATAAAATTATTATTATTTTTTTCATTAAAGCTTTGTGTGTTCATTTGTTCGCACTTACGTCGTATTAACTGCAATACGTTTAATATCGCCGCGCTCTCATGGTTAACATGTCGGCCTCATACAATAACGTGCGGTGTGCTTTTAAAACATAATTTTGCCGACCGATTGTTGCTCTGTAGGTTTCACTCTAAGCGTCACGTTGTCACGTCTACTTCCTCGATAAGAATGAACACTAGTTTGTTATATTGTTAAATGGCTATTATTATTATTATTATTATTATTATTATTATTATTATTATTATTATTATTATTATTATTACATATACGAGTACTTTGACATTCTTAACTCTTAATAATAATTTTTAATCACATACGTTAATGTTCGTCCTCAGCACAAGACGTTGCAACCTCGGTTTTAGTCCACGTGGATTAGACAAGTAGGTGTCTTTTAATAATGGAAGCAGCTTATTGGTTGCAATATTGAAATTGAGGCGAGTGATTGGAGCGGCGACATAAGAAATTGAAAACAATAATGCAATTAAATTTCAAAGATCTGCCGAACGTTATGCACGAGGCCACTCAAAGACCTGCCGAATGTTAACCATGAAAGTGCGGCGATAATACTTCCACTTGGTTGTATACTTTTATAATCAAAGGGCATCTCGCGAACTCATTACAAAATGAAGGGAATCGAAGTAACTCTCTCTATAAAATGTTCCAGTCTTGTCCCGTCCCAATTCTTTCTTACCCAAACTATAAAAAGATAAATCGCGTAATGAATGACGGTATTTAGGAAAAAAAAAACGTTTACACAAACGTTGATGCGCATGTTAATTTTCAAATATAATTGTAACTCCTGACAATAACGCTTTCTTTCGGTTTACCCAAGTTACAGGGAGGGACTACGCCAAGCAGTATACCCTGCACGCAGTGGCGTATTTCTGAACAGAAAAGTGCCTGTCTCTGGAATTTCGATGATACTGGCAGTAGTCATCATCATCATCATCATCATTAGGGCTAGGATTTTTATTACCTATAAATCATAAAAAAATGTCCTAAAAACAATGCATTTATGACCTAAAAATCTTTCAAAAATGCCCTTAAAATGCCCTAAAAGTTGTTCTTACATAATCGGCTTAGTAGGAAAAGAGGTTTTGTGCTACTTAATATTTAGACTAGCAATTAAATTAAATTCTAGTACCACCATTTAAGTTTATTTAATTTTACATAATTTTTTCTAAATGATACACTTTAATTAATTATTTTACCTGATGTAGTTTCCATGTAGCCCATCATAAGGCCACTCTTATCCGAAATTAGCAAGTATAGAGGAGTCTATATTGAAGGGGTGGTTGGACTGATCCATTACATGGGGTGTACTACGTTAAAAGGGCAATATTTGTGTAGAAAAACGATTAAAATATTATACAAAATAATGGGTATTAGCCACCGGCGTACCTCGGTCGGTTAAGGCGCTTGCCTGTCGATCGGGAGTTGCCCTCGGGCGCGGCTTCGATTCCCGCTGGGGCTGATTATCTGGTTGGTTTTTTCCGAGGTTTTTCCTAACCGTAAGGCAAATGTCAGGTAATCTATGGCGAATCCTCGGCCTCATCTCGCCAAATATCATATCACTATCACCAACTCCATCGACGCTAAATAACCTCGTAGTTGGTACAACGTCGTTAAATAACCAAGTAAAAAATAAAGGGTATTAATGGACAAAATATGTAGACAAAATCAAAGGAAATAAACATTGTTTTATATTAATAATGGGGATTTGTGGCCAAAATTAAATGAAAATGCCTAAAAAATGTCCGAATAACACAAAAGATGCTCTTATGAGTTGAAACAGGCCAAAAATGCAAAAAAATGCCCTAACAAATATGTCTCAAAACACTCAGTTTATCACATAACATATAAATACTAAAGCAGCTATGTTTCTGGCTTACTGGAAAAAAGATGCAATTGCATCGAAATCCTAGCCCTAATCATCATCATCATCATCATCATCATCATCATCATCATCATCATCATCATCATCATCATCATCATCATCATCATCATCACATGGGTTCGAATATAGATGCACAGGTTGTTAGGTCTGCAGTGGACCTCAATGTGAAAAATTTTAAATATAAATAAAATATGACTTTTTATAAATCCAAAATTTTACGATAATATGAAATCATAAAAGTGCCTTGGCGCCTATAAGGTCACTCCAAGCAAGAACTGGAATGACTCCCTGAAGCTGCAGACTAGTAAGTTAACTGCTCCCGTCGTCGGGCCAATAGTTTCCTGCTCTTTCTGTCCCGATACTGATTTCACCTCGTCGGGCTAACCAGGTGTCGCCTTGAGTCCCTTTTGCGCAAAGCCGCGGCAGCGAACTCAGGAACAAAGAAGCAGCGTCTCCCGCATCACGAGATTAAAAAGCGAAGAGCGACGGGCGCAGGGTTTCCAAAGCGGTCTGGCCACATGTGGCGACGCTTGCACAGCTTGGCGGTTGGCGGGTGGGAATTGGCAGCCCTGCCTGATAAGCGGATTCGCGTCTTACAAGTTGCTGACATTAGTACGCCTCGCGGTCGCTAGAGCGTGACAGCGACTTGGACGCGATCTGACCCGAACAACAACTTTGACGACTCGGAAGTGTTGCGCCGTGTCAGAAGGCTGTGGGATTCCAGCCCTCATGTGACCGACCGTACGTTCCGTCTTCAGATCTTCCGTCCCGGTGTTCGGGCAGTTCTTGTTGGACGCTTATTAGTCCGGGTTTGTTCGAGAATGTAAAAAGAAATCTTACTGAAAGAATGCCCCAAAATGCGTAGAAATAATTACCATTATTACTACCATACTAATCTAATCTAATCTAATCTAATCTAATCTAATCTAATCTAATCTAATCTAATCTAATCTAATCTAATCCCGTTGACCTCTTGAATGAACTACAAATAGATTTTGATAACGAAATATTCATTCAATTTAAAATATGTAAACTGATTTCCAATTATATGGAAATTCTTTGATTTAGAAATAATGAAAGTAGGAAGGATAGAATTGAGAGGATTGGACAGAAGCGTGGGAAGACAGTGGAAGAAATGGAGGGATTGAGTAGTGATAGACAGGAGTGGCAGAGATGGGTAGACCGAGGTACCCCGATGCTTGACAGCATAAGGCAGACGTCTCCAAAAGCGTACTCGCCAGTAAGCCCCTGAACGGAACCGAAGTCAGTACGTAATGAGCGCGCTCCGCCTCACCCATCCCCACCTGTACTGTACTCAATGTTTATGCGCAAACGAAGAACAGTGACGGACTGCCATTATCATTTTGTTGGTCGGAGTGTTCCATCGTTTCACAATGTCTTCTAATCATGGACGTAGTACATTCAAGGATGAATAGGAAGAGAAATTTTTTTGTGTTAGTGGGGAGAATGTGAAATGCTTAATTTGTTCGAAAATTCTTAAGGGTGTGTTAAAATTCAACATGCGACGACAATACTCGACTCTTTACGAAGAATATCATACAATTACAGGCATGTTGGACATGTGAAAATAATTTATTTTGGGGCTATCTGTGTAACTGTTGGTTATACATAATAATCAGTATATTACAATACGTTTACACTTAAAAACATATGTTTTTCGTTTCATTTTGGGTGAAATGCGTAGGCCTACAAATATTTTGATAAATATAAAACAAGAAAATACAAACAAATCACGCACGTGTCCTCAGTCTTAAACAGAAAAAGTTTCTTGCTAGCTATGATCTAGCTTGGTATACTGGAAAATGAACGAAGCCCTTTACAGAAGCATCATTTGTAAAATCGTGCATACAGGACGTTACTAAAATACTGTGACCAGAACAAAGTCAAAGTTTAAGAAAATTAAATTGTTTCCAATTACAGTTCAGAGAAGGAATTTCAAGCTTGAAAATGTAATTGAATCTGAAGTCGAAACCACAATTAACCAGTTTGTAGCTTACTCACTTGCATTGGACGAAAGCACAGATAGAAATGACAAAGCTCACCTAGCCATTTTCATCCGAGGAGTTAATGAACATTTTACTGTGTCTGAATGTCTTCTAGATGTAATTACAAAATACAACTGGAGAAGATCTTTTCCAGGCCC
The DNA here is from genome assembly GCF_040183065.1 of Periplaneta americana. Lineage (NCBI taxonomy): Eukaryota > Metazoa > Arthropoda > Insecta > Blattodea > Blattidae > Periplaneta > Periplaneta americana. The sequence continues at coordinate 207,401,582 of NC_091120.1, forward strand.
TGAAAGGCACCATAGAACAGAAGAGGTTGAATTTGCAATGGCTTGTGTCAATAGCAACAGACGGGGCTCCAGCTTCATAGTATGTCAAAATAATATACAAACGTATGATATTTCTTATTCTTTTGATGTTATTATTTGTAAACATAAGCACACCGTTTCCCCTATCCCCCACTGATCGCTCCCATCTGTTGAGGTACGAGTCTCTCCCCCTTCTCTAGCCTTACAGCACACTGTGTTCGGCGGGCAGCATCGAGAGCACGAAAGACGATACGCTTTTTGGAGACCTCTGGTATAAGGGATGGAAGAAGAAGCAGAAAGTAAGGCCTGAATTACAAGAAGAGTTGGATGTGTCTCAAAACACATGTTTTTAGAAGCCCAGTGTGAAGGTTTAAAAGGTGTTAATATTTCCAAATTGCACTCAAAATCTGTGCTTCAGTGGTTGACCATGATAATACCTTTGAAAAATAGTGCAGTGCAAGAGGTCAAATGACTTTATTGTCAAACGCCTGGCATTAGAAAACAACAAGAAATTAAAATACGTCAATCTGTAGCTAAAATCACAGCCATTATATGTATTATATGTGAACATTTTTTTTTTTGCAGAAATGAACTTTGCGAAATCAAAAACAAGGATCCGTATTGCAGTTGAGCATTTGATTTTACAGTTAAAATTAGCCACATGTAATTTTACTCCTACCTTTGATCAGTTACTCAATTACAATTTTTTAAAATTATTGTTCCGGTTTGTTTTGGTTTACTTTACCATTTGTCAAAAGTGACCAAGAAAATAGATGAAAACAATATTTCAATAACAATCACTGTGTTCCACTTTAATTTTTAAGTTTACAGTCCGACTCTGCACATTTCCATTTGAGCGCTGAGCGTATTGCTTTCTGTCGGTTCTTCGGAAAGTACGTTCTGCACGAGGAGAACCAGTACAGTGAGTGTTAGTGTCTGTTGATATAGCACTGCCAAAATTTACGAACACGGAATATCTCGATATAATTATACTGTCAATTTACGGCAATGCCTGTGATTATTCGGTTGAGAAGCTTTTGTCATCTAGTCTTCTGTCAAAAAATCTGAAAGTTAGAATTTATAAAACAGTTAGCCTATATTACCGGTTGTTCTGTATGGTTGTGAAACTTGGACTCTCACTTTGAGAGAGAAACAGAGGTTAAGGGTGTTTGAGAATAGGGTTCTTAGGAAAATATTTGGGGCTAAGAGGGATGAAGTTACAGGAAAATGGAGAAAGTTACACAACACAGAACTGCACGCATTGAAATTTTCACCTGACATAATTAGGAACATTAAATCCAGACGTTTGAGATGGGCAGGGCATGTAGCACGTATGGGCGAATCCAGAAATGCATATAGAGTGTTAGTTGGGAGGCCGGAGGGGAAAAGACCTTTGGGGAGGCCGAGATGTAGATGGGAAGATAATATTAAAATGGATTTGAGGGAGGTGGGATATGATGATAGAGACTCGATTAATCTTGCTGAGGATAGGAACCAATGGCGGGCTTATGTGAGGGCGGCAATGAACCTCCGGGTTCCTTAAAAGCTAGTAAGTAAGTAAGTAAGTAAGTATCGATTTACGGCAAAACAAGATGTAGTTTCCGTTCATATTGAAGAGGAATGTAGACACATTTATCGCGGCCTTTCATACCGGGAGTGTAATCGTGGCCTGCAGAGGTTAGCGGCGGCGTTGCCAGGCGTCTAAAACTTGCAAGTTAATTTTATAATTAACCGTGATTTAATAAAAAAGTACCTATTTTACGTATTTTATTGAATTCAGTGTGCTCTGTCGTTCCCTTGAATTTGCGTGGTTATTTCCTTCCACCCTGTACTTACACATATGAAGAATCCGTACCGAAATTTTGCCTACGGTTTTTCGTTACATCCTGTACATGCAGCCAAAGATCTCAACAGATAATGTCCATATCAAAGTTTATTATTACTGTAAACATGAACAATAAATGAAGGATCGGAGGCTAGACTAGGACAACCGGCAGTAGAGTTAAGAAATGTGCCCGGATGCAGACTGTGGAATAACTAACATAATTATTTAACTCAGTGAAATAACTGGATCCCCGCACACGCGATTCAAAATGCAGGGCCGCCACAGATATTTGAACTATTTAGTAAAATGAATGTAGGGCGTGCAGAATCGTTACTGGACAAATGTGGGCGATAAATGTTCGTCAAATGAAGGATGCCTAGCCTATATTATAATGTTGAAGTTTAGAACAGAATTATATGCCAATGGACGTCCATATTTAGTGAGACACCTTGTAGTGTATTTGCCACTGTTCATAATCATTGCTAATGTTGTTATATCCGTGTTATGCAATGCTTTCGAGTAGGCTTGGCCCTCAACTCTGAACTGCACGTAAGAGTTACGGGTTAGTTGATTGCTAAGTATAAAAGCTATCTATAAGCAGTGAGTTGCGAGTGTAAGACGTTGTTGAATTCTTTTGCCACCTCAGGGAAAACAATAAAACATAATTATGTAGGAAGCAATTAATTAAGATCTGAAATCTACTCAGGGTCGTCATTTAGGTGGAATTGCCTCTCTGAGTTCAAGATTAGAATAGTGCATTATGGAAGGAGCCTATAATGATAGTAATTAAGACGCGAGTATGTTTGTTTATGAAACGAGCGCAAGCGAGTTTCATAATTTTCATACGAGCGTCTTAATTACCATTATAGGCAAGTTACATACGACTTTTTATGCTCGACCATATTTCTAACTTGAAATTATTCATAACTATTCATGTTATGGTTATGTAAGTGAGGAGCGGAACTGACCTGAATTGTGAGATGTGCGCAGACGCGAAAGTATTGATTTTTTGCCGAGGAACGAATGTCATTGACCTTGATATAATCTAGAGAATAACATGAACATTAATATTGATATAACCTGGAAATTGATTTAGAATTGAAAAACGAGATGACAAATTGAATTTATTTGAATATTATTTACAATTAACGCTAATTATTATAGTAACAGAACATAACCTTCTGCGACAGTATTGGATTTCCAGCCTCCGTGACGTTTCGCTAATTGTCTTTCGATTGCATATCCGAGAATAATCGATACTTGCGGTTTTATAATGGTACAATGGTCATTTCTCATTGGCTGAACAAATGAACTATAATGAATAGGTGTACTTTAATGAGAACCATTAAAGGGCTGCTACCAGGGCTGTATAATTACTACATTTCGGCATGGTCGAGCATAAAAATAAAAATGTTATATCAACCAATACAATTATGTCTAGTGATTAACTGCTGCATGAAATACATTTTTTTCGAGCATTTTTGGGTATAACTACAGACAGAAAACCTTAATACTCCGAAATTAGCCGAGTTTGCCTTATTTTCACTGTCCCGGTTCCGAGACAACTTGACGTTTTAACAAAAATGTGTTGAAAGCAGGCCATGTCCAGTAACTTGTCACAACGTCCACAGGTCTCTGTCAGCATCACACACAATATTTGCAAATCGGTAACAGTGCTAGAAGCTTATTTCGAAAATGTTCAACAATCAATTTGTCGGCGGCCCCAGAACTCTTGACGTAGAGGGCAGTATAATAGATTTCGATTTGACAGACAACCCTCCCGTCAAGTTCATTCTACGTCAGAGGTTAGCAATCTGTGGAGCGAGTTCCCACACTGGTCCTCACCATTATTTTCCTGCAGTTTCTACTTCTTGCGAAAAATACGAACTCTTAAGGGTATATGTATGTGTACGACCACAAATATTATCAGAAAATGCAGGCTTTAAGTTTCTAAAATTTTATAAGAAAATGAACTCACAATTGGACAAAAATTACAAGGTACCACAAGACTTATTAGAACTTAGGCCTAAATATATGATAAAAGTATAAAAAATGTTACTAATAATATTTTTCAAAGCAGTTTTATGATAAAACTTTTATCAAAGTATGAAAAAAAATCTGCAGTTACTTCATTTGGTAACCATAACATTGTTATGGTCTGTCTGACATCTTTAATATTTTTCCTGCATGTAATAAACACTTATTTCTGAAAACCAGTCTACTCTCAGACATGTAGAGTTGTTTATTTTAATACAATTAATTCTTTATTTGTTCTATATAAAATATATTAAAATTTACATAATGTTTTGTGACTTAATTTTTGGTATTTTCAAAGAAATGGGCATTATTGTAGTCTACCTTTTGCATAAATGCATGTTAAATCAGTGTACAAAATTTCAGAATTCTATCTCTAATGGTTGTGGAGTTATGAAATAATATGTGTGAAAATGTTCAAATTTTGGAAAATTTAATTTAAAGTAAAAAGTGAATTCTTAAAAATATCATTAGTAACCTTTTTTTAATACTTTTATTACATATTTAAGTTCTAATAAGTCTTGTTGTGGTACCCTGTAATTTTTGTCCAATAGTGAGTTCATTTCCTTATAATATTTTAGAAATTTTGAGCCCGCATTTTCTGATAATATTTGTGGTCGTTCACGTGCATATACCCTTAAAATGGCAAATACTTATTTATGGAAAACAAGTCAAGTCATGTTAATTGAAATGACTTTCCTCTGTGGATGTGGCGCACAAAACAAAAGAAGCGCTTCTCAACGTGCAAAGAGTTCCGTGGACCACAGTTCGATACCCCCGTCCCCTGTTCTGGCAGAGGGCCCGCGCTCACGCAAGTGAGTTCCACGGTTTGCGAACCCGCGCGGATCTAATCTGCGAGGCGGGGGCTCCTCAACAATGGGAAGCCGGCCTGCGCTGATTGGACGCAACTCACAAAGACTTCAATATCGAATTCCTGCGTTCTGCGTGTCCCGCCCATCGGTTGTCTTTGGTGGCCTGTGGCTGTCACTGTGGACTCACTTCAGCTGTCCTCCTCACAAGAGGGAACTCGGCAATGATGGCAATTTTACGTGAGCTTCAAGCTTATGATAGGCAAAACGTCAAATTCGGTCAACTTTGCATTTGGGCTGTGAAATCGATCAATCTTGCTTTCCACTTGAACTTCTTGGTCACAATGTCATTAGAAATGCCTGCTCATTTGTTAAAATTAAAAATTTCTGCTATTATAATACTTACTTACTTACTTACTGGCTTTTAAGGAACCCGAAGGTCCATTGCCGCCCTCACATAAGCCCGCCATTGGTCCCTATCCTGAGCAAGATTAATCCATTCTCTATCATCATACCCCACAAATACATTTTAATATTATCCTCCCACCTATGTCTCGGTCTCCCTAAAGGTCTTTTTCCCTCCGGCCTCCCAACTAACACTCTATATGCATTTCTGGATTCGCCCATACGTGCTACATGCCCTGCCCATCTCAAACGTCTGGATTTAATGTTCCTAATTATGTCAGATGAAGAATACAATGCGTGCAGTTCTGCGTTGTGTAATTTTCTCCATTCTCCTGTAACTTCATCTCTCTTAGCCCCAAATATTTCCCTAAGAACCTTATTCTCAAACACCCTTAACCTATGTTTCTCTCTCAAAGTGAGAGTCCAAGTTTCACAACCATAAAGAACAACCGGTAATATAACTGTTTTATAAATTCTAACTTTCAGATTTTTCGACAGCAGACTGGATGATAAAAGTTTCTCAACCGAATAATAACAGGCATTTCCCATATTTATTGTGTGTTTAATTTCCTCCCGAGTATCATTTATATTTGTTACTGTTGCTCCCAGATATTTGAACTTCTCCACCTCTTCAGAAGATAAATTTCCAATTTTTATATTTCCATTTCTTACAATATTCTCGTCACGAGACATAATCATATACTTTGTCTTTTCGGGATTTACTTCCAAACCTATCTCTTTACTTGCTTCCAGTAAAATTCCCGTGTTTTCCCTAATCGTTTGTTGATTTTCTCCTAACATATTCACGTCATCCGCATAGACAAGCAGCTGATGTAACCCGTTCAATTCCAAACCCTCTCTGTTATCCTGGACTTTCCTAATGACATACTCTAGAGCAAAGTTAAAAAGTAAAGGTGATAGTGCATCTCCTTGCTTTAGCCCGCAGTGAATTGGAAACGCTTCTGACAGAAACTGACCTGCTATTATAATGCTAATTATAAATTTAAATTCAAACCTGGGATTATATAACTACCCTTCATGAATTATTTTTATATTGATGCCGTAATTGCTCATAATTTGTGTGTACGTTTTGTAAGCAATGTTCGTAAATATGATCATATTACCCCATCCCTGGAAGCAATAGGTTGGCTTAAACTAGATAAGAAAAGAAATTTACATTCACTTCTCCTTCTCTTAGAAATCTTGAACTCTTCTATTCCTTCGTACCTGTCGTCTCGCTTCACTTACCTTTCTTCCCACCACAATCTGAACACACGCTCTCGCCATGAAACAATACTAACAATGCTATCCCATCGCACCTCCTCATACTCATCCTCTTTCACAATAGCCCTGCCAAGACTCTGGAATTCGTTACCTGCTAGCATCAGGGACTGTCGAAATAAAATTGAATTCAAACGCAAACTTACTAGGCACTTGGTCAGTAATTGAGACTCGTTCAGACATGGCTTCTTGTAAAAAGTTCTCTTAATCTATCACAAAATATCTCAATATCGGTAATTTCATCACTATATAGAATTTTGTTATTGTAGGTTTAATTTGTAATTCAGTAAATACAAAAATATTCTTCTATGATAAATTGTCTAGCTTTCATTAATCAGGTAATTTTGTCGTACTTTAATTTTTATTGTAATTGTAATTGTAAATTTAATATTAATTGTAATTTTGTACTTCATATTATAGTTGTAATTCCCTGGTAGAGGGGCAGAGAAGGCCTGATGGCCTTATCTCTACCAGGTTAAATAAATAAATACTACTAAATACTGCTACTAATTTTAATTTGAGGTAACAAAGAGCCTTTACATGGAAGATAATGCAATATACGATGTCCTCCAAGGCTGCTGTGACGCAGATATTGGCTTTTATTAGCAAGGAGCAGTTTGGCTTCAGGATGGGTAAAAGGTGCAGGAGAGGCAATTGGACAGCTGCGAACCATCGGCGAAAGATAACCTCGAGAACAATTGTTTGACGAGTGATTTGCAATGAACTCCTGGGGATTTTATATCACGGGTAGACAGCCCAAGTCATTTAAATTTATCCTTCGTATTAAAAAGAAAACAGTTCCCAATAATTGCAGCTCTCTCTATCAAGAGCACGACTAAACGGGTGCGCAACACGAAGCCAGGAATATTAAGATATACCTACTAAGAGGAAGGAAAAAATAGGACAGTTTGCAAAATGCTGGGTTTGCAGTGAAAGACCTGCCCCTGGGCAGAACACTGTGAGTGAATGAACAAGGAGCGTTTTTCACTCGCAACGAAGTGTGGCAGGTTGCGGCATTGCTCCTTGTCCCACGATCAGGTCTGCCTCCCGTATTTCACCCACATTTCCTATCTCCTGTCTCACTTCTGTTGTCCCCCGTATTTCATGAAGTTTCATTTATTTTTATTCCTGTATTATATTTCGTCACTGAAATTTCCGTATCGTTCCCGATTCACGATCGATGTGTCCGTACCGAAGGGTGAGAGCAACAAGTGAACCGACGTAAGAAAAGGAAGTTCTGCTGAACTCACCACGGCTGAATTGCGAATTGCTACATATTTCAGCTTGTCTTCTGGACAGTTTTTCAAATTTACAAAAGATGATATAAAATGTCTCAGTGAATGCAATGTACAGGATAGCGCTATGCAGGCAGTTGTGGTTACTAAGTTACATTCTAAAGTGACGTACTCACTAATCTTCAATCTGTATTGTAAAGGGTTTTCAATGTGTGAAGGTTCCTGAATGAATACAAAGCAAGTATTAACACTCTTATGAGATTTATTCCCATCTCCCACACTAACAATAGACCTAACTACAGGTTGTCCCATCTCCCATACTAACAATAGACCTAACTACAGGTTGTCCCATCTCCCATACTAACAATAAGTACAGGCTGTCCCATCTCCCACACTAACAATAAGTATACAGGCTGTCCCATCTCCCACACTAACAATAGGCCTAACTACAGGTTTTCCCATCTCCCACACTAATAATAAGTATACAGGTTGTCCCATCTCCCACACTAACAATAGGCCTAACTACAGGTTTTCCCATCTCCCACACTAACAATAAGTATACAGGCTGTCCCATCTCCCACACTAACAATACGCCTAACTACAGGTTTTCCCATCTCCCACACTAACAATAAGTATACAGGTTGTCCCATCTCCCACACTAACAATAGGCCTAACTACAGGTTTTCCCATCTCCCACACTAACAATAGGCCTAACTAAAGGTTTTCCCATCTCCCACACTAACAATAAGTACAGGCTGTTCCATCTCCCACACTAACAATAGACCTAACTACAGGTTGTCCCATCTCCCATACTAACAATAACTACAGGGTGTCCAATCTCCCATACTTACAATACGTACGGGTTGTTCCATCTCTCACACTAACAATAAATATAGGTTGTCTTGTCTCGCACTGTAATAATAACTACAGGTTGTCGTCATAAATAAGGATAGATTCTGCACTGCAGGGCAAACTGCAGTACTGTGCAACTAATATGCTTCATGTTGTTTCACATCTGACTTGTAATGATACCGGGTAACGATTTCGGATGTCAAGAATATCAGAATTGTGTTCAATTTGTAAGCGTTTTATTTATGTATTATTTTATTTTGAGAAGAAGGCTGTTGCCTGTTATTGCATAAAAGGTTGTCATATTTTGCTTTCTTAAGGTCGCATTTTCTTTGTATTTTTTGATCACGGACATCCCCATCCCAGTTGTGAGGTACTGTAAGTGGTCCGGACTTCCAACATTTTGTATAATCCGATAGATATAATGAAATCGATTCATTTCCTGGGGAAGTGTGATGCACGGACATTAAGATTAGGCTATATTTTAATTTATCACCCGCTGCAGCCGCCGTCTCAAGAAGCCCCGGCCTTCATATCGGTTTCATTCTTCCAGCTTTGAAAAACGACGCGTCAGTACGAGCGCTATTAATTCTCATCACTGCGATGTGACGCGTAATTAAATTACAAAATGGCGGCGCATGTCCGTTTGTAACATCGCTAGTTGATTTGATGACATTCCAATGTTGCTCGGGAAAGAAACTTTGAAAAGCGGTTACAATACGAACGAATAACTGAGGTAGGCCAACTGACTGCACAGACTTGCTACAGAGATGCTGCACTGCATTGCCTCCATCTTGTTTCTTAGGAGACAGCACAAAAGCTCTCGTCTTGTCGGCAGTTCGCGAGTGAACTATCCAAACAGAAGAGAGCTGGCTGATATTTGAATAAGACTACCGCGCCAATAATACATCTATACTAATAATAAATCTGTAGTCGAAATTTTTCTGGTAATTTTCGATTTTCCAATAATAATTGGTCCTAACATATATAATTAACCGAAAATCGCTTTTTTGACATTTTTGTTTGTATGTATGTCTGTCTGTCTGTCTGGATGTTTGTTACCTTTTCACGCGATAATGGCTGAACGGATTTCGATGAAAATTGGAATATAAATTAAGTTCGTTGTAACTTAGATTTTACGCTATATGGCATTCAAAATACCTTACTTAAAATAGGGTTATAAGGGGGCCTGAATTAAATAAATCGAAATATCTCAATTATTATTATTCATTTTTGTGAAAAATATTACATAACAAAAGTTTCTTTAAAAATAATTTCCGATAAGTTTTATCCAATGCAAAATTTTGATAGGACTGATATTTAATGAGATAAATGAGTTTCAAAATTACAATAACAACGCCATCTAAGGCGATGTAATGAATTAAAAAACAAATGACTTCGTCTATAAGGGGCCTTGGACAACAACAATCGAAAGCTATGAAACATAGCCTACAGAGAATGTTTCTGTGTTTGTATGAAGTAATATCGGAAGCTAAATTAACCGATTTGTATAATTAATTATTATTTCACCATTGGAAAGTGTAGTTCCTCTAGATGGACATAATGCTATAATGTTATTACAGTAACTTCTGAGTGAATCGAGGACAGGTAAGATTAAAATAGATTCTTATGCACAGAAAACTTGATAGGCTATTCTGTACATTCGTTTCCTGTATTTCCTAAAATAATTTTTATGACCAAATGAGTGGTCTCTGAATCAAAATGATGGCATTTTAATTCTTTTAATTCAATTTAAATTAAGTAACATAATAAACGATTTATCCTTCTATCAAACACGAATGTCCCTTGGAAAAAATGTCCTATTTTAATTATGTAGTAAATAATAAAAATAAAGTAACGTGATTATACTACTATTAAATATGATGTTTAAATATCTAATATAATGTATTTGATTGGCCGACATGACCTTGGACTCCTGTAATATGAAATTCATGGTAAACACTTGATAATAGCTGCAGAAATACTGTAATAATGATTAGTGAAACAGCAAAATCAAACATATATTTGAGGTTATAACATTTTATTTTGAATTGGGTACTTTCATTTAGTGAATTATCGACAAGTTGAGAATTCTTGTGGAATATATATGTATATATATATATATATATATATATATATATATATATATATATATATATATATATATATATATATATATGGCAGACAATTTTGCGAATATATTGATCAGTAATCTATAACATACAGAAACAGAGTAGGCCACTGATATACAAAGAACATAGAACGGATAATAGAGCCATCTGTTAGGTTTTCAGCAGAAACTCTTGACACTATAATTTTAAATATAAACTCACTGAATCTCCACACATGTACCTCGTGTGGTTCGACAGAATAAACAAGCGAATGTATTAAGTTGTAAGCGTCAGCAACAATGAATGGAATAACATGAAACTTAACAACGATTCAGCGTCTGGTGGGAGTCACGAGGGACAGAATAACAGTGTTGCCACCATTTCAACTTGGCGAGTTCCCTGTCCCGTGCAGCGCACAGCATCTAGATAAATTTATGAGTTGCTGATTTATAGAACTTTATCAGGAGTGTTCATCTCGTACCGTCTGTCATTCTGTGAAAGAAATTCATAACAAATCAGAAGTAGCAACCGAATAAAAAGAAGAAAAAAAACTTTACTTAAACGCGCCGCCATGAGAATCACATGGATCACCTTCCGAAGCTGTGAGAGAAAGCTGACACAGAGAATTAGAGAATTACAAATTTAAAATAGATTTAAATAGTAAATTGTAAATAAACTGTACACATTTATTATATACACAATACACAAAAACAAAAGAACTTAGCAATGGTTTGGTAATGTTAGCTCTCCTCATAAGATATCATGTTCGTAATTTATTTTAAAGCGTTATATTCATTCATTCATTCATTCATAGTTATCTGCCTAAAGGCAAGTCTTTCACTGCAAACCCAGCATTCTTCAATCTTTCCTTCCTCATAGTCTCCGCATATGATCCATGTATCTTGATGTCGTCTATCACCCGAACTTTATTAACCTCCATTGAGTATAATTAATCTTTATTTCCAGATTAGGATGTGAAAAGCAAAATGAAGAATAGGCACAATTTCTGCATTCCACATCCCCTCCATTTTTAAAGTGCTTAAGGGGGCGATGGGTGAAATTTCTATTTTCTACATTTTTCCAGCTATGTTCTTGATTTGTTGTACACATAATCACGGTGTGATAGATAACGATGCGGTGAAGTTTCATTTCTGTGAGTCAGTTAGATTCTGAGTTATTAAAAATAATTTAAAAAAAATTGGATATTTCAAAATGAAAGGTGTCGCTTAATTTTTTAGTAAAATGTCTGACATTTTTTTGCAAGATCAGTGGCATATTTAGAAAAACGTCACGCATTAGTTTTCCTATATCTTTACTACAAAAGGGAGGAACAATTTATGATAATTGAATACCTAAAAATAGAAATTTTCCATTGCCACTATAAATATTTTATATTGTATATTTTTGTGTAGCTTTACTCTGTTTATAGTGTTTTTCGTGTAGCTTTACTTTGTATATTGTATTATTATATTTGTATCCCTGGTGTTGTGGAAGAGAAGGCCTGATGGCCTTAACTACACCAGAATAAATAAATAAATAAATAAATAAATAAATAAATAAATAAATAAATAAATTAAGTAAATAAATAAATAAGTAAATAAGTAAATAAATAAATAAATAATAAATAAATAAATAAAGAAGTAAGTAAGTAAATAAATAAATGCATAAATAAATAAATAAATAAATAAATAAATAAATAAATAAATAAATAAATAAGTAAATAAATAAATAATAAATGCATAAATAAATAAATAAATACTGTAAGTAAGTAAATAAATAAATAAATAAATAAATAAATTAAGTAAATAAATAAATAAGTAAATAAGTAAATAATAAATAAATAATAAATAAATAAATAAAGAAGTAAGTAAGTAAATAAATAAATGCATAAATAAATAAATAAATAAATAAATAAATAAATAAATAAATAAATAAATAAATAAATAAATAAGTAAATAAATAAATAATAAATGCATAAATAAATAAATAAATACTGTAAGTAAGTAAATAAATAAATAAATAAATAAATAAATAAATAAATAAATAAATAAATAAGTAAATGAATAAATAAATAATAAATAAATAAATAAGTAAATAAATAAATAAATAATGAATGCAAAAATAAATAAATAAGTAAATAAATTATTAAGTAAATGCATAAATAAGTAAATAAATAAATAAATAAATAAATAAATAAATAAATAAATGCATAAATAAATAAATAATAAATAAATACATAAAGAAGTATGTAAATAAATAAGTAAATAAGTAAATAAATAAATAAATAAATAAGTAAATAAGTAAATAAATAAATAATAAATGCATAAATAAATAAATAAATAAATAAATAAATAAGTAAATAAATAAGTAAGTAAATAAATAAATAAATAAATAAGTAAATAAATAAATAAATAAATAATAAATGCATAAATAAATAAATAAGTAACTAAATAAATAAATGCATAAATAAATAAATAAATCAATAAGTAAGTGAATAAATAAGTAAATAAATAAATGCATAAATAAATAAATAAATACTGTAAGTAAGTAAATAAATAAATAAGTAAATAAATAAGTAAATAAATAAATAAATAATAAATAAATAAATAAGTAAGTAAGTAAATAAATAAATAAATAGTAAATGCATAAATAAATAAATAAATAAATAAATTAATTTTTTATATCAAGAAGTATTCATTTAATTATAAAACCCATGCACTATTTTGTTAATCACAGTATACAGGACATCCAGTAAAAATTTCATGTTCCTAGCATCAAAATTGTAAGAGCCTTTACACTTCGAACCTGACGAAATGTGAGAAAACAGCTTGTAAAGTTTTCATGGAATTGAAGTTCAAGGGTGCAGCCATTTATATATATGCGGTGATCCCTATCAACTGGTGAAGCTACTTGCCTGCTAGGAGCGCCACAACACCGAGTACTCACTCTGCTGCCCAGGTTCGACTGCAACAGAGAGCAGAGGACTCTGTAGTCCGAGACGGGTGTGAGGCGGGCGGGCGGGGGCGTGGAGGAATACTCACCGCGCGCTTGCTGAGCAGGTCCAGGTCGTCCGCGAGGCCCTGTCCCTGGCGGAACTCCATCTCTTCCTCTGCAAGCAACCAGATAATGAGCTCGTTACGCGCTGCATTAGTCATGAGACGGCGGGCCGCGGCCCACGGGGTGCCGCCTGATGAGATTAGCGGCGGCCTTTGAAGCGCGCTCAATAATGCAGAGCGCTTCACTTCTCTTTCCTCCATTTCTTTCTCCTCATCATCTCTGAACAATTGAATGGCAGTTTACTATAAGTAGCAATAGTTGCAGAAGTCTAATATTTACCTATTCACAGGCTTATTACGTATAACACTCCGCTCTAGCCTACTTCAAGAGAACATACAGGCCTACATCCGCAAATTAGACATTTCAAAGCTCTAAAGTTCTGGCTAAGGGTACGTACACGTTGGAGCGACGATAAACGATAAAAGAAGCAGCGATGCTATATCAGAGAGAATTGAAGCATGCATTGTCATTGAGGTGTGCATATTGGAGTAACGATAAAAGCGAAGATACACGATAAAAGCGACGAAAAAAAAAGTTCCATTTTCTTCGCTCTTGTCGTTCATATAATCTCTGATTAAGATAATATTAACCTGTATAATTACTGGTGGTTATCAATATATCCGAATATTAATCGATTTATTATTATTTTGACTTATTAAATTAATTATTGTAGATATTGGCAAATTGATCAGTTGTGTATTTATTCGTCATATGTTATGTGATCACAAGAACCAATCACAACACAACGAATTTATACTATCTTTGGGATGAGAACCGGGTTTAATTTTGTACGTATTCAAGTTATATTAACCTTGAACCTAGCAGCTGATATTTCCTATATATCTTCTTTCATTAAGTGGATGCATAGAATATCTTCTACTGATAAATCAAGATGTTCGCTTCCCGCGTCCTCGTTGCTCCGATATGAACACTTGATTCTTTGATAATACCAAAGCGTCGCTAGATCATTTCTATTATCGTTTATCGTTGCTCCAACGTGTACCTACCCTTAGACTTTTGCAGAGACGTGCACATTATCAACAGTAATCTCACTAGAGATTTTGATTTATCTAGAGAAAATCAAAACTCGAGTGGGTTTTAATTGACTATTACACGATTAGAAGAAAGTATATAAAGATTAGAAGTAACGAAGTACTCCAATACAATAAAATATTAATTGACTTACGAAAATACAACTGTCTTCAAATGCATTATTGTACCATCTCAACATTACGCTAGATGGCAGTAGTGTTTTATGATTATGTTTTCTTGTTATCAGTTGTGCCAACTATGGAATCTTCATTGAACTCTGTGGACGGTTACTAGTCAAGAAGGCTTTGTTGATTCAGTTTCATTTTTATTAAAACAGTTGCATTCCGCTTCAATTATCCGGATCCCAGTAATCAACGTCACTTGACAGATGATTTTCAATAAATCTTAGTATTAAACAATCTCTGATACGTGACTATTCATAATATCATATAGCAGAAGCTATAACATAACCTAAATAATATAAACGAGTGTTAGAAAAGTTTTAATTAGGGATGATGAAATAAAAAATAAACATGAATAATTTTAAAAGAAACAATTATTAAAAGTACAATTTTCAAATTTGAATGTTTTAGTGGTTGGTGGTTCAGTTGATGTTATATTGGACGTGTGCGTAAAAGAAGTGAACTCGTTGATGTACATGGTGTATCCCTCAACTTATTCAGGATTTCCGAATGGTGCTCTTCATATATGACCAGTGATCTTTATTAATTCTTGTTCTTGAATGCCAATGAAATGGAAATAGAAATAAAATAATACAAACAATATGAAACAGGAGATACAGTAGTATTAACAAAATTTGAGACCGAATGAGCAGCGCTAATATTAATAGGCCTATAAGAGAATATAAAATAAAATAAAATAGGAAATAGAATTAAAATGCGAGTCATATTTGAAAGTGCTGTGCATCGACTGGAGTGGTTTGTAATTTTCTGTTTTTTGACGTCCAGACCAGTGCAGTTTGAAACGTTGGCAAACAAAGAAACAAACGCTAGGGTAGTGATAAAAATAAACAAATGCTAGGGACGCGATAAAATTAAACAAATGCTAGGGACGCGATAAAATTGTGCGATAAGCAGCCATGATTGGTTGAAAGACGTCATTTCGTACCGTTTTATTGGTCAAAAGTAGTGTGACGTAGTAAAAGTGTAATAGTCAATCACGAATGCCCATGGAAGGATTGCAAGGTAAAACCCGCTTCTGAAACCTCCTGTGTGTTACTTTTCCAATTGTCTCCGCGGTGACAAAGACGAATAACATCTTTCTTTTTATGTTTATCCTCAAACTACCTACAGCAATGTCTGTCCCGTTAGTTTTTGCATTGCCATTGCGCACACAGAGAAGAAATTCTGTTTCTTCTTCTACTGATGATATCGGTTTTCGCATACCGTACTTCCGAAGTCAGTCATTCAGGGAAAGAGATCAGTGTCAGATGTGAGTGTAAAACTGATCAGCAAGCGATCGAGCTATTCCGTGTCACGTGATTGACTTCGCGGAGGAAATTAAATGAAATCAGCTGGTCGTATAATTAGTCAGTAAAATACTCTAGCTAGTTCACATTTTAAACTACTGCAATTTCTATATTTTGGACCTGCTGTTACCTAGCTTTACAATTTTATTTCCATCCTTCCTTTTCACATGCGAATATAAGACCTGCCATACTCTTTGCCTTAAAAAAAGAGGAAAAAGAGGCTCTAATATGGAGGTGTGCACTCAGCCTGCCTGCGGTTCCTTCACAGTTCGTAGTCGTGGCAGCGAAACTCTGTCCCTCTTTCATCAATAATTGATCTATTACTGTGTCAAGAAATTCGCTTGTGCATGGACATCATTTTATTTTTACTAACATTTTTAATATTAACCTGACTATACCTTCGGATCAACGCCGTTTGCTACCTCCTTCCACGACTGGAGTTCGACGATACTGGCGTAATATACAAACAAATCACTTTACTAGGTATAGGAGGGAAGAAAAGTAGTTAATCCATTTACGTAAACTCGGAAATATCGCGATTTTGAGTTTGATCATTTTCATTAGGTTTTTGTTTAATCAAAATACAGTTCTGTATTAACAATGATTGTTTTTACTCACGAACTGAGCTATCCATGTGGACGTATTCATTATGCAGTGTATATTATACTGTCTACAGCACATTAGCGTACACTATAGAGAATGAAGTTAAATTGAAAAATAATCATAATATGAATATTTAAACACATTTTTTTAAAATGGTGGCCGTTCATTTCGATACAGGCTTCAGTTCTAATGTGCATATTATCGCACTATAGACTATTGTACCTAATCCCAATTATCAGTTTCGTCCTTCGTACTAGTAACTCATGTTGAAATAATTCTGTACCTACTCTATAAAAGAGTACCTTACGTACTGTAAATTCAATCTTCACTTCTGCCCGACCCGCACAGATAAAATTACTCAGACATGCTATCTACTGTCCGTACAAGTGCTTATGTCGTAGGGTCGTAAAAAGGGAGGAAATCGTGTGACAGTTAATTACTTAACGAGGCCCTTTTATTTAAGTTATTTTAAACAATTGTATGGGCATAATATTACGTAGACGTCCAATTCCTGACAGAAATTAATGTTCTCAGAAAAGAGCTAAGACAGCCCAGCCACTAGCTTTTACAGTAAGGCGAATAGAAGCAGGTGGGGGAAACCGGGATGCGACGTAGGCAAATGGACGACAGTACCTTTGCGAAAATGATTCAATATTGAAAGCTCTTTCGTCACTGGAAAACGCGAACATATATTTGGAATGTACTGTTTACGCTGAACATAAAGGTACTATGACTGTATATGCGGTCTTGGATCTGTGTGGAGGACGGTTGAACTTCATTAGTAGAAGGGGGGGGGGGGGAGTGAAGTACATTAAAAAACTCAGGTGCAATAAAAATTGAAGTAAAAATAAAATGATGTCCCTGTATTACATTAACCACTCTTACATTACAACACAATATTCCCTTACCTCATGCATAATACAACAATAATCTTATCCATTACAATTATTTTGAAAATAACAGCATTGTATTAAATGTGTTCATATTCAAACATGTGAAGTAAAATATAGAAAAGACACTTATTTTGTACAACATTACATCAATTTTTAATGTAGAGTTAACGAATAAACGAAATGGAAGTTTTCTGGCATTACCACCATTCATAACATGGAATGTCTCAGTCCCATTATTAATTGGATAATAAGATCCCATAAATTCCGTTCATATCAGTTCCGTCCATTATATTCTTCATGCTCGACCATGCCGAAATGTAGTAATTATACACCTGTTAGCAGATCTTTAATGCATGTCATTAAAGTACACCTACTCATTAAAGGTCAAGTCTTTCAGCCAATGACGACTCAGGTTACAACTGTTCAGCCAATGACAGGTCAGCTTTCTACCGTTATAAAACCGCAAGTATCGATTATTCTCGGATATGCAATCGAAAGAGAATTAGCGAAAAGTCACGGAGGCTGGAAATCCAATACTGTCGCAGAAGGTTATGTTCTGTTACTATAATAATTAGCGTTAATTGTAAATAATATTCAAATAAATTCAATTTGTCATCTCGTTTTTCAATTCTAATTTAAATTCAAGGTCATCTCTGTAGGTTCTTATGGCCTAGCAAGGTCAATGTGGACATCTGTTCCTCGGAAAAAAATCAATACTTTCGCGTCTGCGCACATCTCACAACATACGGGACATTACTAATCCTTCCTCCATATAAATTCACGAATTTTTTCTCCTCTCCCCTTTCATCCACGTATTCTGTTCACTCACAAGGATTTTTCGTCTATTTGATATCACGGTCATAGCAAATAATAATAATAATAATAATAATAATAATAATAATAATAATAATAATAATAATGTTGCTTTTTAACTTTAACACAACTTAAAATTGAATTTTTCTATACTCTTCTTTATCAACGCAGCATTTCGTTCTGATAATAATCTAACGTAGAAATTATTTTAATGTATATTGCCTTTCGTTCACTCCCAGTTACTGTGAAGGAAGCACATGTTGTTTACAGGTTACTTACTGCCCACACTACTGAATTGACAATTGTACAGTCAGTGTTGCCAACACATAAATTGTATCCCCGTCAGTATGACACCTGGAAATCCGTCAGAATCCGTCAAAATTAAAAAAAATAATAATAAGACTCAATATATATATATATATATATATATATATATATATATATATATATATAGCAAATTTTAACACAACTTACCAATTCTGATTACAATAATCATTCCTTAACATGACTTGATTACGAGGAAATCTGAAACGGGATTCTTAAACAAAGTACGGAACAGGCAGGGCTGTTCAAATAAAAAGCAAAATCTCCAAAAAATTAAACAATTAAAAATGACAGCAGCTAAAAATGTCAAAAGATAATGTAAATCGTAATTTCCGCCAGAAAATCCGTCACCCGTCAAAGCCATTTTTTCCTGTCCGCTAGGTTGAAATTCCGTCAATTTTGACGGAATTTCCGTCCAGTTGGCAACACTGAGTACAGTACAGCTCTGTATCGGTAAGCTACCCCTTTTAGGTATGCAGTGTGCTTTGCTCTAGTCTGCCTACAAGCCTGCGCAAACGTACTCTACGAGGTCCAGAATTAAGTCCACTCATGCTCATCTCTAGGGCAATATGCGTTGTCTAATAAACAAGTGAACAGCGCCTGCAGTTCCCTTATCATGCACACACATTTCTTTATTCATACGTAACAACAAATGAGGGAGAACTACAAACAAGCAGACAGGCTTTGCTGTTCGTTACTTGATCCTACATTGGTTAATTAGGTCTGTAAGTTTTATGCTCTATGCAAATACTAATACCTTCTATTGCAGCGTTTCTCGAACTTTTTTGAAGCGAGGACCACTTTTTTAAGTCAGAACAGTTCCCTTCGAAAGCAAATTTATCATTTTCTTAGCATATTTTAATACTAGTATACTTACATTTTAATGTAGAAATAATCAATTAAAATTAATTTAATTCAATTAATTTTATATTAGTATTAAGTAATTAAGTTAATGTTAATAGAAGAAAATTTCTTATATCGCCATCTGCAAAAAGAGAAATAAAAAATGAAGACAGAAAGATGCCCGATTTTCAACAAGTAAAGATGCAATTTTGCATGTTCCATTATTGGTGTACGACGTACAGTACGTGACCATTTTAATGTGCAAACTATTAGGAAAGTCATAACTACATGAAAAGATTCGGTACTTTGGTCCTGTTATGAATTCGGGTAGTCCCTAGCTGGGTTACAGGCACGGCGCCAGATGTGCAGGGAAAAGATGGCGAGAAACACCACGTTCATAGTGCTTTAAATCCCTCTGTCTTGCTGGAGTAGAGTGGAAAGTCGAAAGATGGGTAGGGTAAATAAATTTCATAAAATGTCAGTACTGGGAGAAAAAGTGAAAGGCGATTGCCATGTGTCATTTACAAACTCTGAAATTTTCAGCTATAGTGTGATACGCAATTCGATTGAATTTTATTTTTTCTTCTGTCTTTTTTGAAGGACCACAAGAGCAGACCTCGAGGACCACAGGTGGTCCGCGGACCATAGTTTGAGAAACGCTGTTCTATTGCATTCCTTCTCTTGACGTACTTTAAATGTAAAAAACATTCTTACTCTAACCCATTCAAGGCAACTCTATGAGAAACTTAAATACGTGTAAGTAATTATTACTGGATTGTGATAAGTAATTGCTTAACTTTATTCAACACATCTTAAGTGTTTTCTGAAAAAAAAGTATTTGGTGAATTAAAAATAAAAAAGTGAATAATGATAATTGAATGACCTTTAAAAATGATTTTTTAAGTATACACTTACCTGGATATTCTACTATAATCTTAGCTTAGATTCAAAATAGTTGCTAATATAAATTTAGTTAAGTGGCCCTTCAAATATTTCTATCAATTTACTAGTATAAGCTCAAAATAGATTGGCCACCGCTAGTCTATAGTAACGCCAATATAATAAATTATGTCGAATTTAAATTTGCAAAACACGTTAAATTCTTGGACACTGTAAAGAGGCTTCCCTAGCGGAGCAGATTTAATAGTCCTTGTGAACAGTGATAAGGCAAATTTTTAACATCAATTTAAAAAGTTAAAAACACATGGATAGGTAATTATTTTGGGTCCTAGCACAGTTACATTTGTTACTAATTATCCAACTTATTTGTGCTACGAGTTAAATTATGAACTAAAGAGCAAACGGAATATATTTTTTTACACAGACAGAACTACTTAAAACGAAAAACTACTGGAGAGGACAGTGCCCCAAGTTTAATGAGTGGCTTACAGGGAGTTTTTGGCGAAACTTTACAAATGATTCTCATTGATATTTCTTATAAAACAATCTTTATAGCATAAGAATGATTTCCTTATAGAAGAACTTCATAATTAATGTGGCTATGTGTATAAGCATGATAAAGTAACATAGGGGACTTTTGATCTAAGATATCTCAGCCTAAATATATTTATTTATTTACTTATTTATTTATTTTATCAGCAATATAGCCAATATGTATTTGCCACTCTGCTTAAAAAACTGAAAGTTAGACTTTATAAAACAGTTATATTACCGGTTGTTCTGTATGGTTGTGAAACTTGGACTCTCACCTTGAGAGAGGAACAGAGAGTTAAGGGTGTTTGAGAATAAGGTGCTTAGGAAAATATTTGGGGCTAAGAGGGATGAAGTTACAGGAGAATGGAGAAAGTTACACAACACAGAACTGCACGCATTGTATTCTTCACCTAACATAATTAGGAACATTAAATCCAGATGTTTGAGATGGGCAGGGCATGTAGCACGTATGGGTGAATCCAGAAATGCATATAGAGTGTTAGTTGGGAGGCCGGAGGGAAAAAGACCTTTGGGGAGGCCGAGACGTAGATGGGAAGATAATATTAAAATGTATTTGAGGGAGGTGGGATATGATGATAGAGACTGGATTAATCTTGCTGAGGATAGGGACCAATGGCGGGCTTATGTGAGGGCGGCAATGAACCTGCGGGTTCCTTAAAAGTCATTTGTAGACAAGTAATGTATTTGCTACTCCAGAATAGGTTGAAAATATATAGGGACCCCAAACTGTAACAGGGGTTACTTCATGTTCATATCCTTCTCTCTCTCGTTTGCGGCGCCCTGATCGTTTGTTGCGAATCTCGCTGTTATTTCTGCGCGCGATGACGTAGCGAGCGTGCGCGCCGTCGCCATGTTGTAATTTATTGCTGTAGTAGCCGAAGGCAGACTATGTTATCTTTGTTTATTATGTCGTCGATATTTAATTAAAGATTTGACCACTTGGTGGCGTGACCGCGGGGCTGTCTGTTTGTGACTGCGATCACAAGCTCATCAGTGAAGGGAACGAATACATTTATTAAGCTGAAACACAGAGCAGGCCGTGGCGCGGCGTAACCAAGAATTAACATGGGAGGGGAAAAGTTTTAGAAACGTCACTTGGCAAATTTACCCCTAAGTTACATGCAATGTATTTAAAAGACAATAGGCCTACTCATTTTTAATAATATGACATTTAAAATCAATATTTAGACTCGCCACAAGTTGTCATAAAGAAAATTCCATTCTCCGCCATTTTTGAGTCAACGTAGGCGCGCACTTACGAGAACAGATTCGTTCGGATTTTTATTGTAACTATAATATTACATAGGTCCTAATATTATTGCGTATGACGTGAATATGTTAGGAGAAAATCCACAAACTATTAGGGAAAACACGAGAATTTTACTTGAAGCAAGTAAAGAGATAGGTTTGGAAGTAAATCTCGAAAACACAAAGAATATGGTTATGTCTCGTGACCAGAACATATTACGAAATGAAAATATAAAAATTGCAAATTTATCCTTTGAAGAGGTGGAAAAATTTAAATATCTCGGAGCAATAGTAACAAATATAAATGACACTCGGGAGGAAATTAAACACAGAATAAATATGGGAAATGCGTGTTATTATTCGGTTGAGAAGCTTTTATCATCCAGTCTGCTCTAAAAAAAGCTGAAAGTTAGAATTTATAAAACAGTTATAGATAGATAGATAGATAGATAGATAGATAGATAGATAGATAGATAGATAGATAGATAGATAGATAGATAGATAGATAGATAGATAGATAGATAGATAGATAGATAGATAGATAGATAGATAGATAGATAGATAGATAGATAGATAGATAGATAGATAGATAGATAGATAGATAGATAGATAGATAGATAGATAGATAGATAGATAGATAGATAGATAGATAGATAGATAGATAGATAGATAGATAGATAGATAGATAGATAGATAGATAGATAGATAGATAGATAGATAGATAGATAGATAGATAGATAGATAGATAGATAGATAGATAGATAGATAGATAGATAGATAGATAGATAGATAGATAGATAGATAGATAGATAGATAGATAGATAGATAGATAGATAGATAGATAGATAGATAGATAGATAGATAGATAGATAGATAGATAGATAGATAGATAGATAGATAGATAGATAGATAGATAGATAGATAGATAGATAGATAGATAGATAGATAGATAGATAGATAGATAGATAGATAGATAGATAGATAGATAGATAGATAGATAGATAGATAGATAGATAGATAGATAGATAGATAGATAGATAGATAGATAGATAGATAGATAGATAGATAGATAGATAGATAGATAGATAGATAGATAGATAGATAGATAGATAGATAGATAGATAGATAGATAGATAGATAGATAGATAGATAGATAGATAGATAGATAAATAAATAGATAAATCATACAACTAGAGAGGAAGACAGTATTATAAAATCAGCCATAAATAAAAGAGCAGAAAACACGACGAACGAGGAAAACCAGAATTTGAAATGAAACAGAAAAGAGGGAAAACAGTGACAAAAAGAGAACAAACAACTTAAAAGGGGGGAAAGTAATAATGGAAATAAAATAGAAGAAAGATGGAGAACGAATCAGCAATAAGTGGAATAGTAAAAGAATGGACAGTGGATGCGAAATAAGAAACAAGTGCAAACAAAAGGGCCGGCCAGGGGTGGGGGGGGGGGAAATGAGGGCTGCGGGCTGCCGCGAGTCACGGCGGAAATTGCGCGGTGCACCCCCCCCCCCCCCGTCAGTTGATGCAGTGTCGTCCGATACAATCCAGCACTTCATCGGTTCCAGGTTCGAACCTCGGGGTTTTCGCTATGAAATTTATACAAGCTTAAATTCAAAAATTTGTCCCGTCTAACGGTTCCGTGTTCACTGAGGGCTGAGGAGCACAGACAGTTAACAAGCACAGCCTGCGCGCACAGACCAGCTGCTACGTCTGTGTAAGGAGGTTGTAGTGTGCAGCCTGGAACAACAACAACAACAACGACAACACATGTCTTCCAGTACTTTTGCTGCATTCAAGATTCATCTGACCGACACGGATCTGAAGAAGGAGGCATAATTCTGCAATAGAAAATGGAAAGGTAGGCCTATGAACAAAGTCTTCAGGAATATATTCACTAGACGACAGCTAATCCAAGCTCGTCCACATTTCGTATTTTTGCTGGCGCATTAGATAAAGTGATAGACCTATGATGACGAACTATTGGACGGATTTTTGTTCATATTCAGTATCTACGAGTCAATTTATCAGGGAATGATGTACATGAAATATAATAATTTTAGTACTAGTCTGTCTGTGTACAGCGATTTCTACTAAACTATTGGACGGATTTTTGTTCATATTCAGTATCTACGAGTCAATTTATCAGGGAATGATGTACATGAAATATAATAATTTTAGTACTAGTCTGTCTGTGTACAGCGATTTCTACTAAACTATTGGACGGATTTTGTTCATATTCAGTATCTACGAGTCAATTTATCAGGGAATGATGTACATGAAATATAATAATTTTAGTACTAGTCTGTCTGTGTACAGCGATTTCTACTAAACCATTGGACGGATTTTGTTCATATTCAGTATCTACGAGTCAATTTATCAGGGAATGATGTACATGAAATATAATAATTTTAGTACTAGTCTGTCTGTGTACAGCGATTTCTACTAAACCATTGGACGGATTTTGTTCATATTCAGTATCTACGAGTCAATTTATCAGGGAATGATGTACATGAAATATAATAATTTTAGTACTAGTCTGTCTGTGTACAGCGATTTCTACTAAACCATTGGACGGATTTTGTTCATATTCAGTATCTACGAGTCAATTTATCAGGGAATGATGTACATGAAATATAATAATTTTAGTACTAGTCTGTCTGTGTACAGCGATTTCTACTAAACTATTGGACGGATTTTGTTCATATTCAGTATCTACGAGTCAATTTATCAGGGAATGATGTACATGAAATATAATAATTTTAGTACTAGTCTGTCTGTGTACAGCGATTTCTACTAAACTATTGGACGGATTTTGTTCATATTCAGTATCTACGAGTCAATTTATCAGGGAATGATGTACATGAAATATAATAATTTTAGTACTAGTCTGTCTGTGTACAGCGATTTCTACTAAACCATTGGACGGATTTTGTTCATATTCAGTATCTACGAGTCAATTTATCAGGGAATGATGTACATGAAATATAATAATTTTAGTACTAGTCTGTCTGTGTACAGCGATTTCTACTAAACTATTGGACGGATTTTGTTCATATTCAGTATCTACGAGTCAATTTATCAGGGAATGATGTACATGAAATATAATAATTTTAGTACTAGTCTGTCTGTGTACAGCGATTTCTACTAAACTATTGGACGGATTTTGTTCATATTCAGTATCTACGAGTCAATTTATCAGGGAATGATGTACATGGAATATAATAATTTGTGTAAGGTTTTAATTTTGTAAAAATTAATAGTGTAAATTAGCAACTTGGTGAAAGTGCTCAGACGATTTTTAAGATTACTTTTCTTACATATGATCGGGTGAGGGCCCGGAGGTCTCCAGGAGCTGAGTTATTTAGAGCAGTGGTCATCAACTCAGGGGCTCTTTTGTGGCAGTAATGGCGCCTGCGAGCCAGCCGTGTGCAAGATTCCAAAGATATTGGAGGGATAGAAGGAGACACTTGTCACGCGAAACTTGAAGCCTGTTTGACACAGCGATATATGCACGTATTGCCCAGCAGGCTGCAGATTGGCGTACTTGAGCATCTGAATGATCATTCGCTTGATTTTGACCCTTTACAATTGACTTTAAAACCTTGTATTTGCAGTAGCTTTCCTGTACTACACAATCAGGGTAACGCATTAAGTCTCTATGAAGACTACAAAGCAGATTGAGCAATGTAAAATTATATTTATTTATTCTGCCAAACAGGAGGAATAAATCACACTATGCCTAACTGTACTGTATAATGGAAAACAAAATACATAAACTGATTAAGTGTGAAAATAAAGAAAAATATTATACCTACGTAAAATCACAAATTTTAATGAAATTGCGTAACAAAAGTTCATAAAGCAATTTCGTGTAGAGCATGTTGTGATGATAAGCCAAACTGCGGAAGGTTATTTTTAAGAAAAAGGGAATTAAAAATAAGTTAAATATTTGAATTAAAAGTTAGCATTTCAATACCGATATTGTTGATTAAAAATGTGAATATGCAGTAATTGTATACTTCTTCAATTTCTTTTCACTGCATTAAAATTAATAAGATGTGATAGTTCCTTACTCATGATAATTACACCATTAACAATTTTATATAAAGTACTAGCCGTACCCGTGCGCTCCGCTGCACCCGTTAGAAATAAATATAAAGTAATTACATAATTAAAATAGGACATTTGATCCAGGGAACATTCGTGTTTGATAGAAGGATAAATCGTTTAATATGTTACTTAATTTAAATTGCATCCAAATAATTAAAATGCGATCATTTTGGTCCAGAGACACTCATTTGGTGCAATGACAATTCCTTTAACATGTTTCTTAATTTTTATAACATGCAACCATAGCTTAATGAAGATTGACATCATTTAGATTTAATGTGTATATTTTATTTTACTTGTTATAGGTTTCCATTGAATTATGGTGATAACTTAATTTTAGCCCTTGTTTTCTACGTATTCAGTAAATGGCGCTTGGCCCACTATGGTTCTGAACCCTTCAAATAACTGAAATTATATTATATAATAATCACATATTATATTATATTATATTATATTATATTATATTATATTATATTATATTATATTATATTATATTATATTATATTATATTATATTATATTTATATTATATCAGAAGTTACTGTAATAACATTATAGCATTATGTCCATACAGAGAAACTACACTTTCCAATGGTGAAATAATAATTAATTATACAAATCGGTTAATTTAGCTTCCGATATTATTTCATACAAACACAGAAACATTCTCTGTACGCTATCTTTCATAGCTTTCGATTGTTGCTGTCCAAGGCCCCTTATAGACGAAGTCATTTGTTTTTTAATTCATTACACTGCCTTAGATGGCAGTTATTTTAATTTTTAAACTCATTTATCTCATTAAATATCAGTCCTATCAAATTTTTTCAAGAAATAACACTTATCGCAAATTATTTTTAAAGAAACTTTTGTTATGTAACATTTTTCACAAAAATCAATAATAAGCGAGATATTTCGATTTATTTAATTCAAGCCCCCTTATAACCCCCCTTTTAAATAATGTATTTTGAATGCCATACAGCCTAAAACGAAGTTAATTTATATTCCAATTTTCATCGAAATCGGTTCAGCCATTATCGCGTGAAAAGGTAACAAACATACATACAGACAGACAGACAGACATACAAAAAAAATTTCAAAAAAGCGATTTTCGGTTTCAGGGTGGTTAATTATATATGTTAGGATCAATTATTTTTGGAAAATCGAAAATTACCAGAAAAATTTCGGCTACAGATTTATTATTAGTATGGATAACTGTTGCATCCACACCTGTGGAGTAACGGTCAGCGCGTCTGGCCGCGAAACCAGGTGTCCCTAGTTCGATTCCCGGTCGGGGAAAGTTACCTGGTTCAGGTTTTTTCCGGGGTTTCCCCCTCAACCCAATATGAGCAAATGCTGGGTAACTTTCGGTGTTGGACCCTGGATTCATTTCACCGGCATTATCACCTTCATCTCATTCAGACGCTAAATAACCGAAGATGTTGATAAAGCGTTGTAAAATAACCTAGTAAAAAAATAACTGTTGCGCCAACAATTTTCTACCAATAGGTTATTGAAGTTATGCCTACATAATGAAATTCCTTTAATAATGCATTATACGAGTAAGAATTGTTACTAATTACTACCATATTTATTTTCTTAAAATACACGAATCGAAGGAAACGCTTCTGAATTTGTTTCTATGTACGGTAATTAAATTTTTATGTAAAGGTGACAACATAATTGAAGTATATTCAAATGTTCTACATATTAAACTGTTATAAAGTAATTTTAAAACATGTTCATCCTTAAAATATTTCTTGAATTACGAAAAATAAATTCTGGTTGTCCATATACTTCATCTATGATCTCATAATTTGGTTTTCAGAATTTAAATTGTGTGTAAAGATTAAACCTAGATCTTTAATAGAAAAAGCACAGGCGAAATTCCCAGAATTCATACTGTATTGAACATTTGGTCGTAGGGAAACTCTATGAAAACTTATGAACAGCATTTTTAACATTCCATGGAAAATTATTTAGTAGAAATATACTCCAGGTAATAGGACTATGCATATCAAGTGACGCAATTAAGACTATACCATACGCTATACATTAATATCTGCAATAAAGATTAGTAATTACATGTCTTAACTGTTTCTCAATTCATGAAAACATATCTTCCATATACAGTATCTAACTTGTATTCCATGCTATTGTTTTATTTCTACAACCGAGAAAGGTTAGTAAATGTAAAGCGTTTTCACTTGGTACAGAATAGAGTCTGCAATCTCATAGCGAAGGAGTGGTGACAGAGGTGGTTCACTGCTTAACCACCGCAGCCTACGTGTGCCTCGAATGTCTTTGGATCCGCTCTCGCAAACTGCCCGGGTTACTGATCACTGATTACAGCAGGCATGTCAATTGATGCCCACAAGAGCAAGCGCGCGCTTTAGAGCCCAGGAGAGCCTGAGCGCTTTACAGCGGAAAGGAAAGAGACAGACGAAAGAGGTGGTATATGCCGCTTGGTCGGGCTATATTCAGGGATGGCCAACACTGATTCAATAGATAAAGGGAAGAGAACTTATTAAAACTGTATCCATGGTAATTTTTAGATTTGCCTGAGAAGTATAAGTGCATTATAAGAATGTAAGTTTTAATTTTAATGCTCATTTTTCACAAGTTTGATTTTATTATTCAAAAGAAATATTTTTTCAACTTTTCGTATAGAAAAGTGAAGTTTTCAGGTATAGGCCTATTTATTTAGTAGCCTTACAGAATGATTTCGTAAATCTAATATACCGTATATACGTATTACTGAAGATAGTGTATTGAAAACTTTGAAAATATTCGCATGGAAATTGTTTATAAGGAAATGAATTAACAAAGCAACTACTGTTACATCATAAGCAAAAGATACGTGTCCATGTGTTGTAAAAATGTCAGCTCTATAGCTTCAGCAGATTTGAGAAAATAATTTAATATTCTGATGATAGGAAGTTGCTCACAAATATCACCTTAAAAGCATAATGCGATAAGAGTTTTGTTATGTAATATTAGTTACACTTAAAACAGATACAGTACCTAGGTAACTTTGCTTTGTACTGTAATATTGTTTTGATTAGTTTATTGATTGCTTTTGTAAGGCTAAAGATACCATCAATATAAATTCCAACTAATCATGTCATACTCAATCTCTTTCTTTGGAATATCACTTTCTTTATGAATGATGTGTTTCATCCACTTAATACAGTATAACATTATACTACTATGGAATTTAAGTGAATATGCCTTCTTAACTCTCTATTATGTTATTAAGATTTAAAACACAAGTGAAATATTAAGAAATCAGTGTTAGTACTTTTGTTTTACAGACTATATAGATAATATTAAACAAAAAGAAGCCATATAAAAATAACGACATAAAATTTTACGTCCCGTTTGAAGTTTGTGCACCACTGTTTTCTTAATCCAACAGGTTGCTTATTCATATACACAACCCTTCCTCTTTCCATACATGGCGCTTGCTGTCCGCGCACGACGCCAAGGTCAGAAAAATGCGCTTGCTTTGACATCACTGGGTTACAGTATTATTCCTGCAATCCAAAACGTTATCAGTTAGGTTACACGTTTCAACCTTCATTTTCAAAAGTAAGAACCGTGCTGGGTAACTTTCGGTGCTGGACCCCGGAGTCATTTCACCGGCATTATGACTTTCATTTCATTCAGACACTAAATAACCTGAGATATTGATACAGCGTCGTAAAATAACCCAATAAAAAAAAGTGACAACCAGCTACTGAGCTGGCTAGCTGTCGTCATGTTCCGTGCTCTGACTCGACGTCAGGACGGCAGATCGCTAAGACATCTCGGATCTCGTCCCAGCGCTAAGTGTCGCTGTTCTTCGCAAACTGCCCACTTGCGACTCGACTCCAATGGCGCGTGTAAGATGCGAACGTGGATGCTCGGTCACGCAGGCTGACCACAAAGGTCTCAGCGAGCCCTCAATTGAGCATTGATTAGGCCAGCTTCAGGTGGGCGCCCAGGGGTGTAGCGTGCAGGGGTGCACATCTCGAGTTGCCCTCAATCCGCCTCTGTTAACGAATGCCGCGCTTCAGATTCGTTTAGGCGGACAATAGCGCCGCTGGCTCGGGTTACCCGCGGCAGCTGTATTACCGCAAGCGCCGCTCATCCTGGTATTACAGTTCAATTCATTTCAGAAAGACGTGGCTAGGATACTGGAGCGCGCTCCTCGGAGAGAGACAAGAGCGGTTCATGTAAAATCATTTTCCAAAAGCTGATACGGACTTCTTTTCAATGTTGCCAACTCCTACAAAATATCACCATAGAAGGTAAAATCACAACGATATAGGCCTATGTATATATTTTTTTCTTTTTTGGTAATACGAAATTCATTACTTCGACTAAACAGTTTACGATTTCGATTAATTAAAATGTGTCTCAGTGAAACGTACAGCAGAGTTCGTATAGGTCAGTTTTTGTCAGACGCGTTTCCAATTCACTGCGGGCTAAAGCAAGGAGATGCACTATCACCTTTACTTTTTAACTTCGCTCTAGAATATGCCATTAGGAAAGTCCAGGATAACAGAGAGGGTTTGGAATTGAACGGGTTACATCAGCTGCTTGTCTATACGGATGACGTGAATATGTTAGGAGAAAATCCACAAACGATTAGGGAAAACACGGGAATTTTACTGGAAGCAAGTAAAGCGGTCGGTTTGGAAGTAAATCCCGAAAAGACAAAATGTCTCGTGACCACAATATTGTACGAAATGGAAATATAAAAATTGGAAATTTATCTTTCGTAGAGGTGGAGAAGTTCAAATATCTTGGAGCAACAGTAACAAATATAAATGATACTGGGGAGGAAATTAAACACAGAATAAATAGGCTATGGGAAATGCCTGTTATTATTCGGTTGAGAAGCTTTTATCATCCAGTCTGCTGTCAAAAAATCTGAAAGTTAGAATTTGTAAAACAGTTATATTACAGGTTGTTCTTTATGGTTGTGAAACTTGGACTCTCACTTTGAGAGAGGAACATAGGTTAAGGGTGTTTGAGAATAAGGTTCTTACGAAAATATTTGGGACAAAAAGGGATGAAGTTACAGGAGAATGGAGAAAGTTACACAACACAGAACTGCACGCATTGTATTCTTCACCTGACATAATTAGGAACATTAAATCCAGACGTTTGAGATGGGGAGGGTATGTAGCATGTATGGGTGAATCCAGAAATGCATATAGAGTGTTAGATGGGAGGCCGGAGGGAAAAAGACCTCTAGGGAGGCCGAGACGTAGATGGGAAGATAATATTAAAATAGATTTGAGAGAGGTGAGATATGATGATAGAGAATGGATTAATCTTGCTCAGGATAGGAACTGATGGCGGGCTTATGTGAGGGAGGCAATAAACCTTCGGGTTCCTTAAAAGCCAGTAAGTAAGTAAGTAAACAGTTTACGATTTGTCAAACCTAACGAAAAAAAAAAAAAATTGTTTAACCCCACGAAATGATTAGTACGAACTCCGAAAACCGTATACTGTTTATCAATCATTACTGTATTACTTATTAATATTAATTATTAATTATGTTTGTTTCAAATAACACTGGATAGTAATTTTCTTTTTATAAACTTTGGCATCTTCTTTAAAGGCAAACGGTGCTGTCAACAGAAAGTAACTGCCAATTGTAGTATTTGTCAGTACCGAAATTCGAAACAAAATTGGCAAAAGGAAATGCAACCTGGCAACTAGAAAAACACTATAACCCACTAGCATATGTAGTAATAGGGGGAAAATGGTTAGGTTTCACCCTTACGGTATAAAGTAAGAAGACCCGGGGCATAAGTACTACATCAACAAAAATGGCGACTGCTTGCTGTGTTGGTGGCACCAAGACTGTAGTAACATATAGCAACACTTACGTCACTTCCGTCTCCTAAACTGCTTTAGTTACATCCATCTTCAAGTGGCTGTATTCTTGTCTCTGAACATTACTATAAGAGTTTTCCTTTAGAGACGGACATATTCAATTCAATGTAATAGGCGATTAAAAATACAAGTAATATGCTTCGTTACATACTTAGGTAATATGAACACTAAGAAAATGCAACTGAAATTGAATCATTCACCCGAACGACGTTCTAACTAACAAAAGTAAATTTTATAGGAGAGGAATGAAAGAAAATTAAAACCTTGTTCTACTAAACAGTAATTTCAAATATCTGTAATGCTGCCAACTGTTGATTTAGGTACAAAGTTTCCCGTCGCATGGAGGACAGACATAACAGTTTCATCTTTAACGCATATTCAACAAAAGTGTTGATCACCACGTGAAGGTCCACACCTGTGCAGTAACTGTTAGCGCGTCTGACAGCGAAACCAGGTGACCTGGATTCGAATCCCGGTGGGGGCAAGTTATCTGGTTGAGGGTTTTTTTCCGGAGTTTTCCCTCAATTCAATATGAGCAAATGCTGGGTAACTATCGGTGCTGGACCCCGGACTCATTTCACTGGCATAATCACCTTCATTGCATTCAAACGATAGATAACCTGAGATGTTGATACAGCGTCGTAAAATAACGCACTAAAAACAACGTTAATGATTCAGTTATTAATTAAATAACATTCACATATAATATATTAAAATTAACAAAATATATCTGAATTTATTTAGTATAAAACAGTTTCATTTGAATTTATGTTTAAAAACTCACAGTAAATAGGACTTTCGGATAACCAAATATAAAATCTTGTTTTAAAACTTTGACATTTTCCTTAAATAACATTCGAATTTTTTTACTAATGCCGGTTACTTGACTGATCGTCATTCACCCTTGTCAGTGGCGTACGCAGAATTATGTCAAGGGGGTCATTATTAAAATTTGTTTGAAGAAACGTTTCGATTAACCAACTAAATTAATTTATTCTGAATTTAATGTATTTAATATTGAACAAATTTATAAGTATACGCTGTTAAAATTTTATCATAAAAATCGTAATAAGTTTGTATTACAGACACACAATTAGCCTGTGACACAAGACGAAATATTAATTCAACATTAGTAGAACCTAAATGTCTCACATCTGCTGGTCTAAAGCATAGCATAAATTTTGGCCCTCGGTTGTACAATGCTTTAACTAAATTACACCCAGAACTTCTAACATGTAACCCACTAACATATAACAAGAAAATTAGAAACGTGTTAATATCTTCAATTTGATTAAATAAATTTATAGCCTATGTGTATGAATTAATCAACCTGTATTATATTTGTATTCTATAATTTTGAAATATATATTAGTCCTACTTTTCACGTGCGATATTATTCTTCACTAGTGTTAATATTATATTATATAATTTCATTGCCGCCGTAATTTAAATTTTAGTTCCAATTTATTTTAGTTATTTATTATTATTATTATTATTATTATTATTATTATTATTCTTTCTATTTTTCTATATTTCTCTTATATTAATATTGTATTCTATAATTTCTGTAACTGTAATTTTAATTCTATTTCCTATTTTATTTTAATTTATATTCTCTTATAGGCCTATTAATATTATATCTGAACTGCGACCGAACACGAGCGCTGCTCATTCGGTCTCAAATTTTGTTAATACTACTGTATCTCCTGTTTTATATTGTTTGTATTATTTTATTTCTATTTCTCTTGTTTGTTTGTAATTATATTCTTTATTCTGTATATTTAAATTTAAATAAATAAATACATAAATAAAAATCGTTTCACAATAAAGTCAGAACTCAAACTAACAACGGGTGAATACCGCTCTTAAAATGAATTTAAAATCGACAATGCACAATACTTAACATCTGCACTGCAGAACTGTGAAAACAACCTTTTCAATATGTTTCACAACAAGTTAAATTTCATATTGTGTCCGCTTCATTTTATTACAAGGCCGGTACTAGACGGTAGGTCTCTCTGTAATAAAGATAGCTTTGTTATAATTCGATCGTGCCGCAGCACCAAGCACAGGGATTATATTGAAGGAGGGGTAGGAGAGCTATGTCTTATGTCGATGTAGATTTTGTTACTCTGACAGTGAAAAATTAGAGATGGGAAAACGATTGTGGATGAAAAATATTCAAACCTAAATATGTATTTTTTAAGTTTAAGGGGTGGGGGATTCAAACCCGGTAACCCCTGCACCCATGTCAAGCCCAGTCGTTGCCCCAGGTGCGTCAAACAATAATTTCTCTTCTGACTCGACTCATTCCCAGGACTGGAACAGAAAACCAAACCCGCGTTTGCTGTGGATCCCGCGGGCAAGCAAGCGACGAAGTGCAGAGGCCGCCAGTGGTCCACTTGTTGCTCTCGTGTGATGATCCGTGTAAACAGGAGCAGGCAGTGGCGGGTATTGTCGTGAAGTAATGCGTGTCTGAAACGATATGCGATGATTCTGTTGGTTGTTCACCAACAATAAGAGGATGATATCGTGTGACAGTGGAGATAAACCTGTACTGTATGACGTCACTCTGGGTTGTCCGTGAGTGTTGGGTGTCAGCATTACTTTTGACGAACACACAGATCTTTTCAGCTTCACGAGTCATCCGAAATTTAGAAAAGGAAGACAAACTGCAACATCTGAGCCATAAAGAAAGAACATGTTGCGGATGGTTGTGTGTACTCGCAACAAAGAAGCCGCCAAACTATCTTCGGGCTGAACTGTTAAACCAATAATATATTTTAAACCATAATCCCTATTCTTTTAGCTCGCTGACTTCAATAACCTTGTGGGCATTGCGAGCATGTTTGTGCGTCTTGGTTTTAATGCAGTTCAAATCGTGGGGCCGTCCTTCATAGCCAAGAACAATAACTGATACCTAACAAAACACGGCTTCGCTAACATAATGCTGTAATTGAAGAAAAGTCACTTCGCATTTCGTCTTATTTAGGGTGCAGCGCAGGCATTTGAAACTGCTGACAGTCAGTGTAGGTACTCGAACCCCTGCTCACTTTGCCGTGTTCTCCCGCCTGTCCTGTTGTGAACAGTTGAGTGCCGATTGTAAATTAACGTTTCATAATGATGATTTGAATAATTTGAATAATTTCGAGGGAAAAATTGTTCCGGGGCCGGGTATCGAACCCGGGACCTTTGGTTAAACGTACCAACGCTCTCCCACTGAGCTACCCGGGAACTCTACCCGACACAGATCCAATTTTTCCCTCTATATCCACAGACCTCAAAGTGGGCTGACAACCGTCAAGCAACCAACATTGAGTGCACACTAACTCTGTGCGACTTAAATTGTGGTTTTCTGTTACGTACAGTGACGTGTATTATGCAAATCAAGCTTTCAGGAATAACTCCCTGTAAAGTTAATTTGAATAATTTCGAGGGAAAAATTGTTCCGGAGCCGGGTATCGAACCCGGGACCTTTGGTTAAACGTACCAACGCACGGCAAAGTTTCCTTTTCCTTAAAATGGAGACCTTGTGGCTGTAGCTTGCAAAGCACATGATGTAACAGTGAAGCGGATCTTGCAAAATTATCATATTAAGCGATATGTCACCATGAAGTCCTTCCGAAGTTAAAAAAAAGAAACAGGGTAAGTTATTACGGTATTTACTTACTTACTGGCTTTTAAGGAACCCGGAGGTTCATTGTCGCCCTCACATAAGCCCGCCATTGGTCCCTATCCTGAGCAAGATTAATCCAGTCTCTACCATCATATCCCATCTCCCTCAAATCCATTTTCAGCCTCCCCAAAGGGCTATTTCCCTCAGGTCCCCCAACTAACACTCTATATGCATTTCTACATTCGCCCATACGTGCTACATGTCCTGCCCATCTCAAACGTCTGGATTTAATGTTCCTAATTATGTCAGGTGAAGAATACAATGCGTGCAGTTCTGCGTTGTGTAACTTTCTCCATTCTCCTGTAACTTCATCCCTCTTAGCCCTAAATAATTTCCTAAGTACAGTACCTTATTCTCAAACACCCTTAACCTATGTTCCTCTCTCAAAGTGAGAGTCCAAGTTTCACAACCATACAGAACAACCGGTAATATAACTGTTTTATAAATTCTAACTTTCAGATTTTTTGACAGCAGACTGGATGATAAGAGCTTCTCAACCGAATAATAACAGGCATTTCCCATATTTATTCTGCGTTTTATTTCCTCTCAAGTGTCATTTATATTTTTTGTTGTTGCTCCCAGGTATTTGAATTTGTCCACCTTTTCAGACGATGAATGTCCCATTTTTATATTCTTACTTCGTACTCTGTTCTGGCGAAGTAACTTATTATTAATTTCAAAGTATTACTGATATGTAGGAACAGCCCCTAGTGACCCGCGATAATGTGGAGTTGAACCGGTTTAACACAGATTTGGTCCACGTAAAATAGAATGCTAGTTTTTACTGCATTTGTGTTGTATTTTGGTGCAGTAAAAATATTCGTCTTTTATTCAGTGACTTATAGCAATACTGTGATTTATTGTACGATAGCCAGGGTTTATTTACACTAATTTTATTTGAAGTGAAGTTTGAATTGCACTTTTCCTGTAAGTGCTGGATGTGGAGTGTGCGACGTTTAGAGGTTGTGCCCGCTTTTGTCTTGGGGTGAAGAAGCGTGCAATAGTTCCATCTCAAAACGGAAGTACAACCAACCTTCGAAACGCTGTTTATTACTATCAATGTAAGAAGTTCAATACAAATACATTTTCAACATGACGCCATTGCTTCCTCTCCCACTTGAAACAATTTTTAGTTTCGGACTGACTGATGACAGGCTTACTCAAAACCTTTCACAAAGTTTGTTTTTTTCAATTTAGTTACACTTCACTGCCAGAAAACCACTAAACTTTTTCGCAGTGGTGTCAGATTCTTAAAATGAGATGGAGATTCGGTTGGCCATTCTTCAGTCTGCGGTTCGATTCCCAGGATGTCCCACGAAATTATGACGAAAGCCACACCAGCTGTGGTTTCAGGTTCGATAATTTTGGCTGGTGTATTATTGAAGTTAGGGGGTTATGGTTTATTACGTGTGTTTGTAATTTTGATTACTTTTCTCTGTACTTAATTATGTTTGGATTTCTATTAGATTATTTAGTGGGGTAATTGTTCGTTTTATTTTGCATATGTTAGAGCTTGTATCTTAGTAAAAGTTCAGCCATTTTTGTTCAAAATAATATATTTTTCACAGAGGTTTCGTTACGGGTTTGTTGATACGCATCAGTTACAATTTTAACGGTACGCTATTACAATTAGCAGGTGCGAGGTCCTGGGTTTGAGTTCCTACAATTCCGGATTTCTTAATACGATTTAATTGCACTTTTTATCGTTGCAGTATTTGTACGTTCCTGTTTCCATTGTACAGTTTTCTTAAATTTCAAGTGAGTTTAAAAATATTTCTCTCTTGTATCAAATGAAGAGTCTCTTAACTTGATACATCCATAAGCCTATTGTAACCATAATCAACTTGAAGTGTACAAGTTAAGGTAGAAAATAACGTTACTGAAAATAAAAGAATTGAAAACAAATAAAACCTGGAGACGACATTAATATCTTACCGCAGTTCAATTCTTTATCAAACAGGTCTGTCAGTTGGTTATGACGAATCTCAGCATGCTGCTTTAGAGTGACTCCGAGCTTTAGAA
Source organism: Periplaneta americana (assembly GCF_040183065.1). NCBI lineage: Eukaryota > Metazoa > Arthropoda > Insecta > Blattodea > Blattidae > Periplaneta > Periplaneta americana. The sequence continues at coordinate 207,439,619 of NC_091120.1, forward strand.
ATATCAAAATAACACAGGATGATGGCTTGAACAAAGCAATGTATGGGAATGTTAGACTATTATTTTTTGAAAATGACACATTTGAAGTGACCTCTCTGCACAATCAAATGTCTTGGTTTAAAAATCGATAATATATTAAGTTGGAAAAATCGTATTAAAGAAATTACCCCCAAACTAAATTCAGCTTGTTTTGCTATTAGATCTATGCAAAAGATAGTAAATATCAATACCTTAAAAACAATATACTTTGCATACTTCCACTCGGTAATGAGTTTTGGAATAATATTCTGGGGAAATTCCACAGATAGTAACAATATATTCCTATTACAAAAAAGAGTAATTAGAATAATAGTAGGTGCCAAATCTTGGGAATCGTGTAGGACTATTTTCAGAAAACTACAAATAATCCTCATGGCTTGTCAGTATATCTTTTCATTAATAATCTTCCTCGTATGTAATCGTGAAAACTTTGTAACTAATTCAACAGTTCATAGCATAAATACACGTCAAAAAAATGACTTTCATACTCCATCGGCAAGTCTATCGTGCTATCAAAAAGGAGTGCGTTATATGGCAGTAAAATTTTTAATAGCCTCCCTATCGATATAAAAAATGAAACTCAAAACTTAAGATTATTTAGGGCCAAATTAAAGAAGTACCTAATTTCTCACGCCTTCTATTCTGTAGGTGAATTCATGACATTCAATAACACTTCATGAAATTGATACTAAAACTTTGTGTTGTACTAGTAGACTATATTGTAAATCTCGTCTGTATATATTTCATTTAGACTGTGACTATAAATTAAGACTTTATAATAGTATTAAGTTTTTTGACTTGTTCCATATTCTAGCTGTGAAGGAATGTATGAATACCATGGAATGTTAATAAATACAATACAATACAATACAGTACAATACATTACAATAGTATTAATATTAAAGGGAAAATATTTCGGATAGTTAGTCTGTTAAGATGGAGCGGTTCTATTCACAGTAACATCAATAATCCGAATTGGTGGTTTTAGGAATTTAATATTTTTGGTTAAAGTAGCTACAAATTTTATTTTAAAGTTATTATTATGTTGTTTTTGGGTGAAATTTTAATTTTTATTATAACTTTGTTTGTGACTTTGCTATGCACTTTGCTCCAACCAATATTTATTACTTCCTTGTTTCTATAATCGCTAGGAATATTTTAATTTGTGAAATCGTTTGGATGGATGTACCATGCTTGCCGAGCAGCTCGTACATTTTCCTGGGAAAACGTTTTCCAAGCCGCACTGCTACAGCCTACTGTCGTAGCTTCACTGATATCATGTATGAAAGACATCGTTGCACCGCCATTTTGCGTTACTTAAAGTGGAGGCCATATTAGTGTAATTATTGTATTTAATACTCATAATTCCTAGCTGAATTGACTTGCAAGCACAGTTTTTTTTTTATAAATTTGGTTTCTGAATAACTTTTCCGTACCTGGAAATAGATCAATTTCCTCACTTAACGAATTGAAGATGCTTAACATTTCATTTAACGGCGATTCATATGAAATACGTTTCCGATCTTGGGATAATAAATAACAAATTTCTTCTAGATCTAACTGCAAGGTATGAAATATAAACAGTTGCAGCGCAATCAATATCATTTGTTATAGATATCTCTAGCTGAGAACTGAAATGTACAAGGCACTTGGAGTTCTTCATAATATAGGAACCTGAGGAATTTATTCTGTGCCAGGCCAACTGAAAGAACGCTGTTCTTGCAACGAGGATTCCAAATTAATGGAGTATATTCCAACTTAATTCTAAGTGATCGTAAAGTAAAATAAAAACAAAAGTTTGCGTAAATAATTTCGAATTTCGAAGTACAATCTCAGGGATTTGTAAGCAGAATTAATAATTGTTACAAAGTGGGGTTTAGAAAGTTAGGTTATTGTCTAATACTGTACCTAAGTCTGTTATTCTTGAAATACATTCCAATCTATTGCTATTAGTAGACTAAGGCGTGGACACGTATTCTTTCGGCATGCCACCCCGGTCTGTCTCATCAGTCGTGAAGCCCGTCGAGGATCACACACAAACCTTATACTGGTGACAGACTACAGTCAGTAATCGCGATTATCGACCTAATCGCGATCGGGTTTGTAGTGTGTCACCGTCCCGATCGCAATCAGGAGCTAAATCCTGTTTCCAGAACAAGATAATCGCTCTGAGGCACGGCCCAGTGGACGAAAGTAACATTTTAGTAGACTTTGGTTTCGAATCACCTTGATTTATATTATTTAGGAAGTCGTGATAGCTTCTGCTGTGGAATTTTGTTACCCCTTCCATTGTATTATATGAAATAAAAACGAAAATGAATGGCTAGAAAATTAATTTGACTACTATTAGACGTAGTTGAGAAATTTAATGCAGATGTGAGAAAAGTAAAAAGAAATATATTAACAAATGACAGACGAATTATTCATATTTCATATATAGCAATAGAAGGCTGCTGAAAGATGTTTCATTTCAATAAATAATGGATTACAAACTGGAACTGGTTTCTTTTTCAGATTTTCAATTTCAGGTTCCATTACGACGCTATCGTTGAGGTTAGGGTTGATTTTAAAAATATGTTTTATTACAAATTAATATAAATTTTTGGCATGATATAAATTTTATAGGTTATAAAATCTCTTTTCAAAGTAATATAAATAGTAATGATATAAATTGTATCAGTTTACATTGTAAAGCATAAAACAATTTTAACAAATAAATTCCCATATCAAGCTGCAAGAAACAACAAAAAAAGAAAGAAACAATGAACAAACATCAAAAGAAGGTATGAACTTTAGGTGTTGTCCAGGAGGGAAACAAACATATACGTACGTATGTACATAGAGAAAATTGTTTCCTCTATGGTAATTCAGTTGTTGACCAGACGGGACCTAGTGTGTCACCACATTTTCGGTAATCGCGATCGGGCTTGATCGCGATAAGTGCTAATCGCGATTAGTACTGTAGTCTGTCACCAGTATTAGGGTGGGAAGGAAGTGACAGGAAGGTAGGCAACACTGCATGCTGAGCGAACAACACAGCTGTGATCCAGAGACCTCTGGCAGACAAATTAGCAGCGAACCTGAGGGTGGGTCAAGAGGCTGCAGTTGTCCGGGTATTGAATGCGCGAATTAGAGGGAAGCCAGGCTTTGCTAGCTTCAGCATCGGCGGCGAGAGGACAAGCCCTGTCCGTGATGTTAGAAAGCCTTACAAGCTACTCCGACATGCATCATCACAATTACATGAATGTGATTCATTGCAGAGGAATCAAATACGAACAAAGTCCGTAGCAGATGACGTGCAAGGAAGCGGAAGCTCCGTGGAAGCTTCGAAATCAAAATTTTGCTTGTAAAATGCTTCGTTTTATGCAGGGGAATTAGAGTAACAGAAAATGGCAGTATTTTAGTATAAAGCTGCTTAACAGCTTCTGATTTATTAAAGTTTAACGTTACACATTTGCGTGCCATCCTAGTAAGTTACGTGTTTTCGTTTTTCGGGCGTGTCAAAGATGTGATACAGCTAGTTGTGTTAGCTGACAGTCAGAATCTTAGCCGGGTTGTTTTTTGCAGCCCCTGCTAACCTGTTGCCACGCAGCACACCAAGTATGGCAAGACTCGTACAGCAACATATGGCACGGCAACTTACGAGACAGATTCAACAAACGATATTAAAAATTATATTTCAGGTGCGGTGACAGGTAATTGTTGCATTTAATCGGAATTTACAACTGAACAGTTTCAGTGTATATTTTATAATTTCTTGAGTGTTCTGACATACTGCAGTTCTGTTTAATTTTTTTCAACCTCCGCCATCTTGATAGCGGTATATTCGGTCACATTAAAATGTCGTAAATGTAAGCCTGTTATAAATTCACAATTCATTAATGCTGCATATTTACTTATATAGGCTACCGCGTCTTTCTCTGGGTATAGGACATACGAATTTAACATTGCCAGAATAAATCTATGTAAGAAAACAAGGAAGAAATATACTTTAATCACTGGCCGTGTGTATAAATTAGCAGGCTTTGACAGATTTATGAAACAATAGAATATCAAGCTTTGATTTAGTAACCACAAATGACTTTCTCTTGTACAAATTGTCAGTCTGCTGATTTCTAGACACTGATTGTTAACTTTATTTTTTTATGCATAGGTCTCTATTTGGCAATGTTAAATTTCTATGTATTATACCTACAAGTATGGGAACGTAGCCTACTAGGTAGGGCTAGTAATTTATTCCAAATAAAATGTCGTAATGACTCGAAGTTCGCGGGTTTGTTGCCCTGGGCAGGTACGAGGTTTTTCCTCTGAATCACTTTAATATCTTTTCTAATGTACATCACGAGTGCAGAGAATGCGTGTGAATTTAGAACACGTCGGTTTCGCGGCTTTCAGGAAATAGAGTACATGCTACTACCGCACTGACTGGAACTAACTGGGCGAAAATCCAGCCTGAATTTCCGAAAGTCTGAACGACAGGAAATTTACTGGAACAGAATTATTTCGACAATCAATTAAATAATGATATTTTTAGTGGATTATTTTACGACGCTTTATCAACATCTATGGTTGTGTAGAGTCTGAATGATAAGAAGGTGATAATGCCAGCGAAATGAGTCCAGGGTCCAGCGCCGGAAGTCACCCTGGGAAAATCCCGGAAGAAACCTCAACCAGGTAATTTGTCCTAATCAGGATTTGAACCCGGGCCCGCTGGGGTCACGGTCAGGCGTGCTGACCGTTACTCCACAGTGGTGGACAAAATAATTATATTATATTGATGTTTAATTATTAGGCCTAACTACTCGTAATGTTGAATAACTGTATCTTACAAACTATGAAACACAACACATTAATTTAAAAGCGAATGATTTTGAAGTTCTTTAGTCCAAGTCAGTTACTGCACAGGTAGGAAGTGCTAGCTGTGGAATTGTCAGACTGGTTCTTTCAAGGCAAGATGAAATTCCTGATATTTCGGATTACAGAGCACAGATTCAATTATAGAGCGGTATCTAAATGAATCTTACTTACTTACTGGCTTTTAAGGAACCCGGAGGTTCATCGCCGCCCTCACATAAGCCCGCCATTGGTCCCTATCCTGAGCAAGATTAATCCAGTCTCTACCATCATATCCCACCTCCCTCAAATCCATTTTAATATTATCTTCCCACCCCAAAGGTCTTTTTCCCTCCGGCCTCCCAACTAACACTCTATATGCATTTCTGGATTCGCCCATACGTGCTACATGCCCTGCCCATCTCAAACGTCTGGATTTTATTTTTCTAATTATGTCAGGTGAAGAATACAATGCCTTCTAAATGAATCTTATGTTGGATAATTTGAATTTATCGCCACATTTTTCACTCGCCGAGTTCACTTCCGCCTTAAAGTGTGAGCAGTGTTAGTCTCCAAGGGTGCTATTCATAGACAATTCGCTAGCCCGGGCTACGAGCGTGCTAAACAGGATTCATATATCATATCATATCATATCATATCATATCATATCATATCATATCATATCATATCATATCATATCTCTGGCCGCGAAACTAGGTGGCCCGGGTTCGATTCCCGGTCGGGGCAAGTTACCTGGTTGAGGTTTTTTCCGGGGTTTTCCCTCAACCCAATATGAGCAAATGCTGGGTAACTTTCGGTGCTGGACCCCGGACTCATTTCACCGGCATTATCACCTTCATCTCATTCAGACGCTAAATAACCAAAGATGTTGATAAAGCGTCGTAAAATAACCTACTAAAATAAAAAAAAATCATATATCATATCATATCGCTGACACTGGTTTATGAATACGAAAAACGTTAGTTCGCTGATCATCCACCGAAAGCCCGCGCTAAGAATGTCTATGAATACGGCCCCAAGTGTCTTGTGTGCGAATCAGCGGGGTTCCACTGTGCAAGTTTTAAGGATGATTGAAAGATAAGTATTCTGAGGTTGGTCTATTCCTGGTAACTGTTGGGTCGGTTTTGTTTCTGTTTAAAATCTGCCACTGAGCCATCCCGAAAGTGAATGCATGGATCAGACTAACATAATGTTATCGCAGTAATAACACAGTTAACTTCAAACCCTGATGACGAAAAGAAAGAAAACTGTTTGATTCTTAGACAGCTGTACACATCCTCTTAATAAATTACTATTTCAGACTATTGCTGAAGGAAGCAGTTCGGTTTCTTTCAGATTAAAGATATGGACAAACCTTAAAATTCACGAGCACACCGATGTCTCATTGAAATGGAAAGTATGTAACGTAACCAGTCATATTCCTTACTGAGAACTGTAAGTGTTAGCTGATGTGCAGCTCCAATAAAACTCAAAACGGAAAAAGATCCGTCCACTGACCGTGGCTTGTGATGCCCAAATTTGTTTGTAATATAAATATGAAAGCCACCGGCGTGGCTCAGTTAGTTAAGGCGCTTGCCTGCCGGTCTGAAGTTGCGTTCGGGCGCGGGTTCGATCCCCGCTTGGGCTGATTACCTGGTTGGGTTTTTTTCCGAGGTTTTCCCCAACCATAATGTGAATGCAAGGTAATCTATGGCGAATCCTCGGCCTCATCTCGCCAAATATCATCTCGCTATCACCAATCTCATCGACGCTAAATAACCTAGTAGTTGATACAGCGTCGTTAAATAACCAACTAAAATAAAATAAAAAAAGTATAAATATGAAGTTCAGCTATGAGACGTGGGCAGCGCTTAATATGCCCCACGGCTCTTAAAAAACTCGTTGAGCTACACTTAGACCTGTTTTAATTGTGGGTGTTGTAGGGACGTTTGTGAGAAGTTAGAAATTCTGAATCTTACGATGACGTGTGTAAATACTGTCAGAAACAACCGTACAGATCACATTTCTGATCCTGCTCCTGTCCCGTGTTTTATGCTGCTACGCGATTCCCTTTCATCTAGAAAGCTCTAACTTCACCAACTAGGTTGTTACTTCTGATTTATTAAAGTTTAGCGTTACACATTTGCGTGCCATCCTAGTACGTGTTTTCGTTTTTCGGGCGTGTCAAAGATGTGATACAGCTAGTTGGTTAGCTGACAGGATCTTAGGCCCGTAACACACTTGCAGAGTTTTCACTGGCGAGAAATGTGTTGCGAGAAAATTAAAAAATTGATAACATGGATTCAAATGGACGTCCACACACTGGAAGAGATTCTAGTTCGAGGCAGAAACCTCGCGCGAGTTTCTCGCTGGAATCGGTAGCTCGGCGAATTTTCTTGACACATTTATCAAAGATGTTTGACATTTATACTCTTTATGACGATTGAATGTAGAGAAAGATATCGCAGGTGGCGATGAATTGTATTGTTTTTATTTGAAAATAAGGAAAGATGGCTGAGAATTGCAGTCAGAAACTTATCGAACTTGTACGATGTCACCCGTAGGCCTATTTATATGATACACGGGATGAAAACTATAAAAACAAGAAACTTAAAGAAGAAATCTGGAGACAAATATCAGATTATCTGAAAATAAATAGGGCTATATTTTATTTTGATGAGATTTAATAGTATTGATTAAACATTTGAAATAATGTATCTATATGTCTTAACAGTTTACATAATTTTAATCAGAACATAGCAAAGAATCCTCCATCATATCATGAATGGCAAAAGACTGAGGTCCATTCAACCTGAAATAACGCCTAAACGTATCATCATTCAAATCGAAACCAGTGTCCAAAACTCGCCCTTATTTTCGTAAGATACTATATGATTTTCAGATATTTCTGGCTTTAATTTTAGGCCTACTTTTTCTTTTCACTAACAAAATATGTTCATGTAACTCCATTTCCTCATCATCTGAATACTCAGATTCAACATAGCGTTCGTACGTAATTTGTAAAGTACGACAATATACTTACAGGTTATATATTTAAGTACGACAATATACGTAAATACATAACCTGTAATATTTCCCCCAACGAGTGATTACTATAATCAGAAAAATGCTTTCTGCATGAAGGCAGTGCATAGCTGATCATAGCGAGGTGTGATCTGTGATAGCGAGAACTCGCCAAGTGTGTGGAGGAAGGCTCTTCGCCTCTTTCTCGCAACACATTTCTCGCTAGCGAAAACTCTTCAAGTGTGTTACGGGCCTTAGCCGGTTGTTTTTTGCAGCCCCTGCTAACCTGTTGCCCCGCAGCACACCAAGTATGGCAGACTCGTACAGCAACATATGGCACGAGACAGATTCAACAAACGATATTAAAAATTATATTTCAGGTGCGGTGAAAGAGGTAATTGTTGCATTTAATCGGAATTTACAACTAAAAAGTTTTTCAGTATATTTATAATTTCTTGACTGTTCTGACATACTGCAGTTCTGTTTAATTTTTTCCAACCCCCGCCATCTTGATAGCGGTATATTCGGTCACAGTAAAATGTCGTAAATGTAAGCCTGTTATAAGTTCACAATTCAATAATGCTGCATATTTACTTACATAGGCTACTGCGTCTTCTCTGGGTATAGGATATAGGAATTTGTCATTGCCAGAATAAATCTATGTAAGAAAACAAGGAAGAAATACTTTAATCACTGGCCGTGTGTATAAATTAGCAGGCTTTGACAGGTTTATGAAACAATAGAATATCAAGCTTTGATTTAGTAACAACAAATGACGTTCTCTTGTACAATTTGTCAGTCTGCTGATTTCTAGACACTGATTATTAATTTTATTTTTTTACGCATAGGTCTCTTTTTGGCAATGTTAAATTTCTATGTATTACTCTTACAAAAACAGACGCAATTTAAAGAACATTTCCTACCTTCATTTCGCAGCTACAATAGGACTTCGATTATCCGAATATGGACGCTCGGGTCACTCTAGCATATGTTACCGTGGAAGTGCAGCACTGCATGTGTTAAGAAAACAAAAGTCACAAATATTTAAACAAGAAAGAACTGTAGACTACATACAATGAAACATTACTGGTCTGCGCGGAGTGATTAACGTACAGAGCAGACTTTTGGAGGAACAAAACGCAATTTCTTTCACAGAATAAATAGTTTCAAAATTTCTTGAAAATCGACTTGGATACCTGGAGTTTTACTGTATTTATAAAACTTGTCGCAAGTAAAAGAAACAGCGATTGGAATCCCCCCCTCCATTGCTTTACTTGGATGTCGGTGCTACAGAATTGAACGTTCGAATTTGAATACGTTTAATTTAAACAGACGGATATGAAAAAAAAAAAAGCGTAATATGTTAAACGGACCGCAGCTTTCCACACGTTACAGCAAAAAAATTGACGGCGCCTTACGCAAGAATTATGGTGCAAATCGTTATGGAAACATAAAACAAGCGAAGGCGAAAAAGCGCCATATGTTAGCGAGATAGTACGGAGTCGGGAAGGAGAAGACAGGGTAATTATTAATATTGCGATTCCGAATATCGATTATAGAAACGGATAGAGAAGAAATATAAAGAAAGGGGCTGCAGAGTGCATTCCTGTGAACACAGATTGGTTGTACAGCATTCGTTGTGAGTTCTGTTTGCTTTAAAATTGATTAATATGATTATTATTGCAAAGGAAGACATGTTTGTTGTTGAAATTGAAATTTCAGGCGATTCATAACTGAACATATGTTGGCAATCAGCTCGCATCGCAAGTCGTGGCGTATACATTTCTTGAGAAATAGGAATGAAAATGCTTTGTAATGCAGTAGATGGTAGGAAGCAACTACTTGGAACTACCGTTTACTGAGTTTTAAAGAGTTTGACGCTCTACAGCGGGACGGGACGCTTACGTGCCGATATCGCGGGAGCGAACTTTCCACTGCGACTTTGAAAAACTTGCGGCTGATATTGGTCAATTCAGACGGGATTGCAGAATACGAGATGCATTCATTTCAAATTAATATTCTTCGACAAAAACATAAAGTAGCGAATTAGCAAAATCCGCTTCCTCGGCTCCCTTTTCCATGTATTTTCATTACGTGTGATAAATGATCAATACATAAATAAGTGAAAATAATGCAACGCCGTCGGGATGTAGTGAATAAATCTGCTTTAACCAGAATTATGCCTCTAATAATAATAAAAAAAATCTTCAGACCAAAAAAAAAAAAGAGAAGTTGCGCTGTGGTGGATTGCAGAGCTTCATGGGTTCGAGCCCTACCTGGAGCGGCGGTGGCGGCGACCAGCAGCACGGCGGCGACGGTGAGGCAGACGATGAGGGCCATGGTGCTCCAGCGACTGGCAGCGGCGGCCTCCGCGGACGCCTCTATACCTGCGCCCCCACCACCGCGACAGGGGGCGGGGCCCGCCCTCACCTGTGGGCGTGCACGCCAAGATAGGAAAGTATGTATCCTCGGGCCCCCTCATATCGATCTCCAGATTTACGGAAATACATCATCACCGCAATCACCAGATCAACAGCATAAGCACCAGTCCTTGTTCTGGCCTCAGCACTCATTGTATTCCCTTCTTCAGATTTAATAGCTGCTTCCAAAATTGTACAATACACGACTTACGAAAAACCTCATTCTATATAACCAACTAGTGGCTTCTGCAGCAAATGCTAGAAACTAAGTTCATTACAATTCATATTAAAATTTTTCATATTTATTTTCAACTAGCCGTACCCGTGCGCTCCGCTGCACCCGTTAGAAATAAATATAAAGTAATTACATAATTAAAATAGGACGTTTGATCCAGGGAACATTCGTGTTTGATAGAAGAATAAATCCTTTAATATGTTACTTAATTTAAATTGTGTTTAAATAATTAAAATGCGATCATTTTGGTTCAGAGAGCAATCATTTGGTGCAATGACAATTCCTTCAACATGTTTCTTATTTGTTATTATATGCAACCATAGTTTAATGAACATTGACATCATTTAGTTTTAATGTCTATACTTTATTTTACTTGTTATAGGTTTCCATTGAATTATAGTAATAACTTCATTTTAGCCCTTGTTTTCTACGTATTCAGTAAATGGCGTTTGGCCCACTATGGTTCTGAACCCTTCAAATAACTTAAATTATATTAAATAATATTACATTACATATATTATATTATATTATTTTACATTATATTATATCAGAAGTTACTGTAATAACATTATAGCATTATGTCCATCTAGAGAAACTACACTTTCCAATGGTGAAATAATAATTAATTATACAAATCGGTTAATTTAGCTTCCGATATTACTTCATACAAACACAGAAACATTCTCTGTAGGCTATCTTTCATAGCTTTCGATTATTGCTGTCCAAGGCCCCTTATAGACGAAGTCATTTGTTTTTTTATTTCATTACACGGCCTTAGATGGCGGTTATTTTAATTTTAAAACTCATTTATCTCATTAAATATCAGTCCTATCAAAATGTTTCAAGGAATAAAACCTATCCCAAATTATTTTTAAAGAAACTTTTGTTATATAACATTTTTCACAAAAATCAATAATAAGCTAGATATTTCAATTTATTTATTTCAGGCCCCCTTATAACCCCCCTTTTAAATAACGTATTTTGAATGCCATATAGCCTAAAATCTAAGTTACAACGAACATAATTTATATTCCAATTTTCATCGAAATCCGTTCATCCATTATCGCGTAAAAAGGTAACAAACATACAGACAGACAGACATACAAACAAAAATTTCAAAAAAGCGATTTTCGGTTTCATGGTGGTTAATTATGTATGTTAGGACCAATTATTTTTGGAAAATCGAAAAGTACCAGAAAAATTTCGGCTACAGATTTATTATTAGTATAAATAGATGAAGAATACCAGACATTTTGGAAGTTCCTATCCTAAGCAACATTAATCCTGTCTCTATCATCATATCCCACCTTTCTCAAATCGATTTTAATATTATCCTCCCATCTACGTCTGCCTCCCTCAAGATCTTTTCCCCTCAGGTCTCCCAACTAACATTCTATACCATTTCTAGAATAACCCATACGTGCTACATGCGCTGCCATCTCAAATGTCTGGATTTAATGTTCCTAATTATGTTAGGTGAAGAATACAATGCGTGTAATTCTGCGTTGTGTAACTTTCTCCATTCTCCTATGACTTCATCCCTCTTAGCCCCAAATATTTTCCTAAGCATCTTATTTTCGAACATCCTTAATCTCCGTTCCTCTCTCAAAGTGAAAATCCAAGTTTTACAACCATAAAGAACAACCGGTGCATAACTGTTTTATAAATTCTAACTTTGAGCTTTAAATATCTATACCACACCGCCATTAAATATATGGAAAAGACCCATACTACTTGACTAATAACTATAAAAATATTTCACTTTACTAACAATATTGTTATCTTAAGTAAATTTTGTATAGACTACTATATAGCCGTCACTCAGTAAATATTATAGAAATGAAGATCTAACTTCAGATATTCTCTACGCCTACTTACATAACCCCAAAATGTTTCCCTTTCATATCATCAATAAAGCATTAATCTGTATAATTGATGACAAATACATCATGTCATTCACTATAATATTTCATTTTTAATGGCAAGAATGTCATCAAACATTCTTAAGTTTTGTAGTTTTTAATATCCAATACACAGACAGCTGTACTCAGAAAATTACACACCAGAGAATCTTCTTTTTACGTCTTGAAGTTTTTAATAACAAATATTACAGAAACGTTCAGAAAAATTTACACAATTGAAGCTCGGCATATTGGCATTATGTCAGCCATCTGAACTCTAAATATGTCAGCAATCCTGCAGGTCATAGCCTTCGTGTGATATTGTTTATTGTAGTGTGTTTGTGTTTTGTTTTGTTTTATTCCGAAAGGGCCATTAACTATTTCTCAAAACTGACGACAGATGGATTTTGTAAAATAGGAAAATGATGTAGGAAAATTGACATTTCACTGAAAATTACTATTTTTCTTAAAAACTTTGGGTTCAAAGCTTCTAAATGAGGGGTCATTTTTTAAAATCCGTTCAGTCTTTTTCCCGTAATTTCCATTGCCAGTTCAAATTATATATACAGATATACCGATATTTTATGGCATGAAGTAATCATTAAGGCCGAATATCTTTAAGTCAAACGAAAATCGGTATGTGCATGTATCTTATTTTGATGATTTCACTGTCTGATATCTCTGTATAAAATGTTCAAAGTGTAATATGCTGCTAATTGTTGTAAGTTGAACTTCACCCTTGTGGATACATTGAATGAAGTGGTCAGCAGCTAAAGTGATGGGCTCCGCAGAATGTGCACTGTCAGTCATATTTCCAAGGGAAGATAAAGAAATATCCAGTCTTGTAATATGGTATCTCGTAAAAGTATGGTAGGTGTTGCTACTTCTTGCTGTTGGCCCTTAAACCACTCGCAATAACGTTTACATTTTTATTGCCTCATGCCACTTGCCTCGCATAGACTATGTCAGCCCTTGTCCTTCCAGGTCTTCCTCTAGGTCGTCGAGATCTTGCTCCAGGTTTTGGATTGAAACAGTTCGCCACAATTGAAAAATCAAATTATATTCATTGGCGAAAAAATACTTTTTTTTGTCAATTTTTACAACTTGTAGAGTTTTCCTGTGAGTTTATTTCGGAAAATTAAGCTAAGAATTCATTAATTAAATGAATTTCTATTACAATGCACAATATGTAGGCCTACAAGGGCAACGGAGTCATGGACAGAACAAATTAGAACAAAAGTTAATTGAATTCAGCAAAGATAATATATTTAGTTTAGAAGTTCTTTCAACTGTCCAAAAATCACTGTTATAATATATTGTAGATCTGCTTTCATTTGTTCATATTTAAGTATTCTGTAACAAATGCAACTTTTCACGGCCTTCGGAATTCTACATATGACTAGCTTAGAAATGTTTGCAAAAACAAATGTATTCATTCGCGAAAAATAAAGTAGTTCTAATCATTTTCGTAAGTTTCATACCTTGTTCAGTTTCCCTGTTCAATTTCATTAACAAAATTGCATTAAGTATTTAATATTGAACATTTGGTACACACATTCACCTTATATGCAGGAAATTATTTTAAGAATTAAGCGAATTCTCGTCTGTATTGATTTGTTGCAATAGTGACTTGGCTATACATCCTTGGACCGTTCTCCTGTCTTCAACTGTTGTCTCCAATACTGGCTTGTGTTTCACGTAGTGCTATGCTGTTTGGGACTTCCCCATAAATATGCTTCATCGCTCTGTTTTTTTTTTTTTTTTTTTTTTTTTAGGATTCCGACCAGGCCGTGGTTTGTAAAGATTAGTAGAGTTATTATAGAAGTGAAGTAATTCGGGAATTCCGTGTCGTTGATTTTTGACAAATTAAAAACCCTGTCGCTACCCTTCGTGCTTTCGAGATGTCTCTGGTTCAAAATAAAGCAGTAACTTTGAGGGCAGGGCTAGCACAACAAGCTGGGACTGTTGTGTTACTAACAGTCCAGAAATCAAATTAGATAGCTTCAGTCTGATGTATCCAGGAAGAGCTTTCCTTGCTGGAGACCCGGCTTCAAACCCGACAAATTCAACTTAAGTGATTGGTAGAGACGTTGTTGGAGCTGCTTCCTTGTATTTCTTCTGTTTATTTAATCACTTCTTCGTTTTAAAATTGGAAGAAACTCAATGTGATGACCTCTGGTGTGTGAGTGCCACAGAGGGTCTTTTCATGCTGCGGGTTAGAGTTTGATCCCAGGCGTCGCAAGGTCGGTTTCGAGCGCAGGTGCCGATGTTCATAAAGGTCCGCTAGTGGAATCTGACGACCAGTAGGAAACTGCCTGAGTCATCAGGGTTCGGAATCTGCCCACAGATTGCACGGAGTATTGTTGAACTGTGATCAGACACAGGTGGAGGTGCCCCTCATTGAATAGGACTCCGGACAGATGGCAGGCAGGGTGCGAAGTGTGGTCTCTTGGGTTAAATTAAATTAAATTTATTTAATTTATTTATTTTGCTAATAATTGTAACATTAAATATAATATATACAGAAAAACTTTAGCTCGTCCCTGAAAGAGTAGAACTCGTGCTCGGGGGCGGATTCCTGAATTGAAATTAATAATTATACAATACAATTTGTCTTATGTCTACTGTGCAATATAGTATATAAATTTAAATTTACAATTTTTCAATTTTTATAAAATCCATACGTAACTTTTTAAATTTAATACTAGAACTATTAGAATTGAAAAGATTAGGATATTTAAATATAAATTTGTTATAGGGGAGAGTCGGGTAGTATCGGACAGTGCGTTTCTTTCATCTACCACCATATGGTAGTACCTGAATGACATGGTTACGTTTCTCTATGCGACATCACAGAAACGTAACCATGTCAATCAGGTACTATCATCGTGTGGTAGATGAAAGAAACGCACTGTCCGATATTACCCGATGTCCGATACTACCCGACTCTTCCCTATATTTTTTGGCCTAAATTACTACTATGATTAAATACTGTAACGGTGTTGCATTTTGGTTCAGACAATCTTAAAGAATTCATACCTTTTGTTTCATAACTATGAGAATACAATTCAAAATTATTTCGATTTTTATGTATGAATTTTATTAATACAATATAATAAATTTGTCTTACGTTAAGTACATTAAAGTCTAAAAACAATTTTTGAGATGGAAACTCAATAGGTTTATGGAGACATATTTTAATTATTTTCTTCTGTAATAAATAAAGTGGATTAAAACTGGATTTAAATGAGCTTCCCCATCCTATAACTCCATACATAATTACAGATTGAAATGAAGTTAAGTATATTGTGCGTAATAAACTTATTGACAAGTTTCTGGTTCCACACCAGTCCGTAAACAAGGATGTGGACTCTTACTGCAGCACTTAGGGACAAATGGTCCATCGTGCAGCCCATAGCCTGGAAATCAACCAGCAGACCGCAGGTGTGACACCTTGGCGTTAAATTCTTCGGCAGACAACACGTGCTTGCCGAGATAACGAAGCTCATGTGACAGTTCAGAAGAATGACTCAACATCCATCCCACATTTTGTACAAGTTGGGTCATCACTGAGGGCTGATATGCTGCTTCACATGGCAGTGTCTGGTTACTCAATTTAAGGTTCTGCTTTCGACAGCCAGGAGTTGTTCGGTTAAGTTTGGCTTTGGTGCTCCTTTAAGCCTCAAATAAATGAAGTTTTGATGAAAATTACAATTTCACCTGAAAACGAAATAATAACCTCAAAATAAAATTTTAACTTACTTACTGGCTTTTAAGGAACCCGGAGGTTCATTGCCGCCCTCACATAAGCCCGCCATTGGTCCCTATCCTGAGCAAGATTAATCCAGTCTCTACCATCATATCCCACCTCCCTCAGATCCAGTTTAATATTATCCCCCCATCTACGTCTCGGTCTCCGCAAAGGCCTTTTTCCCTCCGGCCTCCCAACTAACACTCTATATGCATTTCTGGATTCGCCCATACGTGCTACATGCCCTGCCCATCTCAAACGTCTGGATTTAATGTTCCTAATTACGTCAGGTGAAGAATACAATGCGTGCAGCTCTGTGTTGTGTAACTTTCTCCATTCTCCTGTAACTTCATCCCTCTTAGCCCTAAATATTTTCCTAAGCATCTTATTCTCAAACACCCTTAACCTATGTTCCTCTCTCAAAGTGAGAGTCCAAGTTTCACAACCATAAAGAACAACCGGTAATATAACTGTTTTATAAATTCTAACTTTCAGATTTTTTGACAGCAGACTGGATGATAAAAGCTTCTCTACCGAATAATAACAGGAATTTCCCATATTTATTCTGTGTTTAATTTCCTCCCGAGTATCATTTATATTTGTTACTGTTGCTCCAAGATATTTGAAATTCTCCACCTCTTCAAAAGATAAATTTCCAATTTTTATATTTCCATTTCGTACAATATATTGTCGTCACGAGACATAATCATATACTTTGTCTTTTCGGGATTTACTTCCAAACCTATCGCTTTACTTGATTCAAGTAAAATTCCCGTGTTTTCCCTAATAGTTTGTGGACTTTCTCCTAACATATTCACGTCATCCGCATAGAAAAGCATAAAATTTTAACTACTTTAACCAAAAATATTCACTTATATTCACTGTATAACCGCGGATTATGGAACAAATTTAACCAATAATAAACCAAAATAACGAATCAATTTTGTATTAGATAATAAAATTACTTACTGCGAAAAAATATCATTAATGATGAGAAATATATGTGAATGCATATTTGTATCAGAGCTGCATATCTTAATGAAACTTCGTAATTGCATGTTAATTAAGATGATGACGCATGATTGTTCATACATATACAAGTGTGCATATTGTATGTATATTTTTATTATTTTTTGTAGCGAAGATTTTTTCTAGTTTTCTGGACTTTGGTAAAATATGTGATAATTATTTACTTCAGCCGACGGCGCATTTTCTTTGAATTGGGGAACGCGTACAAACTGCTAAAATCTGGCAGGAAAGCAGTGATTTTGATCAAGTAGTTACTCGGTTTAAGCCACAGTCGCATTTGTAGTATTTTGCTACTCGACTTCAAAAATGCGACAACCACAATGGACTTCAGAAACGAAGATGGAATGGAGAAAATTAAATCAGAGATGTGTTTGATGTAATCTGAATTGAAATGAAATGCTAATGGCATGGGCAATGTTCAACAAAGTATTGAGCAATAAATGTTCAGGAATTGATTTCAGAGAGTTGTTGCAGTTCATGTAAGTTAAGTGAAAGATGTCTTCTAATTGATTTATATAATTCCATGGCATACTGTGAATTGTGAGCGAGGATTTAGCTGCATGAATCTTGTAAAAACTGGAATTAGAAACCGCCTTTCAGCAAAAGAATTAGCACTCTGCTAACAATAAATCTTGAAGGGCCAACTAGTAGCTAAAGAATTTCGATGTTTAGAGTGCCCATAAAATAACGTATTTTAATGTGATGTAAATTCAGCAGTAATTGATTCTAAACATACCTACGTCTATTGATTTACTTACATAACTATATCTAGAGTGTGATAAGATGGATTGAAAGTAATAAAACTCCAAGAAACAAATTACGTGACTTTTCGTTTCTGCATACTTTATTAATTTTATCTTTCTGCGCAATTATTTATAATAGTGCACAAACATTTTGAAATTTGCAAAAATATAATTTTTCATTGTGCATTTTTGCGACAATTATTTATTTTCTAGCTTAAAGAAACAATTTTAAGAGTCCACACCTGTGGAGTGACAGTCAGCGCGTCTGGCCGCGAAACCAGGTGGCCCGGGTTCGAATCCCGGTCGAGGCAAGTTACCTGGTTGAGGTTTTTTCCGGAGTTTTCCCTGAACCCTATACGAGCAAATGCTGGGTAACTTTCGGTGCTGGATCCCGGACTCATTTCGCCGGCATTATCACCTTCATTTCATTCAGACGCTAAATAACCTAGATGTTGATAAAGCGTCATCAAATAACAAAATAGCAGTTTTAAGATGTGTCCATCAGTGTACGGTATAGTTGACAGGGGCGGGCGGTAACAAAATGAGAATTACAATTCAATAAAATTGAGGAAAATGCTAACTAGGTAATCAGCCCAAGCGGGGATCGAACCCACGGGCCACGCTCGAGCACAGACCAGCTCTGCCGGGCCGGATGATTTATCTGCAAGTCCGCGGCGCTCATTAGAACGGCCCAGTCTGCGGTTCGATTATCGATATTTTTGTATCGAGACTAATGACGTCATAACCCGCGCACTCATTAGCGATGTGATTGGGACGAGGAGGTTTTCCTCAGATGCGCAAGACGTCCGCTATCGAGCGCCCTACCTGTTGCGGCCAGTGGCGGATCCAGCAGTGCGCGCCGCCCCTGCCTGCCGCGCCTCCTTCCCCTGCGTCCGCCACCGGCCCGCCTTATCTGCGGCTGTCAGATCGCCCGCGAGCTGCGATTGTGCGTTGTCATGGCAACCGCCCGACTTCGGATTGTTGGCAAAAATCGCGCCTCGCATCGTCTTAATTGGCATCGGAATTTGATAGTCGCGGAGATGCGCACCTCGTGGCCCGCGGGCCTGCTCTGACGTAGTTCCCAAAGCACGGGGAAGTGAGGCCGGAGAAAAGGTTTGTGACACGTAAATAAGTTCTTAATTGATATGATATGATATATTTCGTCACAGCACTTCTTTACATGTAATGGTGTACCTCACATTTCTGTATCCGGTGCCACCATTAACATATTATTACAATAACACATTATTTGCAGTACACGTCTACACAGATACTCTCAGTTCCACTATGTAACTTTTTTTTATTACTTGGTCAATCTCCCCTTCAGTATTTCTCCTACATTTCATTTGCTATTCTCTTTTTGTTCATTAATCCTAATATATCCAATATTATCTACGTCTGTAAAACCTCCCTTTTCCTCTAACTACTGTTCACTAAAATCTCAGTTTCACTTTTTCTCTATAAATTATCATATTGAACTATTTTGTCCTATTTTGTCCTATTTGTTCTTTGGCCTTTTCTCCTATCTTCCTCTTATATTCATTTACTGTTCCAACGTTCAAAAGTTAGTACTAATTTTATGTTGTCACTTGTTCACTATTTTCACTCATTCCTATTTGCGCTCAATTTCATTTTTTTAAATAAGCTCTAAATTAATTGAGGACTTGGGGAAAAATTATCGGACAACTGTTTCTCGTCTTATCGAGTTCCTAGTTTGGGAATAGTCATCTCTACAAGCAAAGTCTACGAATGAATGAATGAATGAATGAATGAAAAAATGAAAGAATGAATGAATGAATGAATGAAAGAATGAAAGAATGAATGAATGAATTAATGAATGAAAGAATTAATGAATGAATGAAAGAATGAATGAATGAATGAATGAATGAATGAAAGAATTAATGAATGAATGAATGAATGAATGAATGAAAGAATGAATTAATGAATGAAAGAATGAATGAATGAAAGAATGAATGAATGAATGAATGAATGAATGAATGAATGAATGAATGAAAGAATGAATGAATGATTGAATGAATGAATGAATGAATGAAAGAATGAAAGAATGAATGAATGAATGAAAGAATGAATGAATGAATGAATGAATAAATGAAAGAATGAATGAATGAATGAATGAATGAATGAAAGAATGAATGAATGAATGAATGAAAGAATGAAAGAATGAATGAATGAAAGAATGAATTAATGAAAAAATGAATGAATGATTGAATGAATGAAAGAATGAATGAATGAAAGAATGAATGAAAGAATGAATGAATGAATGAATGAATGAATGAATGAATGAATGAATGAATGAATGAATGAAAGAATGAATGAATGAAAGAATGAATGAATGAATGAATGAATGAATGAATGAATGAATTAAATATTTATTGGATTACGAATGGGCAGATATCCGGTGATAATGTTGATACAATACAGAAGGAAACAAAATTTCCACAAACAATACAAGTACAAGAAAAAGCACACAAAATAACACGATACAAAACAACTCAAACAACACAATTACAAAACA
The DNA here is from genome assembly GCF_040183065.1 of Periplaneta americana. NCBI lineage: Eukaryota > Metazoa > Arthropoda > Insecta > Blattodea > Blattidae > Periplaneta > Periplaneta americana. Next base: position 207,460,130 of record NC_091120.1, read on the forward strand.
ATATCACAAATAGAAAACAGCAACACAAATACATCACAACATAAACACAACTCACAATACACAACTCACGCTCTCGCCATGAAACAATACTAACAATTCCATCCCATCGCACCTCCTCATACTCATCCTCTTTCACAATAGCCCTGCCAAGACTCTGGAATTCGTTACCTGCTAGCATCAGGGACTGTCGAAATAAAATTGAATTCAAACGAAAACTTACTAGGCACTTGGTCAGTAATTGAGACTCGTTCAGACATGGTTTCTTGTAAACAGTTCTCTTAATCTATCATAAAATATTTCAATATCCGGTAATTTCATCACTATAGAATTTTGTTATTCTAGGTTTAATTTGCAATTCAGTAAATACAAAAATATTCTTTGTTCTTAACTTCTATGACAAATTGTATAGCTTTCATTAATCAGGTAATCTTGTCGTACTTTAATTTTTATTGTAATTGGATTGTAAATTTAATGTTAATTGTAATTTTATTGTTCATATTATAGTTGTAATCCCCTGGTAGAGGGGCAGAGAAGGCCTGACGGCCTTATCTCTATCAGGTTAAATAAATAAATAAATAAATAATAATAATAATAATAATAATAATAATAATAATAATAATAATGCAAATAAAGACACTAAATCACCCTTAATACTAAGCTGAAGAAAGTAATAAATTCATGCGACTTGTAACGCTTACACAAAACTTAACCAATTGTAACTCTTACGAAGCACTTAAACACTGCCAGCACTTAAACTAGTCTGATTTCTTTTCCACCACCAAACATTCCAACAAACACAAACGAAGCAGAACACAGAGAAATTATGAAACAACATAATTATGAAACTCTGACTCAGGAATGAACTATTCATTACGCACTCACACTTACATGACGTTTAGTAAATAGCAAATAATTTGATTACTTATAACTGATGATTTTCCAATTCACTGCGGGCTAAAGCAAGGAGATGCACTATCACCTTTACTTTTTAACTTTGCTCTAGAGTATGCCATTAGGAAAGTCCAGGATAACAGAGAGGGTTTGGAATTGAACGGGTTACATCAGCTGCTTGTCTATGCGGATGACGTGAATATGTTAGCAGAAAATCCACAAACGATTAGGGAAAACAGGGAATTTTACTGGAAGCAAATAAAGAGATAGGTTTGGAAGTAAATCCCGAAAAGACAAAGTATATGATCATGTCTCGTGATCAGAATATTGTACGAAATGGAACTAAAAAATTGGAGATTTATCCTTCGAAGAGGTGGAAAAATTCAAATATCTGGGAGCAATAGTAACAAATATAAATGACACTCGGGAGGAAATTAAACACAGAATAAATATGGGAAATGCTTGTTATTATTCGGTTGAGAAGGTTTTGTCATCTAGTCTGCTGTAAAAAAATCTGAAAGTTAGAGTTTATAAAACAGTTATATTACCGGTTGTTCTGTATGGTTGTGAAACTTGGACTCTCACTTTGAGAGAGGAACAGAGATTAAGGGTGTTTGAGAATAAGGTTCTTAGGAAAATATTTGGGGCTAAGAGGGATGAGGTTACAGGAGAATGGAGGAAGTTACACAACACAGAACTGCACGCATTGTATTCTTCACCTGACATAATTATGGACATTAAATCCAGACGTTTGAGATGGGCAGGGCATGTAGCACGTATGGGCGAATCCAGAAATGCATATAGAGTGTTAGTTGGGAGACCGGAGGGAAAAAGGCCTTTGCGGAGACCGAGACGTAGATGGGGGGATAATATTAAACTGGATCTGAGGGAGGTGGGATATGATGGTAGAGACTGGATTAATCTTGCTCAGGATAGGGACCGATGGCGGGCTTATGTGAGGGCGGCAATGAACCTCCGGGTTCCTTAAAAGCCGGTAAGTAAGTATTACTTACAACAGCTGTCTGAGTTATTAACCCTTATCATAAGTAATGTAGCTGTTCTAGTTCGGTTTTTGTAAGATTTTAATAATTTTGTTGCGTTGGGCATTGCAATTTACAGGACGCTGTGGTTAATACTGCGTATTGTGAGCATATGTCAGTTGTCAAGTATACAAATGGAAATGATAAAGTTTTAGATTACAGCCCTTCTAAAGTACTACTGAACATTAGATTATAAACCTGCTGCCATGGCTAAAAAAATATGTGAATTCGAGGGTGATGGTGTCGTTAGTGAGAGTGTAACACAACGATTGTTCCAGAGTTTCAATAATGGAGGAGGAGACATTAAAGATTTACAACGTTCTGGAAGATCTAAATATTGAGAATACACGCAGTGATTTGGAAGAAAATACACAAAAAAGCACTCGTAGGTCGTCAGAAGAACTTGGTGCTTCAACTGATGCAATATATCGCCACATTAAGACGCTAGAAAATCATACAGAAGTTGTACTGTCGGTGACTCAGGAGAAGACGAGAGCGGACTGAGGAGGAAGGGATGTGAACAGATAACGTACGACAACACGTGCAATATTTACTGCAGTAAGCGGAAACATTAGGTCTCCTTCTGTTCAACTCAGCTTTAATTTCCATAAGCATTGTTACTCATGTTTCCTGCACAGTAATAACCTGGCTACTGGGATGCTTATCTGAGCGATGTTTATAAGAATTAGCAGCGATAATCAGAAGGGCACATTCTTTCCGCTCCTCTTCTCCTGAGTAACGGACAGTAGATCTGTACCTCATGAATTGACACCTGAACAGACTCAACGCAGAGTCATATCTGTCGCTTATCGCTAATCCCATGGATGATAGATTTATGTGATGAAAAATGGGTATATTACCGCAACCTGACACCTCAAAATTATGGCTATCACAAACCTATCTTCAGACTTGGATGGACTCGTCCGAACAAAATTATTAAAATCAGACCAAAAATTAAAAATCATAAACGAATATACAGGGTGTTTAAAAATACGGGGCATAATTACAGGTATGTATTTCCCACATGTAAACAATCAAAATAGTTCATTACAACATGTGTCCGGAAATGCTTTATTTCCGAGTTATGGCCTTCACAACATTGAAATTCACCGGAACGTTTTTCTTTCCGCAGGCCGTTGCCGTCAAAGGAGACATTAAGAGGGCACTCTGACAGTTCATTCCGAGGCGAAGGTTACATTCAGCGTTGTGTAGGCGTTAGACTGTGCGACATGTATTCAAATCAAACAGACTTACGGGGCAGGCGTACACAAACTTCCTGGAAAACACCATACCTCATGTTTTAGAAGACACTCCACTGATCAATCGTCAACACATTCACTTCTTGCATGATGGCGCTCCTGCACACTTCAGTCGTACGGCTCGCCGGTACTTGGATCGAAGGTTTCCTGATCGGATCGATGGATAGGTAGAGGTGGCCCAATTGCTTGGCCTCCACGTTCACATGATCTGAACCCTCTCGATTTCTACTTGTGGGGCCATTTAAAATCATAGGTTTATTCGTCTCCGGTGCCTGATTTGGAATCTCTTCGGAATCGAATTGTGGCATGTTCTGAGGACATACGCAATACTCCTGGAGTTTGGGATCGTGTTCGCAGGTCAATGAGACATCGATGTGAGGTCTGTATTCAAGCAGGAGGTGGACATTTTGAACATCTTCTGTAATGACAACGACCTGCGGAAAGAAAAACGTTCCGGTGAATTTCAATGTTGTGAAGGCCATAACTCGGAAATGAAGCATTTCCGGACACATGTTGTAATGAACTATTTTGATTGTCTACATGTGGGAAATACATACCTTAAATTATGCCCCGTATTTTTGAAACACCCTGTATATGGCCAGGTTCGATTTACCCTCTGCAATGTGCTCCATTACCTCAGTTATTAGATATATTCTTACGAGATCTTGACAAAATTATTAGAAGTGCTGTGAAGGAAATTATGATGCTGCCCGATGATACGCCAAATTCAATGTTATACGAAAGTAAAAAAGTCCGAGGTTTGGGAATTCTTTGTGCAGAGTGGGAGGCCAGCATTCAACATTACAACATCTGTAATCGTCTTCACCGTATTAATGATATGCATCTTAACTTTGTAAGGAACCTGCACCTTGAACAGCAACTGAGTCTACGTAGACTAAACATCAATAAGTCTTCTATTGCTCCCAACACTAAAGGTCGACAATTGAGGGAGATCTTGCGGAACAGAAGTTCTGAATCACGGTGTAAATTACCTCATAAGGGCAAAGGTGTTATCCTGTATTCTGAGTGCCCCAAGGCAAATTCCTGGATGTCATCAAAAGCAAATTTATCAATTTCAGAATATATTAATGCAATTAAAATGTCCAGCAATCTATCTGCGGTTAGATCCGTGCCCGGCAGAAGTTTCAACACAACCCGCTGTCGCCATCCCGGCTGCAACGAGACGGAAACTCTTGGTCACGTGTTGGGGTCCTGTCGAAAAACGGAGCTGCTGCGCTACAATCGACACCATAAGGCCAGGACCGGTATTGCTGACGTCCTCAAGCGTCGTGGATGGGAAGTACACGAGGAGATCCACTGCGTCTCATCCTTAGATTCGAGCAGAAGAGCAGATATTGTAGCCATCCACAGGACTCAATCTAAGGGATTAGTCCTTGATCCTACAATCCGGTTCGAGAGGGATGCCCTGCAGGCACAACACGTCGATGAGGAGAAGAAATCCATTTATGAGTCCTGCATCCCTTATCTAAGTGAGAAATATAACCTTCCCACTAGTCAGTGGAGTGTTTCTGGTCTTTTGTTTGCTGCACGTGGCACACTCCCTAAATTCACATGTGATATTTTAAAAGCACTCGGTCTCTGATTTTTTTATGATTCTGTTGGGTTTTCATTTGTCTGAATATTTTACTAAACAATTCCTGTCTTTCTAAATTATTCTGTAATGCTTTTATTCTGGATCTTTATAGTCACCCTCATTGAGGGCAGATTATTTTCTTTAAATATTTTTATGCTCGACCATGCCGAAATGTAGTAATTATACACCTGGTAGCAGTCCTTTAATGCATATCATTAAAGTACACCTATTCATTAAAGTTCAGGTTTTCGATTATTCTCGGATATGCAATCGAAAGACAACTAGCAAAACGTCACTCAGGTTGGACATCCGATACTGTCGCAGAAGGTTATGTTCTGTTACTATAATAATTAGCGTTAATTTTATTTATTTATTTATTATCTTGCTAATAATTGTAACATAAATTATAAAATATACAGAGAAACTTTAGCTCGCCCCTGAAAGAGTAGAACTCGTGCTCAGGGGCGGATTCCTGAATTGAAATTAATAATTATACAATACAATTATAATTAATAATTATACAATACAATTTGCAATTATAGTATATAAATTTAAATTTACAATTTTTCAATTTTTATAAAATCCATACATAACTTTTTAAATTTAATACTAGAACTATTAGAATTGACAAGATTAGGATATTTAAATATAAATTTGTTATATATTCTTGGGCCTAAATTACTACTATGATTAAATACTGTAACAGTGTTGCATTTTGGTTCAAACAATCTTAAAGAATTCATACCTTTTGTTTCATAACTATGACAATACAATTCAAAATTATTTCGATTTTTATGTATGAATTTTATTAATACAATCTAATAAATTTGTCTTACGTTAAGTACATTAAAGTAATATTCAAATAAATTCAATTTGTCATCTCGTTTTTCAATGTCGAATTCAATTTCAAGGTTATATCAAGTTTAACGTTTATCTTACTAGATTATATCAAGGTCGTCGACATTCGTTGCCCGGAAAAAATCGATACTTTTGCGTCTGCGCACATCTCACAATTTACGAGATTCCACAAGGTTAGTTCGCTCCCCAGTCACATAACCATGACATGAATACTTTCAAATTTCAAATTAGAAATATGGTCGAGCATAAAAAGTCGCTCGTTTCATAAACATCCTCGCGTCTTAATTACTATCATTATAGGCTCGTTGCATAATGTACTAATATACATTTTAGGCCTACTACATACTCTGCTACGTGATGCTATCTACATATGATGACCATAGCTTACGGGTGTAGATGTGCTGAATCAGCTCCCTGGACTTCAATGAGGAATGCAGAACGTCTAAATTCCAAGATTTCTGCTTTTTTTTTTTTACGAAGCTCTTTCATTATCCAGATCCAAGCTCTTCAAGGGAAGGTCGATAATCGAGCACTGGGTCAGCAGGGAAGGCTGAACCCCACTTCGCCCTGTACTTAGATACAAGCTGGGTTTTATCATATCCGGCAGAGTGTTACTTCACGAACCCAGGACTGATGGCCGGTTTCACCAACCTTCGTTATCATTATAACGTCTCGTTAAATAATTTAATGACATGTTAGTCAGTTTTTGTGTTTCACCAAGTATCATTATTGCTAACGCATCTTTAAATTCATCGTTAATTTATTAAGACCTATTCGTCGCGTTAAAACAGTAACGATGCGTTAAGAAGTCAACAACATGGCGGACGTAATTATTCGATGATGAAGTTCTTTATTTAGAACTTCAACATAACGACGAACTTATATGTTGTAATAACTCTCGGAATAATCATTTGAAGATTTAAGTGATAAAGAATTCCACGAAAGCTACACATTAAGAAAATAAGTAGTAAGAATGTTCTAGAAGAAACTGAATACCGGTATACTGTATAGGTTAGAATACGACAGAAATCACCCACTTAACGCCTCTTCAACAGATTCTTCTCGTTTTAAAATAATGTTGCGGGAAGTTTTGAAATAGTAATTGATGATATGAACGGGGTATCAAAAGCTGTATTGTCTAGATATGTGAATAAATTATCAGACGTACTACCAACATTACAATAGTCATTATTTCTATAGGCCTAATAAGCTTATAGCTAAATTTTATGTTGTCATAGACAACATAGATTGTGTACATGTTCCAATCGTATATCCTGGCAGTAATGTAGCCAAAAGATTCTGCAATAGAAGATCCTATTTTTCCTTCAATATTCAAACAATTTCATAGGCCTATGTAACACTCCGCATAGAAAAATTGTAGCTAAACTAGCGCTGAGGTAGTTTCCTTCGTACTTTGCTTATAGCCTACACCTTGCACATACGAATCTGTGACAGGTTATGTTTGATTAGTTTAATTTTTTGTTATGCCTTGCATATACGATCAACTGCATTACCACAAAAAAATCCCTTATAAGTTCAACGATTTTCACTTCTACCTCAGAACTACCTCAGCGCTAGTTTATTGAAATTGTAATAGGTTAGAATACGACAGATAGGAATCACCCACTTAACGCCTCTCCTACAGATTCTTCTCGGTTTAAGATAATGTTACGGTCTACACGGATAGCACAACATTCCAAAGGAGGATGCCTTTTAAATGAAAAGGGTGCAAAGAGATTTTCTTTTAGGAGACAATGGATACCCCTTAAAATCCAATTTAATGACATCTCTCCTGAATCCTGCCACACAAGTATGGCAAAATTGTTACAGGATACTAATAAATCTGCATGAAATACAGTGGAAAAGTAGTATGCAATTTATGGAAGAGGCGATTTCCCGTCCTAAATTTAGGCCTAATATAACTGCTTAGAATGCTTTGTATATAATTAATTGTGGCATCAATTTTTAAGCTGTCGACCTTGTAGTCCGCTAAATTTTCTCAGATTTCCTTTAGAAGCTACAATTTAACTGCTCTATATTCCTATTATTTACATTTGGAAGCAGCTGTCTTTTTTTTTTAATTGCGGTGTGACAACATACTGTATTTAGGAAGATGTTATTAAAATTACTGCCTCTTACCCGTTTGCCTATGATTGTTTCCTCATGCCAAACAAAGTCAGCCATGATCATATGTAACCAATGAAATTCGCGATTTCGAAGCCATGGTCGTATGAAAAACAAAACATGCAAGATACAAGTACAAAATCCCCTCGTTAGTAAACGCCTGTTAATTTTAAAGATACGAGGCTTGGTGAAATAGTCAACTTTTAAAGATTCCGTTAAAATTAAACGATCCATTTGTTGACAAGTCGTTTGTGTTGATTTAAAGAAGCTTGGTGAAACCGGCCATGAGAGTTATAGCGGTCAGCATGGTGGAGTTAAAACGACGATAAAATCTTTAGCATGACTTCCTCTGGGAGGGAGATCAAGTTGGAAGGCAGCGTGAAGGAACCGTCACCAAAGAATATTCTGAAACCAAGAATTTGTCGGCATTAACACACATCAGTGGTCTACACCTGCCAGTAGCTTATTCCAAGCAGTTATTCCTTGTTGCGCATTACTCGCAGCTTGTGTTTATGCAGTATTCAGTACTCGGCGACCCACGTGAACCGTATTTCAACTCCAAATTAGGCCCGTAACACACTTGCAGAGTTTTCGCCAGCGAGAAATGTGTTGCGAGAAAATAAAAAAATTGATAACATGGATTCAAACGGACGTCCACACACTGGAAGAGATTCTCGTCCTAGGAAAAAACCTCGCGCGAGTTTCTCGCTGGAATCGGTAGCTCAGCGAATTTTCTTGACACATTTATCAAAGATGTTTGACATTTATACTCTTTATGACGATTGAATGTAGAAAAAGATATCACAGGTGGCGATGAATTGTATTGTTTTTATTTGAAAATAAGGAAAGATGGCTGATAATTGGAGTCAGAAACTTATCGAACTTGTACGATGTCACCCGTAGGCCTATTTATATGACACACGGGATGAAAACTATAAAAACACGAAACTTAAAGAAGAAATGTGGAGAGAAATATCAGATTACCTGAAAGTAAATAGGGCTATATTTTATTTTGATGAGATTTAATAGTATCTATTAATTAAACATTTGAAATAATGTAAGCTTATCTATATGTCTTAACAGTTTACATAATTTTAATCAGAACATAGCAAAGAATCCTCTATCATATCATGAATAGCAAAAAAACTGTGGTCCAGTCAAGCTGAAATAATGCCTAAACGTATCATCATTCAAATCGAAACCAGTGTCCAAAACTCGCCCTTATTTTCTTAAGATACAATGTGGTTTTCAGATATTTCTGGCTTTAATTTTAGGCCTACTTTTTCTTTTCATGAACAAAATATGTTCATGTAACTCCATTTCCTCATCATCTGAATACTCAGATTCAACATAGCGTTCGTACGTAATTTGTAAAGTACGACAATATACTTACAGGTTATATATTTAAGTACGACAATATACGTAAATACATAACCTGTAATATTTCCCCCAACGAGTGATTAATCAGAAAAATGCTTTCTGCATGAAGGCAGTGCATAGCTGATCATAGCGAGGTGTGATCTGTGATAGCGAGAACTCGCCAAGTGTGTGGAGGAAGGCTCTTCGCCTCTTTCTCGCAACACATTTTTCGCAGGTACCAGCCTTCGGAGTGCTCGCACGAAGCCTTCCTCGTCGGCGCGGCAGTCCCGTCACGTCCTGGCCGCGTGGACGGCAGCGTTGTTATTCCGGCGGCCGGCCGCTGTACTGTCACGTGACTGTAAACGAGTTATGCACTGCTCAGTTTTTACGTGACGCTGGAATCGAGTTTGCGGTACAGTCTCTGCAAAGCCGAGCGGCGCCCCCGCTACGCCCCTCAATAATGCAGGCGACGCCATTGAGCATGAAATTGAAAGAAATTGAGTTGCGGGACGCGGAGTCTCCAGGGGCCGAGTAAACATCGAACTGACCGACCGACAGTCTTAACCGCTGATCCGAGATGGGTGAGGGGGAAAGGAGAAAGCAATCTGACTGCTGGGGAGAAGAGGAAGTGACGTAGAAGAAGGCATATCGGCGCCCTTATCTTGATATTACTGTTTACAGTTTATTTTGTGGAATGAATGAAGTCATTAATTTAATATGCATGTACCGAAATTAGAGGATAAATGTACGTTTTCTGGATTGCACAGGCCCATAAAGAAAATTTGGGCTAGCAGCCGGCTGGTTGGTCTGGGCCCTTAAAGGGCTGTACCGGCACAGATTATTATTTTATTATTATTACTGTTTCAGTACATAAAAATCGATCTTTCAGAAATCTACAGGAAATATTTACCTATATTACAATATATTTAATATTTCTTTTATATTTACAAATATCGGCATTTTCATTCATTCATCATCATCATCATCATCATCATCATCATCATCATTGAATATATATTGAACCAAGTGGTTTCTTGTGTTATATTCATCGGTTTAAATTAAGTTACTATATTTAGTAAACTGTCCTTGCAAATTTTATGTTATATTATTGACTAAGACCACACCGTACACGGGCCTGGCTCTTACGGTAGTGGCTAGAAACAGTTTTGTTTTATAAATTTAATTTGTACTTACTAGTTAGCTAGTTAAATAAATAAATACATAAATAAATAAATAAATAAATAAGTAAATAAGTAAATAAATAAATAAGTAAATAAATAAATAAATAAATAAATAAATAAGTAAATAAATAAGTAAGTAAATAAATAAATAAGCAAATAAATAAGTAAATAAATAAGTAAATACATAAATAAGTAAATAAATAAATAAGTAAATAAATAAGTAAATAAATAAATAAGTAAATAAATAAATGAATAAGTAAATAAATAAATAAGTAAATAAATAAATAAGTAAATAAATAAGTAAATAAATAAATAAGTAAATAAATAAGTAAATAAATAAGTAAATAAATAAATAATTAAATAAATAAATAAGTAAATAAATAAATAAGTAAATAAATAAATAAGTAAATAAATAAATAAGTAAATAAATAAGTAAATAAATAAATAAGTAAATAAATAAATGAATAAGTAAATAAATAAGTAAATAAATAAGTAAATAAATAAATAAGTAAATAAATAAATGAATAAGTAAATAAATAAGTAAATAAATAAATAAGTAAATAACTAAATAAGTAAATAAATAAATAAGTAAATAAATAAATAAGTAAATAAGTAAATAAATAAGTAAATAAGTAAATAAATAAGTAAATAAATAAGTAAATAAATAAATAAGTAAATAAATAAATAAGTAAATAAATAAGTAAATAAATAAGTAAATAAATAAATGAATGAATGAATAAATAAGTAAATAAATAAGTAAATAAATAAATAGTAAATAAATAAATAAGTAAATAAATAAATAAGTAAATAAATAAGTAAATAAATAAATAAGTAAATAAATAAGTAAATAAATAAATAAGTAAATAAATAAATAAGTAAATAAATAAGTAAATAAATAAATAAGTAAATAAATAAATAAGTAAATAAATAAGTAAATAAATAAATAAGTAAATAAATAAGTAAATAAATAAATAAGTAAATAAATAAGTAAATAAATAAATAAGTAAATAAGTAAATAAATAAATAAGTAAATAAATAAATAGTAAATAAATAAATAAGTAAATAAATAAATAAATAAATAAATAAATAAGTAAATAAGTAAATAAATAAATAAGTAAATAAATAAGTAAATAAATAAATAAGTAAATAAATAAGTAAATAAATAAATAAGTAAATAAATAAGTAAATGAATGAATGAATAAAACAGTTTTACATTAGCCCATCTCTTCTGCAGACAACCAATGTATCTTCTTCCATGTGGTAAGCTTAGGCCTTTATATTGCATGATTTGTTTAGGGATGTGTTCTGCTTGTAATATGTTAGGTTAGAAGCTCTATAGCTGCAAAATACTTACTTCAGCGGTTCACGACCGTGGTAGCCATTGCCTACAAGGCTGTCCTCCAGTCTCCGCAACCCTTTTTTGCAGGAGGGTCTTGAATCTTAGATTTTTCGAAACGAAAAGTACATGTATGTAATATTTACGTGTCGAATGGGTTAGGTCAGCAAGCTGTCCTCGCTGGATATAAAGGTCACTTCATTGCACGTGACATCACGAAGACTATTTCGTTTATATGACGTCATTACATTTTCGACCAATGAAGTTTAATGAAATTTTGAATTCCAAAAATCACAGTCATATCGCAATAATCACTATCAATTTATCGCATGGTCGTTCTTTTGTTTAGTCAATGTCGCCAACTATTTCCACGTAATTCGATGAGCATGAATCCATTGTACTAAAGAAAGTGCGAAATCCTGCTTCCACATCTACATCTTCATCTTCTAATTATTGTATCTATAGAAAATGACACTCCTTCATAACAATTGTTCGTTTAATTAATTAATTAATCAGGTTATTTGTAATTATACTATAAGATGTTTAAATTAAATTTAGATTTCAGCAGATAATGAAAACGTATTTCTGTTATAATAAGAAGAGAAAAGCGCAGTGTAACTAACATTTTAAACCTGTATTTCCTTTCCTCAATTGGCATTACTGAATAACATTCAATTTCTTTATTGCAATAATCGTTATTATTGACTTCACAGTGTCTGAATAGGTTAAGTATTCATAAATATACAATTATTAACATTTTGTGAGCGAATTTTAGGGATATAGCATTTACATTTTTATTTTATTCACGAAATAGTGCTAATAAATGTCACTCGAGGTCTGAGGTTAGATTACTACAGATAATATTATCTGCCGAATCTTGAAGTTGTTCGCCATTGTCTGTTTTTGATTTCTAATGAAGACCAACTAAAGCTTTTAATAGGAAAATGAGCGTTATTTGCGGACCTTCACAAAAAGAACTAAGAAAGGAAAGAAATTAGTGAAGTACTTTGTGTGGAGTGTAGCATTGTATGGGGGCAGTAAAAACTTGGAAATTACGACGCAGTCCTGAAATTTAGATATGGAGAAGATGGACCGCGTGAATTGCACAGAGAGAATAAGAATGAAGCTGATCGGGAAGAGGGAAAGGAATTGGCTGGAAAGAAACTGCCTGTAAAAAGATCCACTGAAAAGAATGGTGAACAGGGGAAAAGTTCGGAGCACAAGAAGATGTGAGATGATTGACGATATTAAGATATGTAGAGCCGCGAAACAAGGTGGCCCGGGTTCGATTCCCGGTCGGGGCAAGTTACCTGGTTGAGGTTTTTTCCGGGGTTTTCCCTCAACCCAATACGAGCAAATGCTGGGTAACTTTCGGTGCTGGACCCCGGACTCATTTCACCGGCATTATCACCTTCATTTCATTCAGACGCTAAATAACCTGAGATGTTGATACAGCGTCGTAAAATAACCCAATAAAAAAAAAGATATGTAGATCGTCTGCGGAGACTAAGAGGAAGGCGAAAAAAAGGAAAATTGGAGAAGGCTAGGTTTGCAGTGAGGAAAACTAGGAATGAATGAATGAAAATCCCACTTCATGTGCATCATGCCCCGGTAATTTGAGTCGTAGGTTATGGACACGATGTATTGAATACTTCCGGAGAAATCGTCGTACATAGACGGCATATCGAAAATAATTTTTAGGGCAACAAGAATGCTGAAAAAGTGTATTTCTGTGAAAGTTATGAAATTAATTCGTTTCGCAGCGAAACATTGCTTGAATAGAATAAAATAAGGAAAGAAAAAAAAACAAATGAAGGAGAGGAAGCGTATCAAAGGGCGACTAGGAAGAAAGGAAGGTAGAAGGCGCGAAGGTAATGATAAAAGAACTGAAGATGAGGATAAGACTGGGGGAGTCAAAGAGTCTGGATGAGAAAGAAAAACAATGTAGCGCTCCGCGAGGCCGGGCACGTCGGCGGAAGATCGAGTTGGCAATAATTAGGATTCCGCGCAGGCCTGCCAACGTGATGTGCGGGGCAGATAAAAGACTCATTATGACAGTTGGCAGATGTGGAGCATCCTTAATATTGAATGAGTGCAATCGATGCCACTTAGCGTGGGACACACAGCATCGCCAACCGCGCTGCTTGGATTGTTACAATGTGAGAAAAATGAGAGATGATTGCCTTAAATCAGATGGCCCTGATGGTGAATAGTTTTGTGCTGAATAAGGGAACTTTCGGCCATGGAGTGAGCCTGCTGCATTGCAAGCTTCAAGTTCATATTTAATTTAGCCTATTTATTTTAAAAGTCATGCCATTGTGCATTTGTAGGCTTTATATATAAATCCCACAAGGGTAGCTGCCCTTCAGTAAGGGTTGCCAAAAGATACAGCATACTAAACAAGTAAAATAAAAATAAACATTTGCGTTATCACTATTTACGATGTTTATTTTCAAATGGAAGCTACCCTTGGGAAAGTAGGCCTATTTTTATTCAATAACTAGCCGTACCCGTGCGCTCCGCTGCACCCGTTAGAAATAAATATAAAGTAATTACATAATTAAAATAGGACATTTGATCCAGGGAACATTCGTGTTTGATAGAAGGATAAATCGTTTATTATGTTACTTAATTTAAATTGTATTAAAAAAATTAAAATGCGATCATTTTGATCTAGAGACCACTCATTTGGTCATAAAAATTATTTTAAGAAATACAGGAAACGAATGCCTACCAAGTTTTCTGTGCAGAAGAAGCTATTTTAATCTTACCTGTCCTCGATTCACTCAGAAGTTACTGTAATAACATTATAGCATTATGTCCATCTAGAGAAACTACACTTTCCAATGGTGAATTAATAATTAATTATACAAATCGGTTAATTTAGCTTCCGATATTACTTCATACAAACACAGAAACATTCTCTGTAGGCTATCTTTCATAGCTTTCGATTGTTGCTGTCCAAGGCCCCTTATAGACGAAGTCATTTGTTTTTTAATTCATTACACGGCCTTAGATGGCAGTTATTTTAATTTTGAAACTCATTTATCTCATTAAATATCAGTCCTATCAAAATTTTTGAAAGAATAAAACTTATCGCAAATTATTTTTAAAGAAACTTCTGTTATGTAATATTTTTCACAAAAATCAATAGTAAACGAGATATTTCGATTCATTTAATTCAGGCCCCCTTATAATCCCCCTTTTAAATAATGTATTTTGAATGCCATCTAGCCTAAAATCTAAGTTACAACGAACTTAATTTATATTCCAATTTTCATCGAAATCCGTTCAGCCATTATCGCGTGAAAAGGTAACAAACATACAGACAGACAGACAGACATACAAACAAAAATTTCAAAAATGCGATTTTCGGCTTCAGGGTGATTAATTATATATGTTAGGACCAATTATTTTTGGAAAATCGAAAATTACCAGAAAAATTTCGGCTACAGATTTATTATTAGTATAGATTATTAGTAATCAAATAGAATATAAGGAAATTTAGGTGTACAGGTGATTACGTAAAATCTGAAAAGAATATTTCATTACGTCTATAGCAGTAATTTTCAAAATATTTAAAGGAATTCCAAAAGACTTAAAACATTCAACTGACAATTTTGGAATTGTTCCCCTTGCTCCGAACAATAGCCCAAATACTTCAATCTGTCCTTGTATATGATGATAATCTCTAAAGTATTGAATTGTAGGGTCACAGGTGGTCTTCATGTACTGCTACAGGTTGTTCAACTGCAGTTTCAAAGCGCACGGTGGGATCAATGGTAATTGCTCTGTCATTTCTTCTATCAATGACAATGATGTCAACTCGCCGAGAACTTCCATCTTTTGCAAGGCAGTGGACTTCTTGTTGAACCTCGTAGAAGGAAGGAAGACTTTTAGCAATAAGTTCTCGTATTGCATGGTGCCTAGTATTCCGGATGAGAGGTCCATGTTGGCAGAATCCCAGAACGTGGGGTAAGGTTTCTATCTCAGTGCAGTATCTGCACTGGGAGCCATCCTGGCATGGCACGCAGTTTGACACTTGTACTATCATTTTAATTGCCTCCTTCCACTCGGATACAGAGAGACCATCCTTGTTTTATCCAACGGTTATCTGGCGTGTATTCCTCAAATAATGCCACTATTTAACTTTGGAAGACCAGCCTCATGGTCTAGTGGTCAGAGCTTCATGAGGTCCCGGGTTCGATTCCCGGTTAGAGCACAGGAATTTTTCTTTAAAGGGGATTATTCCTGTGTTCGTCCATGGTCTGGAATTTAGGTTAAGTTTAGATTTAAGACCTCTCTCCTGGCACCACATTATCATAATCATCCTATCACATCATCGGGGTAATGTAACTCCGCCTTCCAGGCGCCCCAACCTCAGAAGTGGGTTACAACTAAGCCACGGCCAGGAGAGAAGACCAGAAATGTCGAAAAGACAACCTGGTGGCATTGGATTAAAAAAAAAAAAAAACTTTGGAATATGAAACTTTGACGCCATGGTGACAGTGTTGAGATGCATTCATTTTAAAATGTCTTTAAAATATCTGATTTGAGTTAATTTTTCTAGGCGGGAAAAAGGATTTCTTTGAACGACAAATATTCAATTGAGACCTAATACAAAAAGAATGTAATATTAAGATGTAGTATCCTCTCATAATGAGAACTATAGGAAGTTGATAAGTTGCACCAATGCACACTGATGTAATAATACTAGGCTATATAAATATTTTGAACATTTAAAAATTAATTAATGTGTACAAGGCAGTAGGTAAGAACCATTCTAGGATAATCCTACAGGAAAAGGTTGCCTTATTCAGTACATTAGGGCCATCTGATTCCCTGGAGTGTAGGCAGGCCACTTGTTGCTCCAGCCCGTCTGGATCTCTCAAGTCTCTGGCTGAGCAAATGTTCGATTCGAAGCACCTGTTATGCAAAAATGCTGCGCGAGATGTCTGGGTATTTGCACCATGTCCTACAGGTAAAGACATGCAACGTTTTTTAGCTACATGTAGGCAAGGAAAGGGAGCCTGTCTGCTGCAAAGTGGGGAAGAGGACGGGCCCATCAGACGAAAAGCCGCCATTGACTAGTCTCGTGGGTTTTCGGGCCGGTGTGGAATTTCTTCGGATGGCTTCATTGGCCTTATTTCTTCGAGAATGAGGAAGGAGCAAAAGTAAAGGCCCATTCAGAATGAAAATTAAACATAATCGTAACATAAACACAGAAGTTTGCGCCCAGGCTACCAAATGGGATCATTCACAATGATTCACATAAGCATTGACATAAACATTACCGTAAGACGTTAACATGAAAGTTTGCAAACTTGAAACTTCTATGCTTATGCTTACGTGATTTGCAAACAGAACACAATCGTGGAGCGCTGAGGTGTACGACAGAATATGAGGAAATGGCGTCGTTGTTATGTTTCCATGGTTACCAAGTATGTTTGCTGTTATGTTTATGTTCCCATCGTGAATGATGGTATGACTTCTTGGTTTTACCGTAACGTTTATATTCTGAAGTTAATGCTTACGTTATGTTTAATTTTCATTGTGAATGAGGCTTTTGTTCACTGTTGACAAATACTTGTGAGTAGCAATTAGGAAGAAGAAAGAGGCGGGCGAAAGATCAAGAGAAATGGAGGAGAAAGGAGGCTGAGGAAAAGAAGAAGAAGAACAGCAAGGGAGAGGCTTCGTCATTGCAGCTGGTGGGCAGTTGTGACCGCCGCCACATGCTGGGGGCGTCTCTGCGTACCCAGATAAGCTGCGTATCAGTGTAAACAGCAAAGGGCGAGTTTGGCTACAAGGTCCACGCGTCAGAGCTCGAGGACAGCATTTGATAAAACGCTGTCAAATGAGTCAATTAAACAACCCGCAGGGGGGAGTGGGAAGCAAACCTGGCAGTCATCTCTCATAGAAGAACCAATGTTCAGCTCCCATAATTAATTCTGTGCAACAATATTAGTATTAGTATTTATTTATTTAACCTGGTAGAGATAAGGCCATCAGGCCTTCTCTGCCCCTCTACCAGGGGATTACAACTATAATATGAACAATAAAATTACAATTAGTATTAGATTTACAATTACAATTACAATAATAATTAAAGTACGACAAGATTACCTGATTAATGATAGCTAGACAATTTATCATAGAAGTTAAGAACAAAGAATATTTTTGTATTTACTGAATTACAAATTAAACCTACAATAACAAAATTCTATAGTGATGAAATTACCGGATATTGAGATATTTTATGATAGATTAAGAGAACTATTTAAAAGAAGCCATGTCTGAACGAGTCTCAATTACTGACCAAGTGCCTAGTAAGATTGCGTTTGAATTCAATTTTATTTCGACAGTCCCTGATGCTAGCAGGTAACGAATTCCAGAGTCTTGGCAGGGCTATTGTGAAAGAGGATGAGTATGAGGAGGTGCGATGGGATGGTATTGTTAGTATTGTTTCATGGCGAGAGCGTGTGTTCAGATTGTGGTGGGAAGAAAGGTAAGTGAAGCGAGACGACAGGTACGAGGGAATAGAAGAGTTCAAGATTTCGAAGAGAAGGAGAAATGAATGTAAATTTCTTTTCTTGTCTAGTTTAAGCCAACCTATTGTTTCCAGGGATGGGGTAATATGATCATATTTACGAACATTGCTTACAAAACGTACACACAAATTATGAGCACGTTGAAATTTCGTTTTGTTGTCGCTGGAGAGGTCAGTCAGTAAAATGTCAGCATAGTCAAAATAGGGAAATACAAGCGTCTGCACCAACAACAGTAATAATAATAATAATAATAATATAATAATAATAATAATAATAATAATAATAATAATGATAATAGGCCTGATAATAGTTGTAGTAGCAAAATATTTTTAATAAACATCGATCCTTTCTGTTTAGGAACGAACGCTTAATTATTCAGTGAGCCAAATAGCCTACTCAAATTTAAACTTGGCAAAGATGTTCGAGGTTACTCTTGTTTTTCCCTTTCAGCGTTTCTTCATTTCTCCTCGGCACCGCTATAGCAGCAACGGAAAAAAAAAAAGATTAACAACAACAATGATTCCTGTATTTGACGCAAACAACGACTACTCTGGTTGAGTGAAAGAGAAGGTCTTATGGCCTTAAATCTGGCAGGCAAAATAAAGCTATTACCACCACCACCACCACCACCACCACCACCACCACCACCACCACCACCACCCAAAACGCGCAGGTCTGCGTTAATTAAAGAGCGTTGGCCTCGGTGGCGCAGTCGGTAGAGTGCTGACCTTCTGTGCCCGAGGTTGCGGTTTCGATCCCGGCCCAGATTGATGGCATTTAAGTGTGACAGGCTCATGTCAGTAGATTTACTGGCATGTAAAAGAACTCCTGCGGGACAAAATTCCGGCACACCGGCGACGCTGATATAACCTCTGCAGTTGCGAGCGTCCTTAAATAAAACAAAGTTTAAAAAATGTAAGAGCAGCAAGATACTTCAGTGTGTACAGACACAATCCGTAATGTAGACGGGACATCAGTGCCGTATCTGGCGCGGGTTGTCTTTAGTATCTACGAACTCATGATTAGGAACGCTGTGAGAGACTGCCTGGAAGTTGATGATAGTACTACTACTACTACTACTACTACTACTACTACTACTACTACTACTACTACTAATAATAATAATAATAATAATATTAATAATAGGCTAATAATAATAATAATAATAATAATAATAATAATAATAATAATAATAATAATAATAATAGGCTACTACTAATAATGGAGGGACGATGCAGCTTCTGCAGCCAATTGACGGAAAAAATACATTTAAAATGATCTTCACAGAATCTGTGGATTAACGCAGTCATGAAGAAGCAAAGCCGAACCTTGCTGACATGCAGCGCAGCGGCCAGGATCCCACGGCTGAGCAATTACGCAGGACTGACTATCTTATCGTGAGCGATGCATCAATCAGTGCCACGACCAACTGAAGACAGAAACTATGAATCAAATGAGAGGAGTTGGACAGAGGGGAGGGGAATAAACAGGCAAAAAAAAAAAGAAAGAGTTAAACAAACAATGAAAGAAACGAATAAACAAACAAAGGACGGCATAAACTAGAAAACAAATCAATCAATAAGCAACCTAGAAAACAGGGAAAAATAAATAAACAAAAGAAGAACGAAGTGAACAAAGGAATCAGAAATTAAACAAAAGACGAGAGGAAATTCTCTTCAAAATATGTGACTGGTTCTCAGTCAATAAATTAGTATTAAATTGTAACAAAACTAACATAATTCAATTTAAATCCTGTCCAAATTCAACGTCGCAAATTTCTAGCGCAATAATTAATAATAGATCCCTATTAGAAATAACAACAACCAAATTTCTTGGCTTAAAACTCGATAATGTGTTAAATTGGAAAAATCATATTAAAGAAATTACCCCCAAACTAAATTCAGCTTGTTTTGCTATTAGATCTATGCAAAAGATAGTAAATATCAATACCTTAAAAACAATATACTTTGCATACTTCCACTCGGTAATGAGTTTTGGAATAATATTCTGGGGAAATTCCACAGATAATAACAATATATTTCTATTACAAAAAAGAGTAATTAGAATAATAGTAGGTGCCAAATCTAGGGAATCGTATAGGGCTATTTAAAAAAAAAAAAACTACAAATAATGCCCATGGCTTGTCAGTATATCTTTTCATTAATAATCTTCCTCGTATATAATCGTGAAAACTTTGTAAGTAATTCAACAGTTCATAGCATAAATACACGTCAAAAAATGACTTTCATACTCCATCGGCAAGTCTATCATGCTATCAAAAAGGAGTGCGTTATATGGCAGTAAAAATTTTTAATAGCCTCCCTATCGATATAAAAAATGAAACTCAATAAGTAGTTGGGACCTGGAATGGACAAGATATTTTGAATATCTTGTAATATAGGAACCAAAGGAATTTATTCTGTATCAACTCGATAGAATGAACGTTGTTTTTGCAACGAGGATTCCAAATTATTATAGCACATTTCACTTGCTTCTAATCAGGTGTAGGCCTAACCTAAAAGCAGGTGGTCGCTTGAATAATTTCGAATTACAAATCTCAGTGATTTGTAAGCAGAATTAGTAATAATTGTTAAGATGTGGGGGTTGAAAGTTAAACTAATCTCAAATTCGATATCTAAATTAATTAGCTATTGATTTAAACAACCACACACTATACACAATATCTGCTTGCAAGTTGCTACAAGTTAGCATTCACACGAGGAAAGTGGTGGAGTTTAGTTGATCACGTGATGGGAAAGTGGACACAAAAGTTGACGGGTCGTCAACTCAAATTCTGCTTGACCGCCAAGTCACGACTTGACTGGACGACCATATCACACGGGGAAATTCGACTTGCTTCAAGCACTTGACTCCTATAAACTATCCCCGTGTGAATTGGCCTTAAGAAAAGGGGTAGAGAGGCGAACTGCGGTCTGTGGCCCTGGCAACTTCCGGCCTTATCTGGCTCACTCTCCTTGCCCTAGTGGCTTCCTGGCCACGATAACAACCAGACCACGCGATCAACTGTTGAGATCTTTGTGAAATAGTGTGCATTATTGTCTACCTCGAAACGAGGGAGATTTTGCTGCTTAAAGAATATCTATACCTCTTGTCCTGTTTCGATCCGTTGTTTCTGAAAAAAGGAATTTCATTTTTGTTTTCTTTTTCCTCACTGACATAAACAAACAAACAAAGGAAGAAAGGAAGACATAACTAGAAAACAAATCAATCAATAAGCAACCAAGAAAAGGGGGAAAAATAAATAAACAAAAGAAGAAAGAAATGAACAAAGGAAGCAGAAATTAAACAAAAGACGGGAGAAATAAACAAAAATAAGGAAACAAAGGAAGAAAGACACTTCACTTCTGTTTGAAGGAGAATCTAGTGGAAAAATAGCTAATTGTGAAAAAATGCCTAGAAATTAGAGTGAAGGAGATCCTGTCTTGCAGTGAAGCAGCAATCATAGTTTCGGCAGCCATTTCCATCATACTGGCTTTTTAAAAGTGGAATCAGTGAGAACTGGCAAACTAGTGAAATATGTGGTCCGTTGGCTTTGATATTGCAAATCAATATTATCTGATTACAATTTACATAACAAAATTCATTGTTGTGGTCGTGCCACGCACAAACCCCGCCCACTGCGGAATGAGCCCGCGTCCGATCAATCCGGCAGTCGTTCTGAGTCCTTAGTTTTGAATTTAGAACAAACATCCTGCTGAGGAAGCGTTGGGAGGCTGGACGGCAGAAGGATGGCGGAACAGAGAGCGAGATTGTTACAAAAGTAAGGCAGGTTGTTCAACATTTCAACGACTTAAATAGGCCTACATCTTAATCATCGACAGTGTTGCCAGGTAGAGGGATTTATCCCTCGGCGTAGGGATTTTTTGGTCGAAAAGGGATTGAGGGATTTTTTGACAGAATAACACAAAATGTAGGGATTTTCACACCTTTTCAATTTTTCCATTTTTTAAATATAGTCTTCCTGCTTTATATTCACATCGATTCAGTACTTCTGTAGATAGTAGATTGTTGCGAACTTGAGTACGTTAGGGATATACTGTAGTTGCAATTCTTGTGTTAACAGCCGGGAAAAATGTACATATTGTGCATTATGATCATACTTTTAAGTTTATATTTTATAAATGTCTGTTTATTTTCTTAGTTTTAAATTACTGATATTTTAAGCGTGTGTTTATTTTATTGGCACAATAAGTGATCTTCAAGATCCACGCCGGAAAAAAAAAAACATGAAATGAGAAAAGAGTTATCTAAATTTTCAAACTGTTCAATGAAAATATATAGCCTACAACAAGGATTCAAAAGACAACAAAATAGGGGCTGCCGGTTGCGGAAGAAGAGGGAGAAGAATAATGTGAACAGGGTCATCAATGATTTGCCGATCTGAGGGTAATTAGTCTGTTCCACTGTGATATTTATTAGGAACATTGTCTTATTCTACTGTATTTGTTTGCGTAATTTGCGCACTTTTTAATCTATTTTGGCTGTCTGAAAAATTGGGGTGCGTAAAATATGCGAATTTTTAAAATTAGACTTCTTGATCTGGGTTTTATTCAAATATATAGTAATTAAGAATACAGTATTTTTGTCATCTAAGACTACTGGTAATGTTGAATTATAAATAATAATTAAATTGGGTATATGAGAATCAATGAATGTAAAGTACATAGCAGACATAGCATTCTCAATAGGTAGTCTTTAATTGAGTATATTGTACGAGTTTATAGGCATATAGGTGGTTGATCGATGGGTTCTTCATGTTACGGTGAAAACTGCACGATACCTGTTAAACAGTAAAACTTGTCACAGTCACTGTCCTTAGGGGTAGTTTACAAGGACAAGCATCAGTGCTGAAGTAAGGTTATTTAGGGTTTCTTTGTGAAGCAGGTTGTTGAGTTGCGTACTGATCAATGAACAATGCCGTGGAATGCAAGTATTGGCAATGGAATTTAGGGAAGGAAAATTCATACTGCACTGAAAAAAAATTGTACGTAAAATGTGTGCGGAAAATACACGGAGCAAAATTAAAGTTCATAATAATCCTTTAAAGATTAGGGTGCATAAAATACGCGGTGGCGCAAAGTACGGGAGCAAATACGGTATTATTTTAATTCGTTTTTAAAATGTGTATTTGGAGTTTAGACCATACCACTCCAAGAGGGATTTTTTTCTAAATTTGAGGGATTTTTCAACCTATCTGAGGGATTTTGTTTCGTAAAAACCTGGCAACACTGATAATCGAAACCACAACATGCAGGAATATAGGCTATTGCATTTTGGTTGGTGTGCAGAGCATCAAGGTCATGAATATTATTTCGGAACACTTTTACAAAACCCTCGCATTGGTCGTATATGTAAAATGGCTGCCAGGATCCCGCTTAAAGTAAGCTATGATACTGTTCGTCGCCATGTCTGCAATATGAAAGAGTGAACAAGCATCTTCGTCCACAAAACATCGGGACGAAGTGGAATGAAGCGTTAAAATGCAGGCTTACGTTGTTTCAGGGAAAGGAGATGTAGGCCACAATAAAATGGTTACCGTCGGTCATCTTGTGATTATTGTTGTCGTTATTTTTAGTAAAATCCGACTTCCACACAGAGGGGCGGTGCCCCTCAGTGTTGCCAAGTCAGCGGTTTTGTAGCTAAATCTGGTGTTTTCAGGACTACGGTCAGCTACAGAATTTTACCGTCAGCGGCTAGCTATTTATTTGGCGTTTTTTAATGATTCCGGCAGAGGGAAACGATATTTTTAAGTTTTTTTTTTTCTGTATGAAGATGTTACGTTGTTTTTATATGTACTTACGGACAACAACATCAGTTAATCATAAACCAGAGATTAATATGGTATTATCACAATTTCTCATTCTGCGAGTATCAACGTTTTATTTTAACTCGATTTGGTACAACCACGACCATTTCCTGCCTCATCCATTGTTGTATAGTAGCCCCGTTTAATTATTAGGCAGCAGAATTCCTTTTAAGATTGGTAGGTCTTTATTGCATGCACCGATAATAAAATGAAAATGCGACGTTGTCACATCTTGTTTGTTGCTGCTATATATTAATATAACATGGAGTATTGGAGCGGCCTTCAAAAGACTTGACGACAATGGTCAGCGCGACATAATTAAAATTATTGAAACTACAAAGCTTCCGTCCTCTTTGACACCGCTAGCCTACTAATTGAACGTGGCCACTATACAAATAAGGTTTGCCACATTCGTTAAACTCTTAGTCTAATCATGTAGGCATTGTTTTTGTAAATGAATTGATATATTTAATCGAAAAGAGTAGGTAATGAACTGAATTATTATTTTCATTTATGACAACTTATATTATGATTCATTCATTCATATTGTTCTGCCCATGGGAAGGTCTTTCACTGCAAACCCAGCATTGTCCAGCCTTTCCTACTTTCTGCCTTCCTCTTGTCTCCTCATATGATCCATATATCTTAATGTCGTATATATTGTTTAATTTATCATTCCGCATTATAGTTTATGCAACACAGACATAGGCCTACTTAAAACTTAAAACCAGACTCATTGTAGGCAGGCACGTCTCCAGCTCAGTGTGAAATCAGATTTCGAACTAATTGGTGTGATTGTGATTGTGATTGTTTCGTAAGTGTCCAGTGTATTATTCTTGATCTACTTCATTCAATTTTGAAGAAATATGCCGCGGAAAATTCCATACGTACAAAAGTTTAGAGATGTGGGGGGGGGGGGGAAACATAATGTTTTGTTGAAAGATTGGGTGGAAGAAGTTGCCGATGATAGTTCGAAAGCTCGATGTAAATAATGTAAGGTGATATTGAATGCAAAATATTCAGATTTAATTCTCCATATCATTTTGCATAGAACATACGATGAAAGAGTAATGGAACGGAGAAAAATTCTCTCCGGCACCGGGATTTGAACCCGAGTTTTCAGCTCTACGTGCTGATGCTTTATCGACTAAGCCACACCGGATACCCATCCCGGTGTCGGACAGAATCGTCTCACTTATAACAAGTGCACCTCAGCACATGTGTGGACTTCAGTCCTACATTCATAGACATCTATGAAGTAGTGCAGAGGGCGGCCACTAGAGGGAACCCAAGAGTTGGAACTTAAACTGAGACGATTCTGTCCGACACCGGGATGGGAATCCGGTGTGGCTTAGTGGATAAAGCATTAGCACGTAGAGCTGAAAACCCGGGTTCAAATCCCGGTGCCGGAGAGAATTTTTCTCAGTTCCATTACTCTTTCATCGTATGATGACGCAGAATATCTGCATGGAAATATCATATGTACTTCGGTACATTAAAAATAATATATAGAACATACAGCCTATGAAGTAATATAACAATAAATTTAGCTTCCCTTATGAAAAGGTTGCCATATTTGACAAAGCGTATTACATATAATTTGGAAACACACCTAAAAGGTAAAATGATATGCATTAGAAACGGTTAGGGAATCAGATATGCAAAATGTCAGAAAAATTTATACCTAAGAAGCGTTTGTGCTCATTTGCAGTTAAGAAAGGGGGGATATCATCAGATAGGTTAGAATGATTTGAATGCCGCGAGAAAAATAATATTACGGATTTATTGGCATTGATATCTAAACCAATGAACACCCATCGGTTAAGATAACTTGAAATTTCTATTATCACTCCCATACAAATCATTTCTCAATATCTGAACCGATCCTTTGAGGGCACTAATGGCTATTTCCTTCACAGTGCTGTGTGTTAGGCCCAGGTTTTTACATTTGTTGGCAAAGAAGGAGGGTATGGTACTCGTGCTCCCACCATCAGACCTATTACATCAATGTGGGACAGGCTATATTTATCTTTACAGAACGGGATTGTTGATCCATAGATCCGTTTCTTTTCACTGTCCACCTCATGCGGTTGATCTGCATGTGTCTCAAATCTGATGGTGGGATCGAGAATGTATGCCGAGTTGTTCTTAATGGCAATGATATCAATTCGCCGAACACTTCCTTGCGTGGCTAGTCCCTGCACCTCTTGATGGACTGTAAACCCTACTTCCTTCAGTGCCTCGGCCAGCATAGAACGGACAGCATGGTGACGGATGTTGCGAAGGACCTCACTATATGGGCAGAAGCCAAGGATATGGGGAAGAGTTTCAATCTCGCTGAGACACTTTCCATAATTTAGTCTATATTTTTTGTAAAATTCACCAGTTCCTAAAACTGTATAGTTTGTATTTCAAATTTGGAAGTGATGTGTTAAGAAAAATCTAGAGTTTTTCAAGTACAATTTAGCGGTTTTTTTAAGCTTGTGCAGCGGCAAATGGAATTCTGAGTTGGCGACACTGGTGCCCCTCCCCACAGGTCTCAGTTATATAAGCTTCTGTATTTCTCTAGCATTAGGTCTGAAGAAAGCGTAATTGTGAGAAGTTACAATGGGGTTATCTGCAAATTAACGTAGTAATCAACCTTTACGTAAACGCCATGTTTCTAAATAGGCATTCATTACACGATTTATATTCTTAGAGTATGAGTAAGAAAGAATCTGAACATTTCCCAGACAAGTTCACTATTTCACTTCGTGTTGTAACGAGTTCCAGAGATATCCGTTCCATGTTTTAAAGTATAGAACCAAGTGACGTAATTATAAAGAACCTGCTAACACTACGAATAATAGTGTAGTTATTGCGGGCGATGACATGCCTGGTGATAAGTGTGATAACAAATGACGAATATGAAGCATTCCACACAGTAAGTGATGCACAAGGATCTTGTTAACAACATCCACAATATTTATTTTGATACAATTGACGTTTTGCTGTACTTAGCTAAGCAAGGTTAGGTTTCAGAAAACATGATGGAAAGTTATTTTTCATTGTATAATGACGTGTAGGCATGTAGCTACTGTGGAGTAACGGTTGTCATGTCTGGCCGTGAAACGAACTGGCCCAGGTTCAAATCTCGGTTGGGACAAGTTATCTGGTGGGAATTTATCCGAGGTTTTCCCTTAACTAATGGCTGGGTAACTTTCTCGGACTGGGACTCATTCTCTTATTCAAATACCATTGTCATCATTACCATAGCTCGGGTTACATGCTGTACTGTACTTGTACAAGAGCACGGCCATTGGACTACAAGTGTGATTCACACAACAATAAGCCTCAGGCTGCAGTGCAAGCCTTCGGATCCCTCCTCCGTCAAAAAATGTTACGTGTTTAGGCTCATTCACATTGAAAATTAAACATAACGTAAGCGTTAACTTAACGTTACAGTAAAATCAAGAAGTCATACCATCATTCACGATGGGAACATAAACATAACAGCAAACATACTTGGTAACCATGGAAACATAACAACGACGCCATTTCCTCATATTCTGTCGTATACTTCAGCGCTCCACGATTGTGTTCTGTTTGCAAATCACGTAAGCATAAGCCTGAAAGTTTGGAGTTTGCAAACTTTCATGTTAACGTCTTACGGTAATGTTTATGTCAATGCTTATGTGAATCATTGTGAATGATCCCATTTGGTGGCCTGGGCGCAAACTTCTGTGTTTATGTTACGGTTATGTTTAATTTTCATTGTGAATGGGCCTTTAGTCTTTTTTATGCGTGTGAGCGCATTGGTATGCTGATGATATTTATCATCCTAGCGAGCCAGAAGAATCAGATTTTAGTGGTGCAGTGAGGAGAACAGCACCTTCACTCATCATTATAGGTACAGCGCCTGACAGCTGGTTCAACTTGCTGTTCCAAAGTAACTGTCAGGTTTCGAAGCAGGGGCGAATTTACGCACAGGCAAAGGCAAATTTTCAGGAGCGCAAATTGTTCAATGCCGTATTACTGCCGTAATCCCCCCCCCTTTTTTTTTTTTCAAAATTCGAGGGCAAAAAATCGGGGAGGGGGAGAAAATTACGCGAGAACAGTCTGGTCAGAAGTAACATCGAAAAATTATTCACACACACATCAAATCAATCTTTAACACTAAACAAGTAGAAAAATTGACTTATGTAGGCTACATATAATTTCAGTAGTTATGGACAGTTTTGTGGTTTTTCTCTGTCAATTCTGTTGCCTTTAGCCTGATTTTGACTAATCCCAGATCACGGTTTTAAACTCTTCTTCTTCTTCCCTTCAAGTATTAGGCCAAATGGCCTGTTACGATCTCACAGTTGAATTTTCAATCCAGCGCTTCTTTGGACGACAGAGAGATCTCTTCCCGTTTGGACGATAGTGGAGCATGACTTTTGGGATTCTATCTCTATGCATGCGATGCAGATGATTTATCCAGTTGTTCTGATAATGTATTACGAGATTAATTACAGGTTCTAGTTGTAATTCTTCCATTACATCTTCATTGCGTTTGTGATCCCATTTCGTATATCCCGCTGTATATCTCATAGATTTCATTTCATTAGCCGTTATTCTGCTTTCGTCTTTCTTCCTCAATGTCCATGCCTCACTGCCGTAACAGAGTACAGGTCTCGCCAAGGTCTTGTAAAGGCGAATTCTAGTATGTCTTTGTACTAGGGAAGGTACGGGTTTAAACTTCGCGCGTTTAATATTCGAATAAAATTAATTTGCTAATTAAGTAAGGAAATGAACATAGTAAATGCATCTTACACTGCACTACTTTCAACAGATAACAAATCCCAATCATCTTCCTTGTCGTCAAGGAGATCATAGACCTTTTCATTATAAAATATTGGGTACCCGTGCTTATTTTTGATAGTTTGGATCTTCACAAAATACAGTGTTAAAGGGACAAGGAGTGTTACATTTCGTTTAAATTGAGAGGGAGAACTTACTTACTTACTTACTTACTTACTTACTTACTTACTTACTTACTTACTTACTTACTTACTTACTTACTTACTGGCTTTTAAGGAACCCGGAGGTTCATTGCCGCCCTCACATAAGCCCGCCATTGGTCCCTATCCTGAGCAAGATTAATCCATTCTCTATCATCATATCCCACCTCCCTCAAATCCATTTTAATATTATCTTCCCATCTACGTCTCGGCCTCACTAAAGGTCTTTTTCCCTCCGGCCTCCCAACTAACACTCTATATGCATTTCTGGATTCACCCATACGTGCTACATGCCCTGCCCATCCCAAACGTCTGGATTTAATGTTAATTATCCGAACAAAATAAAATTCTGAAAATCATACCTAAAATGTTTGGGAGAAAATTATTCTAGCGATGAAACTACACTAAATGCGGCAATAAGTCCGCCTTGAGACAAGACCACTGGTATTCGCCATGTTGAATTAACGCGGTATCTTGGGCTGTAAGAAGGGTTCCACTAGTGGAGCTATGGTTTAAAAGTTGGTAGTTTGCAATTGATTGACCACATACCGCGCTTTTCACAGTTTTTGGTTATGATATGTGCTTTGATTCGGATTTTATAGTGGTTCATGATGTGTTGTTTTCAGTGTAGATAACATGTAGTCTATACCTATTCAATAGGCCTAATAATCTAAACATTAGAAAAGTAAAATGGACACGTAGGAATGTTAAGATCATTTAAAGCAACTGTAACTCGCGGACAATTTAACTTATAAATAATATTGGCAACAATGACTTCAGCAGATTTGCCTTGCTTTCCGGAAGTTCTTCAGCGTCCAACCACAGTCTACTATATACAGTCACGAAGCTTGAGTTTTGAGGGTGCTAGAAACAATAGACTGTGACGGTACTATTTTGCATTGCCTGTAATGAGGCGATATTAGCGATCCTAGTGGTGAACAACTATCTAATGTTTGCATATTTACTACGTATTGAGCTTCGCGACTGTATATAGTAGACTGTGGTCCAACTGTCCAGCGGAACGCGCCTTCAAAATGAATACAGAATTCATAAGCCTGACTTTGACGTATCACCGAGTATGGCCACCCGTTTGAAATGCTTACTGTGAGCACAGCCATGTAACTTGTGTGATCACGCCACCGGCATAAAGGCCCGTTCACAATGAAAATTAAACATAACCGTAACATTAACACAGAAGTTTGCGCCCAGGCTACCAAATGGGATCATTCACAATGATTCACATAAGCATTGACATAAACATTATCGTAAGACGTTAACATGGAAGTTTGCAAACTCCAAACTTTCATGCTTATGCTTACGTAATTTGCAAACAGAACACAATCGTGGAGCGCTGAAGTATACGACAGAATATGAGGAAATGGCGTCGTTGTTATGTTTCCATGGTTACCAAGTATGTTTGCTGTTATGTTTATGTTCCCATCGTGAATGAAGGTATGACTTCTTGATTTTACCGTAACGTTTATATTCTTAAGTTAACGCTTACGTTATGTTTAATTTTCATTGTGGATGAGCCTTAAGGGTGCTGAAATTATCCTTGCCGCGCGGCCTCTCTCAGTAATATCTCGGCATGGAGAGAAGCTACAGATCTGTGCGTCCTCTCGTCGATTTCTGCAATATTAAAGTGATGATAAATACTCTTTGAGCGAACCGTGGTGAAAAATTTGTTGTGAACTGGAACTAATTTGGGAATGTCGCTATTGCAGGTCTTCATTATTACTTCTGTTATCACGGACTCCTACTCTGCATTTTGTAAATCGAAACATTCAAAGCAACACAGCTGTAGTTTCATTCCCGAAACTGGCTGACGTATTCTACGTGTCTGACACAGCGCAGAATATTTTCTTATTTCTTAGGTTATTTTACGACGCTGTATCAACATCTAGGTTATTTAGCGTCTGAATGATATGAAGGTGATAATGCCGGTGAAATGAGTCCGGGGTCCAGCACCGAAAGTTACCCAGCATTTGCTCGTATTGGGTTGAGGGAAAACCCCGGAAAAAAACCTCAACCAGGTAACTTGTCCCGACCGGGATTCGAACCCGGGCCACCTGGTTTCGCGGCAGACGCGCTGACCGTTACTCCACAGGTGTGGACAGCGCAGAATATTTTTCTCCAACTTTCATCGTGGGTGAAAGGGGGGGGGAGGTACATATTATAAAAAACTGGACGGAAAATTCTTGGGCGCCTATAAGCGGCAGAATTGTAAATCCGGCATTGTTCAGAAATATCAAAATATAACGGAGTATATACCTTGAATCATTCAATGTATTGGCATGTTATTATCCTTTTTAAATGACACATTTCAAGTGACCCCTTGGTATCTTATGGTTTGTTGCAATCCTACCAGGAATAAATTGTTCACGATAAGTTGGCCTTGGCCACACTGCTATTGTTCAGAACGTAATGCTCTCTGTGCCCGTCTTTTCCCAATCGACGAAACGACAATTCTGCTTACTGACATATCCACTGAGTATCACGTGATATTCATAAGACCAGCACCAATTTCGTAGATAATCAGGATTTTATAACATTGTCCACAACTCATGCACAATCACGCACACGTACTGGTCAGTCCGCTTCTTTCATGCCTGTATTCGGCATGAGTGCGTTCCAATGCCCACAATCATGCGTTCAACACTAGAATAATTGCGCTTATTTTCTTTCGGACCACCCTGTATAACAGTATGCAATTGGCTATTCCATGTCAAATTAATTATGCGAATTTTCTTAAATCGTAATTTATAATGACGTACAGGGAAGGGGATCTCTTGCCTATCAAGCAGTTGCAATGCTTGTGCTGGCTCCGGTTATGCTGCGAACAAAACGGAACAGCTCGCACGCTGCGACTGATGTCTGCATTTGCACACAGATACTCGCTCTGCAGCATGCTCCACGTCAACAGCGACAGCACGAAGTGCAAGATGTAAACTTGCAGAGAGCAGTTTGTAAATCCGTGAAACACATCAGTACGAGCAGTGTGGTGGTCTGGACGTGGAGATCGAGGACTGGCGTTTAATAGCCATCCATCCATCCATCCATCCATATATCCATCCACTCATACATGTATCCATTCATGCATCCATCCATCCATGCATCCACTCATCCATCCATCCATCCATCCATCCACTAATAAATGTATCGATTCATGCATCCATCCATCCACTAATAAATGTATCGATTCATCCATCCATCCATCCATGCATCCACTCATCCATCCATCCATGCATCCACTCATCCATCCATCCACTAATAAATGTATCGATTCATCCATCCATCCATCCATGCATCCACTCATCCATCCATCCACTAATAAATGTATCCATTCATGCATCCATCCATGCATGCATGCATCCATCCATCTATCCATCCATCCACTAATAAATGTATCCATTCATGCATCCAGCCATCCATCCATCCATCCATCTATCCATACATTCACTAATAAATGTATCCATTCATGGATCCATCCATCCATCCATGCATCCATCCATCCACTAATAAATGTATCCATCCAGCCATTCATGCATACATCCATCCATCCATGCATGCATCCACTCATCCATCCATCTATCCATCCATCCATCCACCCATGCATCCATCCACTAATAAATGTATCCATTCATGCATTCATCCATCCATCCATACATCCACTAATAAATGTATCCATTCATGGATCCATCCATGCATCCATGCATCCATCCATCCACTAATAAATGTATCCATCCAGCCATCCATGCATACATCCATCCATCCATGCATGCATCCACTCATCCATCCATCCATTAATCTATCCATCCATCCATCCATCCATCCACCCATGCATCCATCCACTAATAAATGTATTCATTCATGCATACATCCATCCATCCATGCATGCATCCACTCATCCATCCATCCATCCATCTATCCATCCATCCATCCATCCATCCACCCATGCATCCATCCACTAATAAATGTATTCATTCATGCATCCATCCATCCATCATGCATGCATCCACTCATTCATCCATCCGTCCGTCCGTCTGTCTGTTCTAATATATTCCATTGTATTGTGATATATTAGATTTTATTCTACTTTATATTTTACACTAGCCGTACCCGTGCGCTCCGCTGCACCCGTTAGAAATAAATATAAAGTAATTATATAATTAAAATAGGACATTTGATCCAGGGAACATTCGTGTTTGATAGAAGGATAAATCGTTTATTATGTTACTTAATTTAAATTTAATTAAACAATTAAAATGCGATCATTTTGATCCAGAGACACTCATTTGGTCATAAAAATTAGTTTAGGAAATACAGGAAACTAATATACAGAATAGCCTATCAAGTTTTCTGTGCATAAGAAGCTATTTTAATCTTACCTGTCCTCGATTCACTCAGAAGTTACTGTGATAACATTATAGCGTTATGTCCATCTAGAGAGACTACACTTTCCAATGGTGAATTAATAATTAATTATACAAATCGGTTAATTTAGCTTCCGATATTACTTCATACAAACACAGAAACATTATCTGTAGGCTATCTTTCATAGCTTTCGATTGTTGCTGTCCAAGGCCCCTTATAGACGAAGTCATTTGTTTTTTAATTCATTACACGGCCTTAGATGGCAGTTATTTTAATTTTAAAACTCATTTATCTCATTAAATATCAGTCCTATCAACATTTTTCAAAGAATAAAACTTATCGGAAATGATTTCTAAAGAAAGTTTTGTTGTGTAACATTTTTCATAAAAATCAATAATAAGCGAGATATTTCGATTTATTTAATTCAGGCCCCCTTATAACCCCTCTTTTAAATAATGTATTTTGAATGCCATATAGCCTAAAATCTAAGTTACAACGAACTTAATTTATATTCCAATTTTCATCGAAATCCGTTCAGCCATTATCGCGTGAAAAGGTAACAAACATACAGACAGACAGACAGACAGACATACAAACAAAAATGTCAAAAAAGCGATTTTCGGTTTCAGGGTGGTTAATTATATATGCTAGGACCAATTATTTTTGGAAAATCGAAAATTACCAGAAAAATTTCGGCTACAGATTTATTATTAGTATAGATTGTAGGCTATTCTAAATTACCCGCCTTGTCCCATTCCGGTCTATACTGCATTTCCTTATATATTATAATCGTAGGTTCATTCTATTCCTTTTTAACTGGTTTATTTTGGACGCTTTATCAACTGCGATGAATATCCAACTCCTGAGTGAAATGAGTTCAAGGAGGAACGTTCCGCAGCATTGCTCTTAATGGGGCCAGTTGACCTCGGAAAAAGCGCAGCCAGGTAACTTATGCAAAACAGGATTTGTTTCACGGTCGGACATGCTAACCGATATGGACTGAACTCTGCTCTATTCTGTTCTATTCTATTGTACATATTCTATTCTATACTATCTACAAAACTGAAAACATGGCATGATTATGGAGAAGGATGGAACTTGTGAAGTGGACAGACAGAATAAGAAATGAAGCTGTGCTGGAAAGAGTGGGTGAAGAAAGAATGATGCTGAAACTGATAAGGAAGAGAAAAAGGAATTGGTTGGGTCACTGGCTGAGAAGAAACTGCCTACTGACTGATGTACTGGAAGGAATGGTGAACGGGAGAAGAGTTCGAGGTAGAAGAAGATATCAGATGATACACGACACTAAGATATATGGATCATATGAGGAGACAAAGAGGAAGGCAGAAAATAGGAAAGATTGGAGAAAGTTGTGTTTGCAGTGAAAAGATCTGTCCTTGTGCAGAACACTAAATGAAATGAAATTATATGTTGTATCGTGTAACACTCCGGTCCCTCTCTCTCCCCTCCGCGTCCCTCCGCTCACGGTGCCGTTCCCCTGGTCGTTCGGCTCCCTCCTCAGTACGCCAGTTGAGTCGCAATGAATCGCCTCGCCGTGCTGCTGTGCGCAGTCGCAGTGCTGCCCAACGTTGCGCGCTGCTACTCGTACCAGACCAAGTACCTGGACGTGCCGGTGAGTGCTGCCGGGTCAGGTATGAATACTACTACCATCACCAGATCAGGTAGCAGGAATATCGGTCAGTGAATCTACTACTACCATCACCAGATCAGGTAGCAGGAATATCGGTCAGTGAATCTACTACTACCATCAGTTCAGGTATCAGGAATATCGGTCAGTGAATCTACTACTACCATCACCAGTTTAGGTATCAGGAATATCGGTCAGTGAATATACTACTACCAACACTAGTTCAGGTATCAGGAATATCGGTCAGTGAATCTACTACTACCATCACCAGATCAGGTAGCAGGAATATCGGTCAGTGAATCTACTACTACCATCAGTTCAGGTATCAGGAATATCGGTTAGTGAATCTACTACTACCATCACCAGTTTAGGTATCAGGAATATCGGTCAGTGAATATACTACTACCAACACTAGTTCAGGTATCAGGAATATCGGTCAGTGAATCTACTACTACCATCACCAGATCAGGTAGCAGGAATATCGGTCAGTGAATCTACTACTACCATCAGTTCAGGTATCAGGAATATCGGTCAGTGAATCTACTACTACCATCACCAGTTTAGGTATCAGGAATATCGGTCAGTGAATCTACTACTACCAACACTAGTTCAGGTATCAGGAATATCGGTCAGTGAATCTACTACTACCATCACCAGATCAGGTAGCAGGAATATCGGTCAGTGAATCTACTACTACCATCAGTTCAGGTATCAGGAATATCGGTTAGTGAATCTACTACTACCATCACCAGTTTAGGTATCAGGAATATCGGTCAGTGAATATACTACTACCAACACTAGTTGAGGTATCAGGAATATCGGTCAGTGAATCTACTACTACCAACACTAGTTCAGGTATCAGGAATATCGGTCAGTGAATCTACTACTACCACCACCACCAAGACGAAGTATACATCTGTGAAGTAAGGGGTAGCGCGTCTTGCCGCAAAACCAGGTGGCCCGGGTTCGATTTCCGGTCGGGGAAGTTACCCGGTTGAGGTTTTTCCGAGGTTTTCCCTCAGCCCAATATGAGCAAATGCTGGGTAACTTTCGGTGCTGGACCCGGACTCATTTCACTGGCATTATCCACCTTCATCTCATTCAGACCTAAATAACCTAATATGTTGATAAAGCGTCGTAAAATAACAAACTAAAATAAATAAAAAATCAGTTGTCATGGTACAAGAAATATCTTGGCTAACACGCTGCTTGAGAGAAATAAGTTATAATGTTTTGTCTGTATTCTGTTTGGGGGTGAAAATGAATGGCGTCTGCGTGACGTTAACGTCTGCTCTATAAAAGATAAGATTTTTTCGCCTACCCAAGCTTCTCCACTGCTCATACCATGTTTGTAAATGGACATTGCGGCGAGTGGCTCAATTTGTTAAAGGTAACCGCTGGTCGCTTGTTGCAGGTGGACCATTTCAACTTCGGCAACAACGCCACATTCCGCCTGCGCTACCTGGTCAATGACACCCACTGGCGCCCCGACGAGGGCAGGCCCATCTTCTTCTACACGGGCAACGAGGGCGACATCTCCATGTTCGCGCAGAACACAGTGAGTAGCCTTCCAGCTGCGCGTCTCTCTTGACCGGCACTCGGTGCTTCATGCGCCCCGTCTGCTCGCAGGGCTTCGTGTGGGAGATCGCCCCGCAGTTCGGCGCCCTCGTCGTGTTCGCCGAGCACCGCTACTACGGCCAGTCCCTGCCCTTCGGCAACAAGTCCTACTCCGACCCGCAGCACCTCGGCTTCCTGACGTCGCAGCAGGCGCTGGCGGACTACGTGGTGCTGATCGCCGAGCTGCAGCGCCCGCAGCGCCGCCCCAGCCCCGTGGTGGCTTTCGGCGGCTCGTACGGCGGCATGCTGTCCGCCTACCTGCGCCTCAAGTACCCGGCCAGCGTGGTGGGCGCCATCGCCGCCTCCGCGCCCGTGCTGCAGTTCCCGGGCCTCACGCCGTGCGGGGCCTTCGCACGCATAGTGACGTCAGACTTCGCGAGCGTGGCGCCGTCGTGCGCCGACTCCATCCGCAGGTCGTGGTCGGAGATCAGCAACCTGACGTCGTCGGACGCCGGGCGCGCGTGGCTGTCCACGGCGTGGAGGCTGTGCAAGCCGCTGGCGTCCGGCGCGGACGTGAGCGCGCTCAAGGCGTGGCTGGCGGACGTGTACACGAACCTGGCCATGATCAACTACCCCTACGCCACGGAGTTCCTGGCGCCCGTGCCAGCGCACCCGGTGGCGGCCACCTGCGCCCCGCTGGGCAACGCCACTCTGGGCGGCAAGCTGCTGATGCGCGCCCTGTTCAAGGCGGTGAGCGTCTACTTCAACCACACGGGGCGCGCGACCTGCCTCGACGTGGGCTCCAGCGCGAGCGGCAACCTGGGAGATCGGGGCTGGGACTTCCAGTCCTGCACCGAGATGGTGATGCCGATGTGCTCCGACGGACAGGCGGACATGTTCGAACCGCAGGCCTGGAACTTCGCGCACTACTCGGACGGCTGCCACAAGCGCTGGGGCGTGCGCCCCTCGGAGCAGCGAGCCGTCCTCATGTACGGCGGCAAGGAGCTCTCCACAGCCTCCAACATCGTGTTCAGGTGAGTCAGTCGCCCGACTTTCGCGGACCTGACGGGGAGACGCGGATTGACGCTCTTTTCTGTCGGCAGTAACGGGCTTCTGGATCCGTGGTCGAGCGGGGGCGTGCTGCGGAACGTGTCCGACACCGCCCTCGCCATCATCATTCCGGAGGGCGCGCACCACCTCGACTTGCGGGAGAGCAACCCTGCCGACCCCCCGGCCGTGCGAGCGGCCCGGCAGTTCCACTGTGACAACATCCGCACCTGGATCGAGAAGCACCAGGGAGCGCCACCCAGCGACAAGCCAGCGTAAACAGTACAGCTACAGATAGACACGACTGGTAACGAGACAGAGAGTTCCACATCCACAGCAGATACAGACGAACTTGCTTGGCTTTGTTTATTTCTCATGCGAAGCAATGTATGTATAACGCAATAAAATTCCATTCTGATAAGTAAGCCTATATTACTGTATGGATTGTATGCGCTTTTTTCGGTTTGAATAAAATTGTAAATATCTATGTACCCACTGCAAGTTGCAACTGTATATTTGGTGCTTAATAAAACATAACATATTGAATCAACATAAGTTATTTTGTTATTAAATTCTCTAATAAATAGATAAAGCAAGCACTGCCTTTTATCATTCATACTTGAAATACCCTGGGAAACGACACTGTCGGTAAATTGGTCTACATGACTTCCTTCATGGGGTGAATGACGAAAGTTATATACCGACCATTGGTAAAATAATAATAATAATAATAATAATAATAATAATAATAATAATAATAATAATAATAATAATAATAATAATAATAATAATAATAATAACAAAATTAATAATAGTAACAATATCAATAAAAAATAACGACAATAATAATACTTACAAATGGCTTTTAAGGAACCCGGAGGTTCATTGCCGCCCTCACATAAGCTCGCCATCGGTCCCTATCCTGTACAAGATTAATCCCGTCTCTATCATTGTATCTCACCTCCCTCAAATCCATTTTAATATTATCTTCCCATATACGTCTCGGCCTCCCTAGACGTCTTTTTCCCTCCGGCCTCCCAACTAACACTCTATATGCATTTCAGGGTTTTCCTGTACGTACTACATGCACTGCCCATTTCAAACGTCTGGATTTAATATTTCTATGGGTAATTATGTCAGGTGAAGAATACAATGCGTGCAGTTCTGCGTTGTGTAACTTTCTCCATTCTCCTGTAACTTCATCCCTCTTAGCCCCAAATATATTCCTAAGAACCTTATTCTCAAACACTCTTAATCTCTGTTCCTCTCTTAAAGTGAGAGTCCAAGTTTCACAACAATACAGAACAACCGGTAATATAACTGTTTTATAAATTCTAACTTTAAGATTTTTTTGACAGCACACTAAATAATAATAATAATAATAATAATAATAATAATAATAATAATAATAATAATAATAATAATAGGCTTGCTTATTCCACGATGATGGAAGTGGATACTTTAAGATTAGCTGCTGTTTCTGTTCCAGATGTGAGGTCTATTTTGAAACTGATATTATGTGTAATGATTCTTCCAATGCCAAAACATAAATAAAGATGAATAGTTTTATTTCTTACTAGCTGTACCCGTGCGCTCCGCTACACCCGTTAGAAATAAATACGAGTATAAAGTAATTACATAATTAAAATAGGACATTTGATCCAGGGAACATTCGTGTTTGATAGAAGGATAAATCTTTTATTATGTTACTTAGTTTAAATTGTATTAAAAATTAAAATGCGATCATTTTGATCCAGAGACACTCATTTGGTCATAAATTTTATTTTAGGAAATACAGGAAACGAATGCCTATCAAGTTTTCTGTGCATAAGAAGCTATTTTAATCTTACCTGTCATCGATTCACTCAAAAGTTACTGTAATAACATTATAGCATTATGTCCAGCTAGAGAAACTACGCTTCCCAATGGTGAATTAATAATTAATTATACAAATCGGCTAATTTAGCTTCCGATATTAGTTCATACAAACACATAAACATTATCTGTAGGAGGCTATGTTTCATAGCTTTCGATTGTTGTTGTCCAAGGTCCCTTATAGACGAAGTCATTTGTTTTTTATTTCATTACACCGCCTTAGATGGCGTTATTGTAATTTTGAAACTCCTAGATGGCGTTATTGTAATTTTGAAACTCATTTATCTCATTAAATATCAGTCCTATCAAAATTTTGCATGGGATAAAACTTATCGGAAATTATTTTTAAGGAAACTTTTGTTATGTAATATTTTTCATGAAAATTAATAATAAGGGATATATTTCGATTTATTTAATTCAAGCCCCCCCCTTATAACCCCCTTTTAAACAAAATATTTTGAATGCCATATAGCCTAAATTCTAAGTTACAACGAACTTAATTTATATTCCAATTTTCATATAAATCGGTTCAGCCATTATCACGTGAAAAGGTAACAAACATCCAGACAGATAGACAGACAGACAGACATACATACATAGAAACAAAAATTTCAAAAAAGCTATTTTCGGTTTCAGGACGGTTAATTATATATGTTAGGACCAATTATTTTTGGAAAATCGAAAATTGCCAGAAGAATTTCGGCTACAGATTTATTATTAGTATAGATTTCACATTGATTTTTGACTTGTTGATGATTGTATAAAGATGTGTGACCGTTCTCTGGCTGTATCCCATTGGTGGGGAAAAGTGAGTGTGCTGAATTGTATATGACAGGATAGACGATGTTTGCTATGTGTCATTAACGATAATTATGAACAAAATACATTAACCAAATTTGAAATAGATAAATGCATATTTTATGTTTCTTTTATTTTTGATTTAAATGTGTCTCACTATCGCCCACCTTCTCTTAACCCTAGAAGGAACACAGAACTGAGGGTTTTTGTTCCAGACCAGTAATTTGTCATCGAATGGAGTTATGTTGATAGGTACCGGTTCAACATTTTACAGACTACAAAATTATTTCATTTTTATTTAATTAACTAGCCGTACCAGTATACTTCGCTGCACGTATTTTTATAAATAAATATCATTGACAGAAATTTAAAGGTTACTTCATGGATAAATATATAATATTTATCCATGGTTACTTTCTGAAATTATCTCAGTCTCGGATCGGGTTCGGATTTAGGTGTTCGAATCGCGCCGGGCTTCAGAGTGCAGAATGTTGACTCGTGCAGACCTCTAGTGGTGCTATGAGGAGGTATCTTTACACATTTACTTCTGGCACTAGCACCACAAAACAGTGGCAGCACCAATTGGAGGAAAGGAAAGTTCTTGTAATCTTTGGATTGTGTTTTAGCGACATCTCCAAGAAAATTACCTTTGGAGTTTCGATTCTCTTCTGTAACCATACTATTTCAGAGGACGATGGGATATATGCGTGTACTACCATCTGTCGAGAAAATATTGTACTTTCATCCGCTTGAATTTATTTATTGGCTCATTTAGGTGTTGGGAACCAATCTGATTCACTAATAATAAGTAAATTTGTATAAAATCTGAAATTCATAGGAAAACAAAATCATCTTTTAAGAACTGAGCAAATTTTGTTGGCAAATTGCACCAAAAAGATAGAAGAAATTCAGGTAGGGTGGGAGTTATAAGGGTGATACACTGACTGATGAATAGACAGTCAGAAATTTTTAATCATGAATTTGTGGCTGGGATTTAAGTACTTTGATAAGACTTTTGCACATTGAATCGACACGAAAGTGTCGTATGGTTATACAGAATATCTTTTTATCTACCAATAAATAATTTGCTAAATAAGAGGATGACTTCATTTTTCAGTAATCGTGAAATACCATCGTAATTGACAGGAACTGAAATAATCAAGAGTATCACGTGTTCCAATACTAAAACTTCGTTGAAAATGAAGTATGTTTTAACTGTCTTATGATTTTGTGTGCAGGTTGTGTAGGAAATGAATTAACGTTCGGGAATTACTTGTAATTATCATATGACAAAAATCTGCAGATACCGTCAAAACGGACCTCTTAAATAGTAATTTCTCATTCTTTAGTTTCATACATCATTTATCTTCCTTGGTGAGTATTGTAAGAAGTATTTGCACAAAACAAGTGGTGTATGGAGTTTGCTATATACATTTCTTTCCGAATTTGAGTTCACAGTGAAGGTTAGAATGCTAACTGTAGGTCTAATGCTTATGTTTGTTGTGTAGGGAGTGTGGGAGGCAGGACATCACGAGTGGGGAGTGGCATCCACCCCCAGTCCCGGCACTCCTGCCATGCCACGTAGTAAGCGACGTAGTGCTTTTGAAATGGGGCCTGACGATGACGACAGACATTGCAACAAGAGGCTTAGAAATACCACAAGGTTGGTAGCGCTGTGTTAATTTTTCTAGGTGTTCTTCTGTTTACAACTCTTCTTTTTTTTTTTAATATTATTTTGGGCAATGACCTTAGATACATTTATATTTGGATCAATGAAAGACTAACCTACATAGTATTGGAATGGCATACACATGTGACTAAAATTAGCCAAGTAAGAAATTTGTTAATATGTGTAGTAAATTTCACTTGCTGTCGGACGAGTATCTTGGGCTTGTGAAATAATTATGGCACCCATTGTAATGTTATTGTGATAAAAAATTAAAGCATGATTGTAAAATCAAGTTACATGGGAGTTTTAATAGCCATAAATCGATTAGTATCATATTTATGTTTGAATTGTGGGTTTTACTGTCACGGTACACTTTTGTCTAGATTCTACCGGAATTGCTTAGTTTAGAATTGTCAGTGCTTAAGGGCTAAGCAACGCATCATTCTGCTCGCGACAAATGGGTTCATCCAAGAAAGTCGAAATGTACCTACCGAGTAGACCTTCTTAAAAACGGCCACTGAAGATTGAGTTTAACCCTAACCTAATTGTGAGATGATCTTCCTCGACAACTAACGGAAATTGTTGAAATATTAACCTGTGATTTCTGTTATAAATGACGCGCATTATATACGGCACTAGGGCGTGGTGCAGACTTTGCAGTTCTGTATGGTATAAAATGTTACAGTAGGCTACATGGCGAGTTTGTTGGTATCGCACGTTAAATGGTGGAAGAAGTAGATTAACGATGTTTATTTTATTTATTTTAGTTGGTTATTTAACGATGCTGTATCAGCTACTAGGTTATTTAGCGTCGATGAGATTGGTGATAAGGAGATGATATTTGGTGAGATGAGGCCGAGGATTCGCCATAGATTACCTTGCATTCACGTTACTGTTGGGGAAAACCTCGGAAAAAAACCCAATCAGTCCAAGCGGGGATCGAACCTGCACCAATATGAGCAAATGCTGGGTAACTATCGGTGCTGGACCCCGGATTCATTTCACCGGCATTATCACCTTCATCTCATTCAGACGCTTAATAACCTAAGATGTTGTTAAAGCGTCGTAAAATAACCTATTAAAATAATAATACCGGTAATTGAACCTGCGCCCAAACGCAACTTCAGACTGGCAGGCAAGCGCCTTAACCGACTGAGCCACGCCGGTGGCTTAACGGTGTCTTGAAGGTTCAGGTGAAAGAAATGAATGTAATGGAAAGGACAGTCAATGGCATTAGCCATTTTAAGCCGGGAGAAGTCACTATTTATAATATTGTTAGGGTGGCATTTTAAAGATACTAGCACAGCATTGCGTTTTTGCTGTTGCAGCTTTTGAAAGGGATGAAATATTGAGGTGAAGTGAGAACACGAGTTTTCTTAAGACTTGTGACTTTCGTTTGATGCATCACAGTTAGTTATATATTTTCTTTGAAAAGAACGTCCATACCTGTTTTAATACTTCCCGGCCATATTATATTCAACTGGCTTTTGTGCAGGTTTTTATTTTATTTCAGAAAGGGGTGAGTTGCTCGGCGAAATACCAGCATTCAAGAAAAGAAAAATTCAGGAACTTTTAAAAGGAAATGATAAACCAGAATAGGGTTGAAAGTAATTTACTTAAGACATGAGAGTAATTATTCCTTCATAACTGAGGTACTGGTTTGACAAATATTTTCTCTACAGAATACTGTTATTGTTCAAAGAAAATTCTTGTGGTAGAGAACAGCCAACACTTACAGATTGAGCTAGACAGACTGGTGTGATAGTTGTTTTAATTTGATACTTAAGAAAATGCTCACATAGGAACTAGCACCAGGTTAATTACCCCCACCCCCCTTATCCACTCCCCATGGAGTGAGATACTGCCTCGTGTATTTTTTTGCACAATAAGACAAAGGTAGATTGTACTCTGAAATGTCACATAGTACACCATACTTCATCAGCGTTGGTAAAATGGTTTTGGAGTAAAGCGTATGATGCTGAGTATCAGAAAGTCAATATGAAGCAGTCCAAGATCATGCGGTCCGTGTGTTAATCTTCAGTACTCTGACGTGCAATGCATCCAAGCTATCTAGATTGGGAAATTGTACAGGAGAGCAGGCAGATACCAATTGCTGAACAAGAATGTGTGCTCTGTATTAAAACTTAGGCAAATGTGATATAAGAGTCGCCACTCAGCCTGCTTACAGAAATTTATTTTACACATTCTCAAGAATCTGTCATTCGTATGCTTCACTTCTTCCATTGTAATGGACGTAATTCCTTTTTGTATATTTTAATTTTGTTCAGATAGCATATTGGAATTCGTTTCATGCATTATTTTGGTAAAACTGTAGCCCAACATGACAGCCTCTTTTTCTTCTTTCTGGCCACATGTATTGGTTTTCAGAAACGAAAATTGCTGAAAAATGACGAAAAGCTTGGTTTAAATTTCTAAAACTTAATGAAATGTTACGAACTGCAAATTAAGAAAATGGCACAAAATGGATAATTTCTACGAAAAAACAGAAAAACAAAATAACTTACTTTTCACAAGCATAGCACGATTATTCGTGTACCTGTATACCAAAAAGCTTATATGCAAGGCATACCAAAAGCCTGAACAAACCAAACCTAACCTGTCACTGCTCCTCATCCTACGAAAGCTCACAATTTGCACAAACACATTTATCTGATAATAAGTCATGTCTTAACAAAAAGATCGCAGTTCTTCAATATTCAACGAAACATTCAACAATATGATCTAATTTCGCGAAGTATAATCAGATTTACCAAATATGAACACCAGCTATCCCACATAACGAAAAAACATTGGCACAGTAACTTGACAACACAGACCTCTGGTTATCGCAGTGCCGTATTCTAACACAAAACAGGTGAAATCACAAAAATCAAATAAACAGAAAACAAAATTTTTGTTTATGTAAAGATTATTAATTTTTTGGTCGTTGGATCTTCATCATCATCATCATCATCATCATCATCATCATCATCATCATCATCATCAATGGCACGAC
Organism: Periplaneta americana; assembly: GCF_040183065.1. Taxonomy (NCBI): domain Eukaryota; kingdom Metazoa; phylum Arthropoda; class Insecta; order Blattodea; family Blattidae; genus Periplaneta; species Periplaneta americana. Next base: position 207,505,113 of record NC_091120.1, read on the forward strand.
AGCCCTTCATGGGCCCTGGCTTTCTTCAGAAGTTTTCGCCATTCCTCCCTATCCAATGCCAAACTTCTCCAATTTCTAACACCCCAAGTCTTGATGTCATCCATCACACAGTCTTCCCATCTCCATCTCGGTCTCCCAACCTTCCTTCTTTCCATCGGAATAAATTTTTAAAAACTCTCTTCGCAACTCTATCATCTTGCATTCTCACAACATGCCCGGCCCAATCCAATCTTCTTATTTTTATGAATTTAACAATGTCCGGCTCATTATATAATCTGTACAGTTCGAAATTATATCTTCTTCTACATGTTCCATTTTCTCTAACTGGACCAAAGATTTGCCTAGGAATCTTTCTTTCAAATGTAGGTCGTTGGGTCTTGCGTTTTTTAAATTCCTAGTGTTGATCAGTGACATGAATGCAGAATAATATTCACAAATAGTAGAGAATTTCTTCAATCCCGCCTTTCATGCACTGCGGAATCAGTTGTGAGTTCAACAATATGTGGCAGTTCCCCGTGTGGACTTTGTGCATATTTTTCCCTGGGCACATCACCTCCCGATTTTTTGACATTGCTTTCGTCTTTCACATTTGCTTGATTTGACAGCTTTCGAGTTTTTCTTATGCGGATTATTTAAAAGACAAGATATTGTCTTGTGTACTGAGTAACACTAAAGAGTTGAAGGGCAGGATTCGGTGTGATGTTCGTGTTATGGCGAATTTCTGTGAGCAATTTCAGCAGTGCAATGTGGCTGGGAGAGCCGACCTGAAGAATGTAACTGTCTGTAATTATGTAAATGAAACAAATCCTAAGATTTATATAAATTGTTCAGTTGTTTAAATATAAGTTTGATTCACATGTGGCCAGTTTGTCCAAGTAATGTTTAATTTTGTTTAACGAATGTTAAATTAACAGTCTGTTTATTTTTAACGCTTTGTTATTGTATTTTTCCATTTGTTCAACATAATTTTGTTTAAGATAACCAACACTTAACTATAACGTCTGTTAGCACTATTTTAACTACTCAACAACAGTTGGTAATGATTCTACACATGTAAGACAATTTTTGATTGGCTAAAATTAATCTTTAAATTCTGTATTATAGAGCGAGTCATGAAACTTGCATAAAATGACAACCTGTTACAGTAGGCTACGCTCCATAAACAAACAGTTGACAAATGAAAGTTGTAGGTGACGTGCTGAATAATAATTACAAAGTAAGGTTATATTTCCTCATTGCTATTATGGATACGAAATACGAAAGAAATAAAATAACACTGATGTATTTAAACAGTCCAAAGTATTTTTTAAATGTTATATTACCAGTCATATGCTAAACATTCCCTACAGAGAGACACAAAATATTAATTTCGCAACTTCTGTTCGAACAGCTGTGGAGACATCGGCCATATTTAACTAACTGTTAAACGAGTTAACTGGCAGAAATCCTACATTTAAAATTAACAAACTGTTAACAATCTGTTAAACCAAACTGGTGTTGAAAACATACAATTTTATTAATTAACAAACTGTTTAGAGTTTAACAGTCGTTAAATTTTCTAACAATACTTGGAAAAACCAGCCATTAGACTTTATTTCATTTTGGAAGTGGTTTACTTACCTTGTAGTAATATTATACATGATTATGTACTGAATGGACGAGAAGTTTCACCCACTCTTCGTTATGCTACATTTATGAATTATGAATGGAAATATGCCGGTTATGCATCGAGGATGTCATTGTGAGTCCCATGCAGAGAATTGTGCTCAATTTCATGGTAAACGTGGGGATTCTCAGAAGAAGATGTTCCAAATGGTGCATTGTTCAGTGAAGAGACCTCCCTTCTACCTCACTGAGTTGGAAATGTTTGCAGCAACAAATCACACGCAGTCTGACATCTGTCTGGCGAGTGGCTTTCATCTTAATGTCTTTCTTCATGTGTCACACATTGTTGATCGTGGTACTTGCAACTTGATGGCATGTTTTCTTGTTGACTTCATCGACAATGCCACCACCAGTTTCCTGCTGAGTGGAGGGTCTCCCAATTTGCTTCACGTCTTTAACACATCCCGTGCTGAAATCTTTTCTCTCCTACTTCAAGTTATCTCTGCTCGATGGCGCCCTGAAGTCTTGTATGATGTTACTCAGTATGTAGACCCACAAGTCTCTCCTCCACACTGAAAACGCTTGAAAGTAACATATTGTGCTTTGTTATGGTTACCACAGCTGCAGTCGACTTAGGCCACTCTGTGCCTGTGCAGTCGAAATGGTCAGGAAAACAAGCAGGGCTTACCAAACTATGGCCCGCGAGCCAGATCAGGCCTGCGAGCTACTTTTGTTTGGCCCATTTACTAACTTGAAAAAAAATTACAAGTCAATAAAAGAAGATTAATTTATTCACAAATTTCGATCGATGAAATCAAATCAGAGGCCCAGATTCTTAAACAAATCGCTCATATACTGGTAACAATGATGTTGCTACAATGTAGGCTACTGGTCGCAAGCGTTCAGCCACCAGGTGACTGTGGGTTGTCCAGCCCAAGCGCGAAGTGTGGCAACAGAGCAACCAGAGATTGCACCGCTGTAAGCTGACAACAGCGACTTCTTTCGGTACACGCTCACACATATTAGAGCAGTGGAAATGTGAAGTGGTAAACATTATCCAGTTAGGAATAGTATTAGCACTCCACAAGCATTTACTAGTAGTTCTTACAGCGTAACTTTAATTATGGCAGGGAAAGAAAAAAAGAGAAAATGGACAGTGAATGTTCTGTGTTTAAACAACAATGGAATTTGGACTATTGCATGAAATAAAGTAATTATGCCTGATTTGCTGTGTTTAAAGAATATAATATTCGCAAGCATTATGAAATCAAATATTTTTCAAAATTTTCACAATTTACGGGGAAGTTACAGGGTGATAAATTTGAAGCAATGAAAAGTGGACTAGCATCTCAACAGAATATTTTCAAGAAATCAGACAAAGCAACAACATATGAACTGACGAAAAGGGCAAAATCTTTTAGTGATGGTGAACTTATTAAATCGTGAATGATAATGGCGGCAAAGAAGATTTGTCCTGAGAAAGTACATTTATTTAAGAATATTAGTCTTTCAATACATACAGTTGCTTGTAGAGTGGAAGATATTGCCAAAAACATAACTTGCCAGTTGAATGAAAAAAGAAAACAGTTTGAAAGTGTAGATTTTAGGTCAATAAAGCACAAAGTTTGAATACCAATGTTATTTATGAGCTTTGTTTGTTAGACTTAATTTAAACTTATGTGACTTGACCTGCGATTCTTTCTCGGATGGTTATTGTGGCCCTCGCTATGAAAAGCTTGGCAAGCCCTGCTCTAGAGTGAGGACTTCCTGGCTGTGTTGTGTGGGTTCGAGTTCCATCTGGACTGATTGAATGGTTTGGTTTCTCAAAGTTTTCTGTAGCAGTGAGGTGAATGCCTGTTAATCTCGTGGGATTTCTTGGACCATCCCACTATTCCCTGTTCCTTTGACTGTCTCATTAACATTTTGACTACTGCTGTCAACTACAGTTAATGTAAACTATCCTGCTGTATTCATTCAGTCATTCATTCATTCATTCATTTATTTTATTCCATAGATCTTACATGAGCAATGAAGCTTTAAGATGTGGAACATGTCAACATTTTACAATATTACAATTACAATTTTTACAAATTTTTATAGTTTTACAATTTAGTAATTTTCTATAATTTTTACAATTTTGTACAATTTTTTTACATTTTTTTACATTTTGGCGAGATGTAGTGAGATGAGATCCGAGGATTCGCCAAAATATTACCCGGCATTTGCCTTTTCGGTGGGGGAAACCTCGGAAAAACCCAACCAGGTAATCAAATCAAAGGGGGTAATCAAATCAAAGGGGTTGATGCCAAGGACTCGCCATAGACCATCCTGCTTCAGTCCCACGGCTGGGGAAAACCTCCGAAGAAACCAAAGTCCTTGTATTGTCATGTTGACTAGTTGTATCCTGTGTGTCGAAGTGCAAGGAAAAGGAGGGTTTAGAATGATAAAGAAACAAAGCGGTTTGACTTAATTAGCTACAGAATTTTAACTCCAGTGGAAAAGTTCTCCACAAAAGTTTCAGGGTGCAAGAGGAGCCACAGTAGCTTGCAAGCTTCTGTGAATGCAGTTGTATTCAAATAATAGTATCAGAACTGGAATAGATATTCGCAGCGAAGTACCAGACACTGTGGCAGTTAGAATCACAGCATACACTCTGAATATGAACAAGCAAGGCAGGGACAGTCTTGAAGCTTCAGCAGCGAGATAACGAAATGCAGTCAACACGTGAAGTGTAGTGATGTGTTTTGTGACTTCGTAAAGAATGTAATTCAGCAAGGCTCTACTTAATGTAGCACCTTTCTTTATTCAATTGCTCATCCAGTTAATGATGAGTTCATTTTGACATCCTAAATAACAGGGCTTCAAGTTTCTTATTTTGTTAGTAATTTCGCGTAATTACTTTTGTTTGATCATCTGCATATTTTTTGGTTTAGCAGATCATTGTGCATTGTGGAAAATTTCAAAACAGTAACTGTAATATCTATGCCTCTTATTATTTAGTTGAGAAGCTTTTATCATCCAGTCTGCTGTCAAAAAATCTGAAAGTTACAATTTATAAAACAGTTATATTACCGGTTGTTCTGTATGGCTGTGAAACTTGGACTCTCACTTTGAGAGAGGAACAGAGATTAAGGGTGTTTGAGAATAAGGTGCTTAGGAAAATATTTGGGGCTAAGAGGGATGAAGTTACAGGAGAACGGAGAAAGTTACACAATGCAGAGCTGCACGCATTGTATTCTTCACCTGACATAATTAGGAACATTAAATCCAGACGTTTGAGATGGGCAGGGCATGTAGCACGTATGGGCGAATCCAGAAATGCATATAGAGTGTTAGTTGGGAGGCCGGAGGGAAAAAGACCTTTAGGGAGGCCGAGACGTAGATAGGAAGATAATATTAAAATGGATTTGAGGGAGGTGGGATATGATGATAGAGAATGGATTAATCTTGCTCAGGATAGGGACCGATGGCGGGCTTATGTGAGGGCGGCAATGAACCTCCGGGTTCCTTAAAAGCCAGTAAGTAAGTAACTATAATATCTACTCAAAAAATTAAGAAATGTATTTTTACAAAAGAAGAAACAACTCGCCTTTGAATGTACTGTGCAAGCGTCCATTTAAAAAAGCGAAAAGGCTCTTTAAATAATGAAATATGTCCAGTCTGTAATATATCATCTGATTTAGAATAGGATAGAAGTCTGAAAAGTCGATTTTTCATAATTCTTAGAAGATTCTTTTAGAGAACTAAATTTTCTCTGACCATTAAGGAAAGAGAGGGCGAGAAGTGGTGTGTGAGCTGCCCTCCTATGCTGCTTAGAAGACAGCTTTTTTAAAGTCTTGCACGTGGCCACATGAGCAGTCCTATGGTCTGAGGATTGGGGTGCAGTTAGTTCATTCTTATTGAGTGCTGTATATCTATGGAGCAGGAAGCGAACTTCAGCAGTGGAAGTTTTGTGACTTTGTAAAAGAATGTAATCATGTAAAATTTGACAAGGTTGTACCTAATGTGGTTGTCTTCTTGATTTCTTTACTGGACTACATTTCAGCACTTCTTCGATTGTCTTTCTGTGACTTTGACACTTAAAATACCTGCATTTCTTTGAATGATTTTGTTAACTCTTCACATTCATTTTTGTTTATATGTTGAATCTGTGGAGTTATCATCTGTCTGTTGAAAAAGTACAGGGTGTCCAGAAATTAAGTATCGATTTTGTAGAAGTAGGGCGTTATCACCACGGCATGGTGCGTCCTCAGGTTGCGGATAGAGGAGACGGCCTCCAGATATGGAGAGTAGCTGCGAATATATTTAATAAACAGTCGTGGACAGCCGATAAGGGGTGGTCCTCCAGCTTGGGGGTTGGGCGAAGGGCTAACAACCCATCACCGTAAAAAAGCAGCTTGTTACGAAACCTAACAATAAGATTTATCCTTCGAAGAGGTGGAAAAATTCAAATATCTTCGAGCAACAGTAACAAAATATAAATGACACTCGGGAGGAAATTAAACGCAGAATAAATATGGAAAATGCCTGTTATTATTCGGTTGAGAAGCTTTTGTCATCTAGTCTGCTGTCAAAAAATCTGAAAGTTAGAATTTATAAAACAGTTATATTACCGGTTGTTCTTTATGATTGTGAAACTTGGACTCTCACTTTGAGAGAGGAACAGAGATTAAGGGTGTTTGAGAATAAGGTTCTTAGGAAAATATTTGGGGCTAAGAGGGATGAAGTTACAGGAGAATGGAGAAAGTTATACAACACAGAGCTGCACGCATTGTATTCTTCACCTGACATAATTAGGAACATTAAATCCATACGTTTAAATCCATGTAGCACGTATGGGAGAATCCAGAAATGCATATAGAGTGTTAGTTGGGAGGCCAGAGGGGAAAAGACCTTTGAGGAGGCCGAGACGTAGATGGGAGGATAATATTAAAATGGATTTGAGGGAGGTGGGATATGATGGTAGAGACTGGATTAATCTTGCTCAGGATAGGGACCAATGGCAGGCTTATGTGAGGGCGGCAATGAACCTCCAGGTTCCTTAAAAGCCAGTAAGTAAGTAAGGGCGTTGAGGGATAGTGCATTCCAGGTACATTTGTATGTATACTGTGTAGTTGGTGCATTAGCTTTGTGTTTTGTTCTTATGAGTAATTGAATCTGTATACCAGAGAAGGTTGCTATGGTGATGTGGAGGTTGGAGGGGTCGTTACATTCAGGAGAAATTTCATTGCCGATTTCTTAAAAGCTGGACCCATGGACAAAACAATTCATACTTTGCTGAACAAGTTTAAGTGCAACGGAGCCCATATAGGGACGTCCGTCATCGAAGCCATCAGGTTGTCCATAGAACATAGTCCAAAATCAGTGCGGCATTTGTTACGGGAATTGAACATTCTGCATTCAACAGTGCACAGGCATTGCATTTCACACTGGAGAAGCCACACAGCATGTGACTTCCTTGTGTGGGATTTATCAAAGGACATGTGTTCACTCAACCTATTGCCACACTGATGGAACTGCATTACACAAGTTGCTGCTGCCATAACACTGACTGCCATAACACTGGTATTCCTCAAGGATCGATATTAGGTCCCCTACTTTTTCTAGTGTTTATAAATGATCTTGCCCCCCTAATAAAAGATGTAGGTCATCCCATATTATCTGCAGATGACACAAGTATAGTAATTACAGCCAATAACTCCAACACATTCCAATCTTCAACAGAGGAAATTCTCTTCAAAATATGTGACTGGTTCTCAGTCAATAAATTGGTATTAAATTGTAACAAAACTAACATAATTAAATTTAAATCCTGTCCAAATTCAACGTCGCAAATCTTTAGCGCAATAATTAACAATAGATCCCTATTAGAAACAACAACAACCAAATTTCTTGGCTTAAAAATCGATAATGTGTTAAATTGGAAAAATCATATTAAAGAAATTACCCCAAAACTAAATTCACCTTGTTTTGCTATTAGATCTATGCAAAAGATAGTAAATATCAATACCTTAAAAACAATATACTTTGCATACTTCCACTCGGTGATGAGTTTTGGAATAATATTCTGGGGAAATTCCACAGATAGTAACAATATATTTCTATTACAAAAAAGAGTAATTAGAATAATAGTAGGTGCCAAATCTAAGGAATCGTGTAGGACTATTTAAAAAAAACTACAAATAATGTCCATGGCTTGTCAGTATATCTTTTCATTAATAATCTTCCTCGTATGTAATTGTGAAAACTTTGTAACTAATTCAACAGTTCATAGCATAAATAGACGTCAAAAAAATGACTTTCATATTCCATTAGCAAGTCTATCGTGCTATCAAAAAGGACTGCGTTATATGGCAGTAAAAATTTTTAATAGCCTCCCTATGGATATAAAAAATGAAACTCAAAACATAAGATTATTTAGGGTCATATTAAAGAAGTACCTAATTTCTCACGCCTTCTATTCTGTAGGTGAATTCATGACATTCAACAACACTTCCTGAAATTGATACTAAAACTTTGTGTTGTACTAGTAGACTATATTGTAAATCTCGTCTGTATATATTTCATCTAGACTTTGACTATAAATTAAGACTTTATAATAGTATTAAGTTTTTTGACTTGTTCCATATTCTAGCTGTAAGCATGTATGAATACCATGGAATGTTAATAAATACAATACTGACAATGCTGCAGAACATCTTTCACGCACCGACCGACAGATGGAGGTGTTTGGTGATGTAAATGGTGAACATATTGAAAGTACCTCATGTGTAATGAACTTATATCATTACCAATACAATTATTGTTTCAACAAAATCGATACTTAATTTTTGGACATTCTGTACTGTATCACCCTGTGTCATTCTGGTACCTTAATTCGAGTTATAATGTCACCTATGAGAAAGCTGAATGAAGTTGAACATAATTTGTAATTGGTTTGTGGTTACCTGTGTTAGTTTCTTCAGTTAGGCCTACTCTGTTTTTGTGTTACCCGTCTGCTTTTCGTTGATCACGGGATATTTCGGACTGTGAGGCAGGGATATTCAGTGAGTGTGGTCGTGCACAGCAGGCTGCTGCTATTTTTAGCTGCTGGCAGGTTTTCTGCCAAAACTCGGCCACAGCTGACTCAGTTGGTCATCTAGCTGCATGGCAGAGCGGACCAGGTGTGTAAGCCAGCTGCCAGTGTGACAGACTTTGTGCATTGTCTGAGTGGCCTTCTTTATCTAGAGGATCCACGTCGAGAACTGACATGTCAGCCTGGTCTTGTTGTGTAGTGACGTCCAGGCTTTACAGCATGAAGTGCCAGTTGACAGGTGCTCTTTGCTCGCGGTCGTGAGGGTGAATCTGAAATCCATACTTGTTAGAAAAGTTCAGTCCATTTCCAGTCCGATTCATTTCTTTGTTTGTACTCCTATTCTCTTCCAGTATCTTTGTGCTGTAGACAATTCTGTGAATGTCACTAATAGTCATTTATTTTCCATTACATTGCAATTATCTGATACAATCGATATTTACAATACAGTTGGCTGTTTACAGAATATTACATTATGACATAGTATATTTCAGACATTAAAACTACACAAAAGTGGAAATGACAGGATATGGATGTATTACAGATATTTAAGTAACATATCATTAATAGGATCCTTCCTTTACAGTGGTTTTACATTAAGTAAACAATTTCACGAAACAATAAAATATATACACACATATGTAAAGGTTTTTCTTAACTAACGTTTGTGTAGTAGAAATATGAAATAACAATATTAAGAAATCAATCAGTTAATCTTCTTAATGTATCCAGCTGTTTGCCGACAACATAAAGTCCACTATAGTCCGCTGTAGTCTATTCAGTTGTTTTTCACGAGAAATGAGGGGTATTTTGATCGGTGTTCATTATAGATGCCTGTTGCTAGTAGCCAGAGTTGGGGTGTAGTCAATATATACTGCAGGGCTGTGTCTTCTGCAACTGGTACTGATGATTTTAATTTACTTCTTTTGTGGTTTATGGATGGACAGTATAGAAGAATGTGTTCCAGATCTTCATCATGATTATTACACCACAGAGAAGTAGGATTATCAGAAATGTGAAATCGGTGTAGGTACAATTGAGTGACAATGTGACCTGTTCTGGCTCTTGTTAAAAATGTTTGAACATGTCTGGGCAAGTTTTTGTACATTTCCAGTTCATTTGGTTTCTTTTGTACAGACTGTAAATTTTTTCCTTTGTCAGAGGAGAGCCAATTGTTGATCCACAGGTTTGTAAAATGAGACTTTACTGAAGCAAAGGCACTGGATAGAGATATCACTTGAAGAGGTCTTGGTTGCAAATATGTTGCCTGTTTTGCAATATTATCGACTTTCTCGTTTCCAGGTATACCACAATGACTAGGTATCCATTGAAATGTTATTTCTCTTTGGAGTTGTTTTAGTTTACGTAGTTGTTTCTGAATTGGAATAATTCTATGTGCATATAGGTTGTAAAATTCTCCGGAGGTAAAATAGTCCCTCAATCGGATCTCCGGGTAGGGGCTGCACTGCGAGATGCCCAGAATCGTACTAAAGTACTTATTTGGAACACCAAAAGTCACACCTTCCAGTCAATCAGAGCCAAGTTTAATATTGAAACAATATTAAGAAAAATAGAAGTTTGTTGCAATACAACAGTTAACTCTCTTAATAAGAGATTTTAATAGTTTTAATGAGGACTGGTATTTGGTACTAAACATTACACACTGGTATAAAATTAGGAAACCTATGCGAACTCAATATTGATAAAAATAAATGTATTGGCAGCATTTAGCAGTGGTCTGCACTTCTACTCGTCCAGCTTATGAAGGCAGTTATTTACAGGTTCACTGAAGGAAATTAAACATTTTGGAACACAAGTAAACTCTAGTTTTATGTTATGTTTGTTTATCATGGTGCCTTTTTGTATAATTTAACTTCCTTCTGTGTGCAATAGGATGACTAAAAGTAATTATTAAAATAACATCTGGATCTTTATGGACACAGCTGGCACAGCGGCTGCTGTACAGTTAACAAATCTTGTGAGTAATATCATAACTGTCCGGATTTTGTCTTAAAAGTCTTTCTTTTTTAATATTGTAAGTACTTTAGTACAATTCTTGGCAGTCCCTACCCGGAGATCTGATTGAGGGACTATTTTACCTCCAGAGAATTTTACACTGACGGACTCCATGAATATAAACAGTGAAAAATATAGTGGGACTGCGTTGCTGGTAATGCAGCTTATGTGGGTACCTCTTTGTTACTTGTTAGCTTAAGTAACAAGTTTAAGCCCCCTCACCACGACAAGGTGAGTACCCACGAGAGGGTACAAAAGAAACCAAATGACCTGGAAATGTACAAAAACTTGCCCAGACATGTTCAAACATTTTTAACGAGAGCCAGAACAGGTCACATTGTCACTCAAGTGTACCTACACCGATTTCACATTTCTGATAATCCTACTTGTCTGTGGTGTAATAATCATGATGAAGATCTGGAACACATTCTTCTATACTGTCCATCCATAAACCACAAAAGAAGTAAATTAAGATCATCAGTACCAGTTGCAGAAGACACAGCCCTGCAGTATATATTGACTACACCCCAACTCTGGCTACTAGCAACAGGCATCTATAATGAACACCGATCAAAATTCTCCTCATTTCTCATGAGAAACAACAACTGAATAGACTGCAGTGGACTACAGTGGACTTTATGTTGTCAGCATACAACTGGATACATTAAGAAGATTGATTACTTACTTACTTACTTACTGGCTTTTAAGGAACCTGAGGTTCATTGCCGCCCTCACATAAGCCCGCCATTGGTCCCTATCCTGAGCAAGATTAATCCAATCTCTATCATCATATCTCACCTCCCTCAAATCCATTTTAATATTATCTTCCCATCTACGTCTCAGCCTCCCTAAAGGTCTTTTTCCCTCCGGCCTCCCAACTAACACTCTATATGCATTTCTGGATTCGCCCATACGTGCTACATGCCCTGCCCATCTCAAACGTCTGGATTTAATGTTCCTAATTATGTCAGGTGAAGAATACAATGCGTGCAGTTCTGCGTTGTGTAACTTTCTCCATTCTCCTGTAACTTCATCCCTCTTAGCCTAAAATATTTTCCTAAGCACCTTATTCTCAAACACCCTTAACCTATGTTCCTCTCTCAAAGTGAGAGTCCAAGTTTCACAACCATAAAGAACAACCGGTAATATAACTGTTTTATAAATTCTAACTTTCAGATTTTTTGACAGCAGACTGGATGATAAAAGTTTCTCAACCGAATAATAACAGGCATTTCCCATATTTATTCTGTGTTTAATTTCTTCCCGAGTATCATTTAGTTGATTAATATTGTAAGCTTTTTCTTGCTTTACGTTCTTATATCAGGATTCATTCCTTTGACTCCTTGGATGATTTTTTGACAGTTAATTTCGTTTTTACATTCAAGTGCAAAGTGGATGTTTACTTCTTGTTTGTTTGTTTGTTCCTTCCACTCCATCTAGTTGCAGGAGTTGGTATTTGATATAGGTAGACCAAATCAAACACTCTAGAAGTTGTAAAGACCGAATCGTCTGAACTGTGGTGCAGAATAAGAAGCATTGTGACATGGTGCAGGGATGTGTTAAATAGTCAAGTTCTGTATGAATGCCTAATTTTTCAGTTGCTTTGTAAAATCTAAACAGCATCATTATCTCTTTTTGTTGAATATGTTGTGCACGCATTCTTTTGGAAACAGCCCGGACATCATTCTCATAAACATGGAAGGTGAATACCTAGATACACGCACTTCAATCACGGCTTGCAACAGAATAATACCGATAAGTGACAACTGAGCGGAGGTCAGGAGCCCTATGCGATGGCAGTAACAATGCGACGTGTCTGAATCAACTGCTGACTTGACTTGTTGACAGGTATTGTTGGACCATCGGATCTGTGCCCCTTCAGCGCTGTCGTCGTTCTTGGAAAAGTTAACGCCTGTACTCACTCCATTCCACCCGCTTTCCTCCCACCACGTTAAACAGCAGGCCACGAACCTTGCCGAATAGGGATGTTGCCAGACTTCCGTCAAACAGTGTCATAAATAACTGGTCCTCCATGCTACAATATCATTTCTTTCAATCAAAATACATCTTGTATTTCTACATTTTTTAAACCTAAATCCTATGTCTCGAATCACTTTCCGTAGTTTTTCTCTCCAACCTTGGAAATTATTGCTTCTCTCGCAACCTTCAGTAATTTCTTCAATGTTGAAACTTCTGAACGGTATAAAATTCTTGTGTGTTTCTTCTTGAATCACATCGGTTCATATCATCTACAATAATTAAAAGTTCCCTTGGTCTGTTCTCTGGTAATTCTAGCTGGTTTTCTTTATTAGGAGTTCAGACCTGTCTATATAAATTACATAAAATGTTGTACAGTGCGAGCAAAAAGTCTCTCCGCAGTCCTTGTGTAGCCACGGTGTAGCCGAGAATCCAGTAGGCAGAGAATTCAAGTGGCAGCACTGGCCGCTAAGCATATGATGGACTGGGGATGTGAGGTTTTCAAATCGGAATTAATAGGGAAGTTTCAGCTTTCTACAGGATTACATGCCAGCTTTCTACGGGATTACTATAACTAATGGAACTGCGGAGGGACTTTTGGATCGCACTGTATTATTAGTATTAGTTAAGTAAGTAATTTTAATACGTACCGATAATCAATTGAAATAAAATAAGCCTCAGCTGTGATATCAGCTGCTCTTTTCGTTGCCTGATTTATAGGAAACAGATATTGCCCTGTTTGTTTCTCTTCATCGCAAAATGCTATTACGTACTTGCTTAATAATATTTCTTTCGCCACTCCGTGCTACAGTATTCATGTTGAGTTGACAACACTGGACTGCAAGTGCAAATATTGTAAACTGTCCCGCAAGAAGGCCAGAATTGTGAGTAGTAGGGGACAGAAAGGGAGAGAGATAGGAATGCAGGGAGAGAAATGAATTACCGAGGCTGAGAAGGAATTAGAGTTCAGTTAGCATATCTTACGGGGGCACAGATCCGATGGTCCGACTATATTGAGGTTTTTGTGCCGGTCCTTGTATGGGTTATGTATGTATTTCCAGTGATTGTGTTGGTTTCGCTGTTTGCAGTGCACGACGGTTTTCCAAGACTGAGGACACTTCCTCGTCATTCAGCCAGAAACGATGCATTGCCTGGTTCAGGGAGTACACATCACCAGACGATCCTGACACACTAGGTGAGTTGGCTGTGCACCAGAGGGGCTAATTGTATGGTGAGATTTGTTAGCAAGAATAGGGGAGGGGGGATGCTTGCAGTGAAACATTTTGGAACTGTGTTTGTTCAATTCACATGAACCCGTCCCTGCTACATTAACATATCTGAACTTGCACTGGTGTATGAATCAAGCAAAACAAGGCTACATTCATTACAGGTACTGGAACTGTTGGCAGTTTGTTTTCTCATTGTAATATTGATTTTGTTGTTGAAATATTGCTATAACTTACAGCAGTGATCGCCAAAAGCTGTGTCGCGACACATGCCCCTGTCTCCACTCAAGCGTAACCATGGCATCATATCCCCACCCTCCGTTTACAGCCTTCACTTCGATATAAGTAAAGATATTTATCAGCAGCGGACGTACGCATGTAATGTTACAAGTGTGTAGGATAATATGTTTCGATGTCTTTTCCAAAACAGATAATAAGTAAAAACTTAATTTTAAGGAGCATGGAAGGAAAAGTATTTATTTTGTGCAGATGGAAAAAATATGAGATTCTTAATTTGTTGTAAAATTTTAAATGAAGTATAAAAGAACAATGTACGTTGTCATTATTCTTCTTGTTATGAAGACTACCACGCCCTTACCTGTAACTTGAATATTTCATTAATAAACGAACAATAAAATGTATCGGCTTCTATGTCTTAATCGGGGTAAAATACTTCCTCGTTTTTTTCAACGTATGTAGTGTAATTTGAATATTTCATTGATAAATAAACAATAAAATGTATCGGCTTCTATGTCCTAATCGGGGTAAAATACTTCAACGTTTTTTTGAAGTACATAGTGTAATTTACAACTTCGTGACCAGCCTGGTATGTTTTTCTAATTTCAAATATCTGCTGATGTAAAGTACACGTTCTTTTTATGGTAAATAAGAAAATAAATTTATTTTATTTTATTAATAATAAAAAATAATGAATAGAAGGATAAAAAATTAACATGGAAAAAAGTGTGTGTAGTTAATAAGTAGAATAATATTATATTGTTTTTGTTTTTTGGTCACAGTCCGTCTCTGCACTGTTATTCACTGCATTACCCGAGGAGATACCCACTCCACCCCTCTCCCTACGATAGTGGTGTGCGGGTTGCATTTCTGTTACATCACAATTTCGTGGTGTTTGGCAACCACTGAGATGCATGGATGTCATAGAAATCCAGCAATCAGAAACAGAGATATCTTGTGTCAGCGAGGTATCTACTAAATTAAAAATTAGAGAATAATTTGAAAGTTGTTGTTCAAATGCCTAAACATTTAGCAACGAGGTCATTAGTCCTTCTGTACTGCAGTGTTTCAAATAACTTGAAAGTAAAAGCAGCTAAAAATGCAGATGGTTCAAGAATTGAGAAACAGAAATTCAATCAGCTTTCCAAATTGTAAAAAGGTTGTATGTTGCTTGCAAAAGTTGGAAAATGAACGAAGTTCTGCAGCATTTATGCTGACTAACATGAACCACTGGCCATCGTGCGATGCTGTGTACACGTGGCAAGTTGAATTTGTGTTTGAGCAAGTTACATTTCTGATGGTGCTTATTGTAATGTAGACTTCTTCCAATCGCAAACAAGCAAAAAATTACCGTCTTTGCTGCTAGGTGATTAACAGATACATTTTCTGACTAGGGTTTCCCATGCAATCATCACTTTTTTTGCTAAGAGGTCTTCGGGGCATGATTTTGTCCTATATTTGAAAATCAGTGACTGAAAAAGTAAAACTGCTATTTTTATAAAAAGTCTTTGTCACTATTGGTGACATTGGAACTTACTAGTCTAGACGGCACTTCAGAAGGCAGTTAGCTTCTATATGCACCGTAGCATTTCTGGTATGTGACGTCACAAACTTGTACAGTAGAACCAATCAGAATCAGTCTGTAACAAGCACTTCCCGAGTTCGTTTGTTCACGTGTGAGTGTTTCAATACATTAAATAAGTAAAACTAACATTTACTGTGTGTGTGTAAGGTAAATAAATGGAAGAAGAGACTGTAAAAAGAAAAGTATTACACAAGCAGGCGCGGAAAATATTGTTTAAGGTGTATAATTATTTTAAAAACGTTAACGAGCAGAATGCTGCCGGCCATCTTGATGCTGGCTGCAACGTTGCCAATGCGCAAGAAACGACTGCAGAAGCATGCGGTGTGGGATTGAGAAACGTGCAAAGAATATTGTTAGTGAAGGAAAGAGGGTTTGTTTGGTGTCATGCTTATAGTAATCAACGGCTAAGGTCATTATTGTCTTTTGATAATTTAAATTCTCTCCTGCGCTATTTGTATTGCACGTGCGTGAAGTACGATGTGGCAATGTTGTACGCTGCCTTGCTCTCTCTATCTGTCTCTCTCGACGCAAACGCTAGCAGACTACTGCCTTCCAAATTGCCGTCGACTCTACATTGGCAACATTGGGAGTGACACTGAATGTGTACAATGTCCATGAAGTAAACTGCTTCCAGATTCTGACTTGTTTGTTGAGATCATGATTGTGGAAAATTTTCTGAATTTCAAATAAAGTAGTGAATTGATGGAAATTCTTAAGTCAAAACTTTTAGATGAAGTCTGGGTGGATCTGTTCAAAAATGTCGATGAAAAGATCTCAAATTTGTTGGAAGATTGTTCTTCCTCATGAACTTCCTGTGGACTGATGAGAAAACAAGTTACATGTAATGACAGTAAAATCGATGCTTGTTGTGAAATCATTTTCATAGAGGCTTGTGCTGCATTTCATGCCTAATGCTTCACAACAAACAGTTCTTCAGAGAAGTGTTGTACAAGTGACCCAGATTTATAGCAGGGTGTTCTGAGGTGAACATATTTTACAAAGAGTACGTTTTCAGTTCATTTTGGGTGTCATCATGTTCAGAAAGGCTATAAATTTAACTTAAGTTTGTAAAAAGAGACCAGGATAAAAATATGACTTGTCATAGAAATCCGAGCCATACCCTTGACAAATGAACAGTACGAGTGTTGCATGTTGGATTTCTAAATATGCAGCATGGGCGTTTTTTTTTTCCATATCCATAAACGTGTTGATTGTGTCTCATTGGCAGGAGCAGAGCAATATTCCTGACAATTTATGTTGAACATGGCTTACTACTGAGGGTAAGAGTGCTGTTTTGGCAGAGATAATGTAGGAACAGAGTATCTGCATACTGAAGACTTAGAAATTGCGTGGATCTGATACCCGGTGCTCAGCCAATGCAAAACAGCACAAAGAAGTTGTTTTGAGGTTAGCCTCCACTTCTCTCTGTCAGATGTGAGGTCTTACATCTTGCAGCTGTGCCATTGAATCTCATTTCTAACCTTTCTTTATATCCCTATAGTGAAATGGATGTGTTGTCAGTTGTTTGCCAGAAAATATTACATCTTTGATTAGGTCTGAATTCACTATCATCGTGTGTTTCCTAAACATCACAATTGCTCTGGTTTAACTTGTAATGATGTTCGGTTACTCAGTAAATAAATTTAATAAATGTGTACTCATTTCCTTCATGCATCCTTTCTGCATTTTCAAAGTTTACACACCTGAGGACAATATTGTAGGAAATGTAATTTTTGCAAGTAAGATTTACACGTTTATAAAATCACTCTTTCATTGTGAAACAAAACATTTATAAAGTATGCAAAATTCCGTTTGTACACTTTTGTGAAGTCCAGTCTTACTAACTCAGATTGGGAAACAGAAGTTTACAATGTATAGTTTGTAGAAATTGTTGTTGTTGTTGTTGTTGTTGTTTTCTAATGCCAGGCGTTTGACAATGAAGTCACTAGACCTCTTGCACTCCAATATTTTTCAAAGATATTATCATGGTCAGCCACTGAAGCACAGATTTTGAGGTAAAATGGCAAGTTGTAGCCGATTTAAGTGAACACCATATTTTAACGTTATGGTGGCTACTTCATTCACACACAACCCCCAGAATGTCTGGAGGACCACACCTGCTGTTGGTCGACGGGTCCACTGGATGTAGCTGGGAGATCTTGTTGATCACCAGCTTTCCCTCCTTAAGCCACTGGAGGACGATTTTAGTGCCATAGCAGGTCAGCACTAGGAACAGAAAAGTAGAAAGAGGAGGAAGGAAAGGGAAATGAACCCCTAGGCCTCGAATGCTCTAATGCCGTCAGGGTCGAAGAAAGTAAGAGTTCAGTCAGAGGACTGGATAGGAAAGGGTAAAGAGGGAATTAGGTATTGAATAGAGGAAGATTATACCAAATTCAGTCATTAAGCTGACCAGTGCTAATTGATGAGTAGCCCCTCCCTTTAGTTCAGCTTGTAAAATTATGCTTACTAACAGCTGCACCCGGGAAGGTAGGGATGGGACATTGGGTATTTGTCCAGGTTGGTTCCTTAAGGCCTTCAATGGGAAGGATTAATGGCTCTCCCCTCTGTATCCGACAGATACCCTTTTGCAGCCAAAATTGTAGAAATTGTAAACAATGTGAGACAGGCCGTAGATCTCTGTCTGTCTTCTGTGTAATGATTTGTGCAATAATTATAGATTTTTAGAAAATTACTTCACGGGAATATGTGACTTGGCTTGGCTTTACTTGATGTACTGCACTAGAGAAATCACCATTGCTGAAAGGGGTTCTAATTTTGAAACAATGAGTGGTGAAGACTGAATTCATCAAGACTCCCTTTTTGCTCATTCTACTCACTTGTAATTGTGTACCTTGTTTATGACTCGTGTGCTGAGTGCACCACTGCTTATTCGTAGAACACAT
This sequence comes from Periplaneta americana, assembly GCF_040183065.1. Classification (NCBI taxonomy): domain Eukaryota; kingdom Metazoa; phylum Arthropoda; class Insecta; order Blattodea; family Blattidae; genus Periplaneta; species Periplaneta americana. The sequence goes on from NC_091120.1 coordinate 207,523,734, forward strand.
CAGACTGACTGCAGTGCCTCTAGACTTGTACCGTCCATGCACCGACGCGGGTGTGAATGAGTCATGTTCATTAACACTTAATAGCAGTGTTCGCAGTTACTGTTGCGTTGTAAATGATGACTGAATTGTGTTGTGGCAGGTCCAGAGGGCATGGAGAAGTTCTGCGAGGACATCGGTGTGGAGCCAGAGAACGTGGTGATGCTGGTGCTGGCGTGGAAGATGAGCGCTCGACAGATGGGCTTCTTCTCGCAGCAGGAGTGGCTCAGGGGGCTCTCGGACCTGCAGTGAGTCATACCATACATCAGTAACAATTATGGGAAAGCTTGTCATTGTTATGTAATATAGTGAGAAGGTTATGTTCTATTTTGTATAGTATAAAATATATGTATTAGATTTACCTACCATAACTTGACAAACTTAGTTGTAGTGAAAGTGTCTAAACTCAAATGATATTCACGTACCTGATTTGGAAAAAAAAATGTCATAGGCTTTGTCTTAAGCTCAAATGCTCACAGAGTTTTCTCGTGAATATACAAACGCCAGAAGTAGAAACAACGCTGTTGTAACATTTGTGTAGTAAATGCAGTTTTGTTTCCAGGTTGGTTGTTAGGAGGCGCTGTATTGCGAATCTTACTTACGTTCATTTATTTTTCACACACATTCTCCCTTCACTATGGCATCTTCCTTATCTTATACATTATCATGTTAATTTACTGTTACCTGTATAAGTGAAAGTTTGTCAAGTTCACAATATCCCGTATTTTTTGTACAGCAGTGGCCTATATACTGGAAGCAAGTAAAGAGATAGGTTTGGAAGTAAATCCCTAAAAGACAAAGTATATAATTATGTCTCGTGACGAGAATATTGTACGAAATGGAAATATAAAAATTGGAAATTTATCTTTTGAAGAGGTGGAGAAGTTCAAATATCATGGAGCAACAGTAACAAATATAAATGACACTCGGGAGGAAATTAAACACAGAATAAATATGGGAAATGCCTGTTATTATTCGGTTGAGAAACTTTTATCATCCAGTCTGCTGTCAAAAAATCTGAAAGTTAGAATTTATAAAACAGTTATATTACCGGTTGTTCTTTATGGTTGTGAAACTTGGACTCTCACTATGAGAGAGGAACAGAGATAAGGGTGTTGAAGAATAAGGTGCTTAGGAAAATATTTGGGGCCAAGAGGGATGAAGTTACAGGAGAATGGAGAAAGTTACACAACACAGAACTCCACGCATTGTATTCTTCACCTGACATAATTAGGAACATTAAATCCAGACGTTTGAGATGGGCAGGGCATGTAGCACGTATGGGCGAATCCAGAAATACATATAGAGTGTTAGTTGGGAGGCCGGAGGGGAAAGAGACCTTTATGGAGGCCGAGACGTAGATGGGAAGATAATATTAAAATGGATTTGAGGGAGGTGGGATATGATGATAGAGACTGGATTAATCTTGCTCAGGATAGGGACCGATGGCGGGCTTATGTGAGGGTGGCAATGAACCTCCAGGTTCCTTAAAAGCCAGTAAATAAGTAAGTAGCCTATATACTCTAGTGTATAAACATAGAAAAGCACGAGTGATATCTGTAGAGTGATGTCTACTGTTTGTTACCAGTATTCTTATCTGCAGCAATCCTTTCCTCAGTCTTGCCGTTTCATGAAATGTGTCAGTCTGCAGTAAGTTCCAATTAGCACATAGCTTTTAGATTTCCCTTTTAAAATCGATGATTGAAGTAGTAATAGAAAGACGGACAAAGAGAGATTTTGAGCTGTACCGGCTAGATGATGAGCACAGTTTCTTTTAATGCTACACGAAAAGTAAGAGAGAATTGGCAACACTGTTGCGCACTATTTATTGCACACTGCGTGTGCATGCGTGTCAGCTTTGGATTGTGAATGAAGCAGTGTCCTTGGTGATCGGTGTTTGGCATTGTGGGTTAAAACAGGGCAAAGAAATGAATTCGAATGAGAGGTTCCCTTTCACTCTGTGACATTTGACTGATCAATGTTTGAATAAATAATCTTTCCATTGTCAAGTTACAGATCATTCATTCAGTTGCAGATGTCTCTACTGGTATCAAAAAATAAGAATGATGTGAAGCTTCTGTAGTATCGTGTAAGCGATGATCAGAAGGTATCTGTGAATATTGCGCATTGTAGTGATGACTGAGAAATCTGAATTGTTAATTGTGCTCCAAGAAGCAGCAGCATCCTTGCCTGTGAATGCTGATGAAGTGTTAGGCTTATTGGAACTTGACTGTTGCAGGTGTGACAGCATTTGCAAGGTGCAGAGCAAGTTAGACTACCTCCGGTCGCTACTCAATGACCACGTGACCTTCAAGAGCATCTACCGATACGCTTACGACTTTGCTCGGGTGAGTCTGACGAGACCAACCTGCCAAACCCCAATAATCCAAACTAAACAAAAACAGCTAGTAAACCAACCTAGCACATCACATTGAAACAATAATGGTGGTGGTGATGGCGGCATTAATGTATTTATTTATTATTGATTAATCTAATATTAAAATATATTTCGTCTGGCAACTTGTTTAACTAAACAGTTTATGGTTCATGAGACATAACTTAAAATTTTGTTTTGTTTGACCATATGAAATCATTAGTAGGAACCCACAAAACCAAATTCCACTTTAAAAGAGGGATGAAGTTACAGGAGAATGGAGAAAGTTACACAATGCAGAACTGCAGGCATTGTTTTTCACCTAATGTAATTAGAAATATTAAATCCAGACGTTTGAGATGGGCAGGGCATGTAGCATGTATGGGTGAATCCAGAAATGCATATAGAGTGTTACTTGGAAGACCTGAGGAAAAAAGACCTTTGGGGAGACCGAGACGTAGATGGGAGGATATTAAAATGTACTTGAGGGTGATGGGATATGATGGTAGAGACTGGATAGGGATTAATGGCGGGCTTATGTGAGGGCGGCAGCGAACCTCCAGATTCTCTAAAAGTCATTTGTAAGCAATTGGATGATATATTAGGCAGTAAATTAAACAATTTTGTGGTATAAGAAGTTGGATTTCTTATATCTGCTGATAGGTTGAATGCAGGCCTGTAGATAGATATTTATTTAGTTAGATATTTGTCATCAACATTTATATTAGTTATGGTGTACCAAAACTTATGTATACGGGTTTCACCATAACTTTCTATTACATATACCTACAAAGACAGCTGTTGAACTCATAACTCATCTATTCCCGCTATTAACTCTAATCATTCAGTTTCTTCGTAATGATCTTAACTGTCTACCATCTGCTCGTTACACACTTACGTTCCTTTCAGTATTTTCATCTTGCTAACTAAATTTATACATAATTCCGTCTTTCTACCTTACATCTAACTCATAACACTTCACCCGATTATACTCATTGGGATCTTTTTTTCTACCTAATACACGTCATTATAATCTTATTAAATCTTGACAGCAGTATCTAGTTCACTTTAGATTGATCATTCATTTCTTAACCACAATCAACACTCAGAAAAAAAAAAAAAACATAGAAAATTGTGAATACTATCACTAAGATCATCTTTCACAAACTTCACTATATCACTTTCTAAGATTTACTTCTTTACAGTAAACTTCATTCGGTAACTATATTTATTAACTAGCCACTTTTTAATTTCCCAACATCTTTTTTTTTTTTTTTCAATTTTATAACTTCCTACCTGATCTCTATATCTATGATCCCCTAAATATTTTCATCACACTACACACGATTTACGACATTAAATCACCAAACTTCCTGTTGTAATTTCATTCAGACCTTTTATTTATTTCTTACCAATGCAGGCCTGTAAGACAACTCACCCTCCACATGGTATGGTCTGAAATTGTTTTTTACCATGACTATTACACTTTTACTACGTCACACTACTTTCGACCAATAAAACGGTACGAAAGGACGTCTTTCAACCAATCATGGCCGCTTATCACACAATTTTATCGCGTCCCTAGCATTTGTTTAATTTTATCGCGTCCCTAGCATTTGTTTATTTTTATCACTACCCTAGCATTTGTTTCTTTGTTTGCCAACATTTCAAACTGCACTGGTCTGGCCGTCAAAAAGCAGAAAATTACAAACCACTCCAGTCGATGCACATCACTTTCAAATATGACTCGCATTTTGGCATTCAAGAACAAGAATTAATAAAGATCACTGGTCATATATGAAGAGCACCATTCGGAAATCCTGAATGAGTTGAGGGATACACCATGTACATCAACGAGTTCACTTCTTTTACGCACACGTCCAATATAACATCAACTGAACCACCAAAACATTCAAATTTGAAAACTGTACTTTCAATAATTGAATAGTTACCCCGAAAAGAGATCTAACCAACAAAAAATCGAAAGTTGAGTTTTCAGTGGAATAGTGATCTATCGAACAAATATCATCGCCTAGCGGACGTAAAATGACATAATTTCTCTTTCAAATGTTAGTTTTTTTTGTTTCAATATTGGGATTCCGGCGAATAGTGATCTATCTGTTCTAAATGGCGGAAGTAGGGAAACAATCTGTGAGTATTAGTGCTGAAAAACAATTAAATGAAGGCCGGAAGCGCAAAATAAACATTCATGAATGGAAGGATAATAAGAATAACACCTTGAGGAATGCTGGGAAGCCATATATGAGAAGGAAAGGCACTTTGTGCCGGGAAAATGTGTATCAGAAACGGTGAGTGGAACACTGATGTAACTGCAATTTTTATTATAAGCTGTGTTTTTATTAGTTTTCAGATCTGTAGTCCGAGTCATTAGTAATATTTCATTAAATATTTAGGTAACATCGTAACATACACATATTACGTCGTGTGAAACCATTTTTAAAAACATGTTTTGTCGAATACACATTATTTCCGATATGAAAATTTATTGAAAACTAGGAGGGAGAAAATAGTATTAATTTCACAAAAATATTTCGCTTTCACACTTATTTTAAGTGTAAGCTCTATGTTGATTTTTTGTACAATTTAGGTAATCATCATTATTATTATTATTATTATTATTATTATTATTATTATTATCATCATCATCATCATCATCATCATCATCATCACACTTTTTATGTTACTGTATGCCGCTGTCGTAATCAGTGTGGAGAGATTCTTCCTGATATGAAGAAACAGTTATTCCAGAACTTCTACAAACTAACATACGATGAACAGAACTTTCTTTGGAAAAAATGTATGATCTTTTTAAGGAAACTAATCCTAATGTCAAGTGTTCACGCAGCATATATAGAGGTATGTTCAGGAGTGAATTCAGATTGAGATTTGGTGCACCACGATCAGACTCTTGCTCATATTGTGATGAAATGTATATCCAACTCGTGGCAGCTGACACTGAAGAACTAGAGAAGAAGATTATTGCACAGAGTACACTTCATCATATGAAGGCAAAAGGTGCCTACAGAGCCCTTAAAGTTGATGTTGAAATTGCAAAGAACACTGAATATGTGGTACTGTGTACGGATATGCAGCAAGTACTCTTCTGTCCTACACTTCACCATTCTTCTGTATTTTACCAAAGACAGTTTGCTACCTTCAATCAGGGCATCCATAACATGGGAGAAGATACAACCTTTTTCTTCGTATGGAATGAGTCAGTGGCTAAAAAAGGTTCTTCAGAAGTTACGTCGTGCATTCTGAAGTACATCGACCTACATTTCCAGCCACTAAAACCAGGCGAGAAGAAGAGGTTAGTAGTGTGGTCTGATCGTTGCATCGGTCAGAATAATAACTGGTGATGCTTAGCTCTCTATCATTAGGAATAAATATTTAACAACCATTGATCAGAAGTTCTTGGTTAGTGGACACAGTTTTCTTCCCTGAGACAGGGATTTTGCATTAATAGAGAGAAGAAAGAAAAAACCCACAGTCTATCACCCTAAACAGTGGGTCGAAGTGATAGTCAATGCTAGTCCTGGATTTTCTGCATATTATAGGCCTATGGACACAGATAATTTTATTGATCTGTCACTCATAGACGGCATGCTTAAAAGAGATCCTAAATTTAAGATTACTTCATGCTTTTGGATCCAGTTTTTAGAAGAGGAGCCAAATAGACTCAGAACTCGAGCAAGCCATAATATTCTTCAACCATGGTAAACCTATGAGATCTTGGCAACTCACAAACGAAGTAATAAGCTAATTCCACTCCCAACAGTTATAGCTCAACTGTACAATGGAGATATGGCAATAAAGAAAGCAAAGAAAGTGGATTTGTTGCATATGTGCAAGTTCATTCCTTCATTCCTCCCCAATTTCGTGAATTCTATCAAAATCTTAGAGTAACTGAGTGACAATAGGACGGAAGTTTCATAAAAAAAACTCTCAAAGTAGCTGAGTGAAATTGACAATATAACATTTGAAAATGAATCATTATTGATTGTGACCTTTACACTTCTTATTATAGCATTTTAAATTAGTTGTAGGTTAGATCATTTTTCCATTCTTCAGGGATAGATCGTTTTCCCATTCAATTTTGCATTAATGTGTTGATATTTAATAGTAATATATTAGTTTGCGTACAGTTGGACTCAAATGTGTTTAAAATAGAATGGACTACTACAAGTATGTATGCTTGGCTTAAGATATTAACCTTCAAATAAGAATAAAATGTTTTTTTCGTTTCCTCAACAATTTGTCGTTTGTGGGTTAGATCTCTTTTCGGGGTAACTATTCAATTGTTTCTTTTAAAATTATCCATGTTTATTTTTTATTTCATCATCGTTAATTAAAACGTTTCTTATTTATTTCATCATCCCTAATTAAAACTTTTCTAACACTCGTTTATATTATTTAAGTTATGTTTCTTATAGCTTCTGCTATATGATATTATGGATAGTCACGTATCAGAGATTGTTTAATACTAAGATTTATTGAAAATCATCTGTCAAGTGACGTTGATTACTGGGATCTGGATGATTGAAATGGAATGCAAATGTTTTAATAAAAATGAAACTGAATCAACAAAGCCTTCTTGACTAGTAACAGTCCACAGAGTTCAATGATGATTCCATAGTTGGCACAACTGATACCGATAACAAGAAAACATCATCATAAAACACTACTGCCATCTAGTGTAATGTTGAGATGGTACAATAATACATTTGAAGACAGTTGTATTTTCGTAAGCCAATTAATATTTTATTGTACACTTTGTTACTTCTAATCTTTATATAGCCTACTTTCTTCTAATCGTGTAATTGTCAGTTAAATCCCACTCGAGTTTTGATTTTCTCTAGATAAATCAAAACCTCTAGTGAGATTACTGTTGATAATCAATTAGTTGCCTCACATTATATTTTCGAGGATGTTGAATATTCATCAGTATTTTATGTAATAATTTTTTAGATACGTGCTAATGGAATCCTCCTCAATTTTTTCGGTACTGAAAATAGGAAAAAGAGGGTCTTACATGCGAGTAACAGAGCTTTGTGCCGCTCACATTGTCGTGTCCCTTGCTGTCAGGACAAGGACCAGCGCAGCATGGACATAGAGACTGCGAAGGCGATGCTGCAGCTGCTGCTGGGCAAGCACTGGGCCCTCTTCGGGCAGTTCAACAACTTCCTGGAGCACTCCAAGTACAAAGTGATCAACAAGGACCAGTGGTGCAACATCCTGGAGTTCTCTCGCACCATCGTTAACGACCTCTCCAACTACGATGTGGACGGCGCGTGTGAGTTGTGGATTGTTCATATCAACACTTTCCCACACATTTCTCTGTTAGAACAGTGTTTCCTTCTTACTCCTGAAGTATCAATGGTTTTTTATAAAAGACCGTCGAAAAATTACCTGATTTAAAAGTACAATGTTTTATTTTTATTTCATTTCATGATTAACGTTTTCGGTTTTATAAAAACCATCTTCAAATCATTATTACCTCTTGAATTGAACAGTTACATTGAAATACATTGGGTTACATTAAACTATGTTATGTTAAAAGTATGAAATAAAATCATGTGAAGGATCATAAAACACAGATTTAAAACTGTTAAAATATTAAGATTAGAAGTAGGTCTGATGCGAAAATTATTGAGTGTACAGCCCTACACTTCCTTTGTAGATACCTTTTCAGACCTTCTAGAGAAATTAAATTCTCTCAAGCTTTTGGATATTCTGTGGATAGTAAAACATGCACAACCAACTTATCAAATACTTCATCCATATTTAAGCAAATTAAAGCATGTTACTTAACAAAATTCAATTCCAGACTGACTGAAAAACCTAATCAATTGCATTTCACCAACACTAATATGGGATATGGCAGAGATAAGAAACTGTAAACTTTACTGCTGGAAGGACAGCATTCGTTGCACAGAGTAATTTGAGATGTATACTGTTGAGTAGGAAGGACAAAAACGATGCTTCTCCTCAAAATGGAGAAGAGAAACAGAGTGAGGCAGGATACAGATTATGTAGTTGTAGTGTTGCATTTTTTCTCCTGTTTGTAAGATGTTTGGAAAGTTGGATCTGTCTCATCGTTGGTTTGAGGAGCTCATCTATACCGTTTTCGCTGTAAGAAAAATCCTAATGTAAACATACGCACGTTGCTGTCATACCCGTGATTGGCTCCCGGTCAAAATACACACATGCCGCAGGAAAATGTAGTTCGTATTTGGAAACCACAATCTTGTATTATTTGAAAATAAAAAATTGAATTCTAGTTGTTAAATACCATGAAACATTTAACTTCACTTGTATGTAAAACGCTGTGTAAAAGAAAAGCTACTTTTATATTTTGTTATGTACTATGAACGCGGATGAATACCAACAGTAATACCGAGGTAGTCTGTTCTTGTAACAAGCTGGCGTCGCTTGAGCTCGTAGTTGTTCACGTAAGCACCGTGGTACTGTAGTATGGCTTCTGCATCCTCAACTGTCCATTGCGAGGACATAAGACTGAAACATAATTTAATTATAGTAATTATACAATAAATGTTTTCTAAAAAAAACGAATGGATAGTAGTGAGGTTAGACCTACTTGACGAGTAACGGGAAATGTTTAACATGAAACAGAATGTACAACAGTAGGCGGGAACACGTACTGAGAATCTATGGCGCCAAGCAGCGGCCAATGAAGCCTCACTTCAGTCACGTGCTATTGTTTACATTAGGATTTTTCTTACAGCAAAAAGATTATAAATCTTGTTATGTCGGGTCATATATTTTTCCTATTTCGTTAGCAGAGGTCTATGTTGGTCAGGTCTGGTTTTAATGTGCTAGCAAAAGAATGACGCAAGAAGCATGGGAGTACACACACACTTTGACATCAAGTATTGTTCTTGTTGCTGTAGGGAAATCTTACCGTAACCGTGAAGTCAAGAAGTTAAACAATTTTGTGGTATACGAAGCTGCATTTCTTATGTCTGCTGAAAGGTTGATATCGTCATAAGCTTTTTAAGAATCAAGACATACACAAAGCAAGAATACTCATAAAGATATGGAGTTTATTCGATTCAGTTTAAATGTTGAATATGTCCGCCATTTTATTCTTCAACAAGCAACAATCTTTCTTCTATGTTGTGAACAGCATTTACTAATAGACCTTGTTGCGAAATTGCATATTTTGATTCGTCGGTAGTCATAGGATTAGTTAAAAAAAAAAAAAAAAAATTCTGTCTTTCAAATAACTCCACAGCCAAAAATCTGCTGGATTGATATCAGGGGAACGTGCTGGCCGGGTGTTTTAAAACACAATCAATGATAGCAATTTAAAAATTCAATAAAGACAATAACTTTTGAAATATTATAAACAGAACTTGTTACCATGTTATTCAAAACAAATGAGTGTAATAAATGAACAAATCCCATTGTTTGATATATACAAATGTGTTGTTATTTTGTGTATATGTTAATTTTTTAAAATGTTATATGTATTTCAAAATGCGACTTACTTTTGAATAGCCCTGTATGTTCGTAAAATAAATTAACTCTTTTATTTGAACCAAAATGCTACACAAATCTGGACAGATTCATTCTTCATATTATGCGCCAAGGTTGTACAATCTGTTTATTAAAATGAATCCAGAATTAAGTTAATAATAATATTTTCAGTAACACAATTGAATATTAAATGTCTTTAAATTGAGACTATTCATTGTTTAAATTTTTTCATATAGATATTTTTGCTTTTCTTTTTCCAACTAGTTTTTTTTTCCCCTCAATTCCTACTTAAAATATTAATTACATTACTCATCTTCTAGTATTATATTGTGTAACTGGAACTGTCCCAAACACGAACATTTGCTCTTTTGAGTACAAACTGTGTGTTTTGAATATGTATATTTAATTTGTAATTAATTTCAACTAGTGGCTTGTACAGCAAATGCTGCAAACTAAGTTCATTAGACGTTGAAATAAACATTTTTCAGATTTATTTTCAATGAAGAATAGCAGACAGTCTGAAAGTTATTTGCTTCCATAATAATGAAAGATTCTCTCTCTCGAGCCAATACTGAAGAGAACCACGCATATAAATATCTACACCACACCGCCATTAAATATATGAAAAAGACCCAACCCCACTTGATTAATAACTATAAAAATATTTGATTTGTAATAATATTATCTTACGTAAGTTTTATAGCTTTCAGTAACATATACTATATATACTATATAGCTGCCACTCAGTAAAATATAGAAATCAAAATCTAATTTAAGTTGTTCTCTACATCTACTTATATAACCCCAATCATCAATATAGCATTAATATGTATAATTCATGAAAAATAGTCACATCACGGCATTAACTAGAATAATATTTCATTTCTAATAGTAATAATGTCATCAAACCACCTCAAGTTTTGTAGTTTTTAATATCCAATACACAGCTGTACCCAGAAAATTACACACCACAGAATCCAACCTGTAAATTATTTTTAGTAAGTTAAGTTTTTAATAACCAATTTAATTTGAGCTCTAAATATGTCAGCATTCTTGCAGATCATGGCCTTCGTGTAATATTGTTTACTGTAGTGTGTTTTGTTTTATTCTGAAATGCAACACAGCCGACTTGATGTTCGCTTCGCTTCTCCTTTACAAAAAAGCGAAGGGTATATCAAGTTGGCCCTGAATGATATTAGCTAGTTCTCAAAACTGACGACAGATGGATTTTGGAAAATAGGAAAGCTTCAAAATGATGGGCCATTTATTAAAATCCGTTCAGCCGTTTTCCCGTAATTTCCATTACCAGTTCAAATGATATATATAGATATTCAGCAAATGAATGGTATTCCTTGTTTAGACGTGAGTGTTTGCTTGCAGGGCCTGTGATGCTGGACGAGTTCGTGGAGTGGCTGAAGGCGACGAAGGAGGCGCACAGGAGCTGAAAGAGACTGGCAGGGTGCCCCAGGGCCTAATGTAGCCATATATGATACCCAGTCGTGACGCCCGCCCGCCCACCTGCCCGCCGCCGCCGTTGTTTTGTTTGTTTGTCTAGGCCCCACCCTCACATGTACCAGACAGAGCGAGGAGCCGTGCCGGAAAGACTGAGGACGCTGTGGAGATGCTCAATAACATGTACTACTCATCATATTTTAAATAAAATCTTGGCAAAACCCCACAGCATGTACCACAAGTTAGTATTAAAAACTCGACAACTCACTCGCTGAACTGTATAATTGGATCTGGAATTTGTGGAGTCGAGAAATGTGCGCGAACGCAACTGTATTGAAGTATATAGACGTCTGAAAATTGTGTTACATATACAATAAAAAACTGTGACATTCTGAAATAATATGCTTCTTCCCGAGAATTCATTTCCTCCTCTGGTGTCACTGGCTGAGCAATAGTGCAGGTGGAGTCAGTAATGTGGTTTTATGGCTACAGCGCGAGTTTGATCATAACCACATTCAAGAGTTGTGTTCACTTCCTCACCTGGCTATGGTTATTAATGACAGCATCCTTGTTGTGATCTTATTTGATGTGTTCAATGTTTTTGGTTCGATACTTCTCCATTCTGTCTTCACTGTATTATGTCTGCAGTCTGCGCCATGTCTTCCAAATCCATTTCTTGAGTACTTTAAAGTAGTATCTTTCCTTTCTTTTCTTTTAAATGCTACCAGACTGCTAGCGAAATGGATGGCAGACACAGCAGCTTCCCATCACTTTCTGTATTTAATAATGATAATGACAGCCAAATGAGTCTGAGCATCAGATGCCAGAAGTTACCCGCATTTACTTGAAGGGCTGAGGAAAAATAGCAGAAAAACCCTGAGTCACGGAACTTGTCCTAACCAGGATTCGAATTCCCAACCGTGAATTCCACAGTCACGCACACTGACCACTTCTTCCTTTGCATGTGCAGATTCTTCTTTAACTGGATGGGAAGGCGTCTTTCCGTGGGATCAGATGAAGGGCGGGAATATCCTGTTCCTGATTTTCATTTTGGTAAATCGTTGTGCGCTGTTGAATAGTTGGGTCGCAGCTGTTTGTATGCGAACAACCGAGCATTTCTCGAACTGTGGTCCTCAGGGTGCAGCTTACTGGACCAGAATATGAAATGTTAATTTGAGTGAAATTCTTTTTAAAGTGAAAATGACTAAAAACTATCAGAAAGATATATCAGCTGATTAGTTTATGATGGTTTATGTAGGCCTAATTTAAAACTCTTTGCAGTGGTCTCCACTTCGAGAATGCTGGTATAACTAATTATAAGGTGACACAAATTTATTTATAGTTCATTTTACAAGTATCTTGCTACTTGTTTCTGAAAGTTTATGCAATATATTAATTAACAAAGAGATTCCAAAATAACAGCAACAACAAGCTGTAGAATTTTAATTTCTTTATGAAACTGCCGTTCTTTCACAAGAAATGTAACTAATCCTTCTTTTCAAATTCCAGATTCAGTTATTTTGTGCATTTCAAACCTTGTATGAAGACAACTAGTCCTGTAGTCAGGTGTCCTGTGCCGTGTAAGGGAATACTCCTCCTAGCGTCCCTTTCAGTTAGAGAAATCTACAACTTCCGAGGTAGCAGTGAAGTGCGTCAGGGTTGCTGTGCAAGACATGAAGCTAACCGAGTCCTGCTGTTCTTTGCGTTTCCATGGCAACTGTATCCTGTCAAACGTAATTCCTCGACTTTGTTTCCAACATGGTCACATGCTTTTCCTCTGAGCTTTTCCCAGAAAAGTGGGGACTTGGAAGTTGCCTATATTATAGTGAACGTCTTGACTAAATGAAATTGTTGAGCTGTAATGGAATTAGGAATACAGTAATAACAGAGTGTTAGTGTAGTATGTTGATAATGTACGAGTATTAACACTAATTGAAGAGTCCACTGCAAGAATGATGGATGTCATTTGGAATACATTTTGCAGGAGAAGCAATTGAAAGTTTGAAATGCTTAGCGCTCAAAGCTTAACTGTGATTTTCCGATCATTACTGGACAATGACTATCAGTGTTAATGCCATATAACTCTGTATGTACATTCTATATGGGGCATTCCATATGAAATCGATCGGTAAAAAACCTCGCATTTTTTTCTACTCTAATTTTTTCCCTATTTATACAAGGTGCTGAGGAGAGTGCATTTGCAAAAATATACTATCGAAAGTCAAACGGTTTTCGTATTATTGAGCGACAAATTTAGCGTATTTTAGAAAAACAAGCCTTTTTCAGCGCTCAGAACTCTGGAACCATTTACTGCAGAACATTGAATGGGAGCTCATTTTGAAGCTGACATTTGGTAGGTTATGTTAAGAAGTAATCCTTATTTTTATTGTACACAGAGAGACAGATAATCTGATTTTACTTGCTTTTATGCTTTTTGCCCATTTTAAAAATGTAAAAAAATATTGAGAAAAAACCTTGCATTATTAAGAGGGATTCGGCATTGTTTGCTTAGTGTCACGGCAGTAAGTTTCGAGGGTATTAAATAAATTATTTTCACACGCCTAGACTTGAACGGCGCAGTACCGCACGCACTGGCCGAGAGCTGAAGATAAGCGAGCGTTGGGCGTCATTTTACTCCTGTGTTTATGAAAACCTGTGATAAAGCTTGCCTAGGCTAGCTCCCGCCTCACAGTCAGCTGGTTAGCTCATGCGTGTACTATTTATTTTCTTTATTTGATTTCTCAATACTTTCTTATTAACGTTGCACCAGTAAAAATATGTGTTTATTTGTACTTTCAATGCGGAATCTAACCATATATTTTAAAAATATTTTTTCGTGGGCAAAGGTGTCTTAATTAAGAAAAATCTCAATTTCTCCATTTCCATAAAAAGTAAGAAAAACTGTTTACATGTCAATATAAACTTTAACTTTTCAGCATCAAAATAAACCATGATTTTGATCATTGGGTGAAAGGGTTTCGGAGTCACAACAGTTTAAAGTTGCTAATTTTATGTAAATACGATACATTTAAATATTTTTAATTTAAACACTATGAAGTTCTGATGCCTCAAATTTTGCACAAAGCATTGTATCACAGTTGTCAACGGACAGAAAAAGTTTCATTGTATTTAAAAATTGCAAGGTCAATTTTTTTCTATATTTCGTCGATTTGAGATGGAATAGCCCGTATGTCTTAAGCTATGCATTGACAGTCTTGGTTCATTTTCGACAAGAAAGTGACATCCATCATTCTTGCAGTGGACTCTTCAATTGTAGTGTGGGTAGTGTTTTGTGTAAATATTGTAAATGTAGTCACTACAGCACTGTCAAGAGCAGGACTCCTAAACAGGCAGTGGTGATCGTCTCGTAATCTGTGAGAATATTCCAAGATATGGTAATTCGTAGCTGTATTAGCAAGGCAAGACCTCAAGCGGTAATGTTTCCACATGCGAACCTTGATTCTGAATGGGAAATTGCAGATTTTCCTCTCCTACAGGGACTGAATGTGTCCCCTATACCTGGATGGAAGTAGTCAAAGAGCTTAGTTCTGTTGTATTTGTATCAGCTTATAACTTTACTCCTTACATAAACCTGCAATTTAACTTTCAAACCGCTGTTGAAGAAGACGACGACGACTCTGAACACAGATCACCACGTGTTCTGCCTGCAGGGCTGACTTCTCATCAGGAATCAACTCTGATCACTCCACTCTAACCAAGTGTTTACATTGAACCACACTTCTTAAGGGGAAAGGATGGTATTTTTTGGTGAAAAATGAGTAAATTAAAAAAAAAAAAATTTCTTTAAAATACTCTGTGATATGTGTGGAATGCATAGCATAACATTTTGCGAGTATTTGTGCCATTATCGGATGTTGAGACGCCATTGTTAAACTTCCTGCGTTATGTATTTTTAAATCATTCGCCACATTTTATTGTTGTTTCCAGTAAATTGAATTAAAAAAAAAAAAATTAAATATGATGTATGTGGAATGCATAACATTTCGTGGGTATTTGTGCCCTTATCGGATGTTGAGACGCCATTTTTAAACTTCCTACGCTATGGATTTTTAAATCACTCGCTCCCTTTTATCGGTTTACGGTAACTTAATTTTTTTGCTATATTGCCAGACAAAAATGGATATAATTTCTGAACTATTAAAGATACAGGCATAAAATTTAGAAGACACATTCTTTAGACTATTAGGAAACTTTTCTCTGTAACAGAATTTTGTTAATTGATTTCATTTTAAAACTACGTCCGTTTGTTTGCAAGAAAGGAATTCAGAAAAGTGTTATCAAATTTTAATTGTTTATTTTACAAACTTAGGGAATAATATCAAAATTCTGTTACAGACAGTTTGTAGAACATGCTTTTGCAAGTACATTGCAAAAAACTGCATGAATCTATCTTTAAAAATGGTTTAGATATATCGGTTTTAGTAAAATCCTGCATTGGGAATATTTTTTTCAAATCTGGGCCCCCAAATAATTTTTTTTTTTTCAAAATATTTATTTTTGGTTGAGTTGCTACAACTACGAGCTCTCCACATACAAAATATTAATATTTTACACCAAATAGGAAAAAAGTTTAAAAAAATACCATCCTCTCCCCTTAAGGATCATTATGCATGCCGTGTTGGTATGTTTCTAGCATCAGTAGCCACTTATACCGTCCTTCTTCTGTTATGAACTAACAATGCCACACTCTCATATCGCGAATCGAAAAATGTATTTTCGTGGTTATACAGTTATCATAAATTACATTTAAATCATGGATACTGTTACTTTTTCTAGGTTGTTTGATTTGCTCTGCAAGAATTACCAACCAAGTGTTATTCACTCTTAAAGTGTTGTCATACTTCATCCATTCTGTGCAACTGAATTGCTAGCTATTGATGCTGCTCTTCAGTGTGTTACTCAAATTTCTGAAAAATCTATTTGCATACTTACCGACTCCAAGGGGGCTATATTTAATATAATTAAATATGTACCAAACCTATATGCACATAGAATTATCCCAATTCAGAAACAACTAAGTAAACTAAAAGAACTCGAAAGAGAAATAACATTTCAATGGATACCTAGTCATTGTGGTATACCTGGAAACGAGAAAGTCGGTAATATTGCAAAACAGGCAACATATTTGCAGCCAAGACCTCTTCAAGTGATATCTCTATCCAGTGCTTTTGCTTCAGTAAAGTCTCATTTTACAAACCTATGGATCAACAATTGGCTCTCTTCTGACAAAGGAAAAATTTTACAGTCTGTACAAAAGAAACCAAATGACCTGGAAATGTACAAAAACTTGGCCAGACATGTTCAAACATTTTTAACAAGAGCCAGAACAGGTCACATTGTCACTCAATTGTACCTACACCGATTTCACATTTCTGATAATCCTACTTCTCTGTGGTGTAATAATCATGATGAAGATCTGGAACACATTCTTCTATACTGTCCATCCATAAACCACAAAAGAAGTAAATTAAAATCATCAGTACCAGTTGCAGAAGACACAGCCCTGCAATATATATTGACTACACCCCAACTCTGGCTACTAGCAACAGGCATCTATAATGAACACCAGTCAAAATACCCCTCATTTCTCGTGAAAAACAACAAATGAATAGACTGCAGTGGACTATAGTGGACTTTATGTTGTCAGCAAATAGCTGGATACATTAAGAAGATTGATTGATCCAGTCTGTGCAAAAGTACCATTCAAGGCCTGTTATTTGAAAGTAAGGCATTTCAACAAGAAATGGATTCGTTAACATTCTGCATCATCTGTGTTCTCATAGTGCCCTAAAGACAGAAATATTGTTGCCACGAAGCTGCACAGAGCTGAAGATGGGAGCTAATGAAGCAAGACTGAGAAGCAGTTGTGGCAACTTCCAGGCAGTAACTGACTATTACATAGGTTGGATAAAAAGTAATGGCAACACTGCTGTCACGTGACGATGGTGCGTTCGAGAGCTGCCAGCTGTGTGGACATGAACAAGGACTGTTAGATGAGTTAGTGCAGCCAGCGGCGACAGTACTCTGTCAATCTACTGCAATGTGTAGAACGTTGACTTTCATAGGGATAGTGTGAGCGCCCTAGGACCATCCTTACAAAACTAGAGCAACGTTCCTGGATCAAAATTGAAATGGCACGAGGTCGTAGTGCACAAGAATGTTTTCAGGGACTGCATGAAGCATGTGGCGATGCAGTGTTGCCATATCGCACAGTTGCATGATGGGTTAAAGCGTTCCGGGAAGGCCTTGTTGCACCGGTACCAAAGGGAAGGTGACGACTTTCTTGGACGAATCGTCGCTATGGACGAAACCTGGACTCGCTCGTATGAATCAAACTTGAAACGCCAATCAAATGAATGGAAGCATCCCGGTTCTCCTCGTCCAAAGAAATTGCACCCTACACAAAGTGCTGCGAAGGAGATGTTCATTGTGGCATATGACATTGATGGGGTAATACTGCACCACGCTGTAACTCCAAGGCAGACGGAAAATGCGGACTACTGGAACATCCACCGTACTCACCCGATATGATCCATGCGATTACGATCTTTTCACCAAAGTTAAAGAACCACTGCAAGGGACCCAGTACAATACCAGAGATGAACTTATCCATGCTTTAGGGCGGTCAATACGGAGCATCAACAAAGATGGACCCGCTGATGGTGTATGACGCCTTCCAAACATTTGGCAAAAGGTAATAAATAAGGGGGGCGACTATATAGAAGGTACGTAAATGTTGTACCCCTGTGAATAAAGCATGTCAGAAATATCGAATTGTTGCCATTACTTTTTATCGAACCCTAGTACAAAGCATTGTTACTGTAAGAAGTAAATGGTTGAAACAACAGGAGTGTTCAGCATTTCAGTTACTGTGACATGCCACCAATCAGAGTGTTTTGCATGGAGAAACTTTAGGGTTTTCAACTGTGAATAAAAAGATCGATATCTCCAAAGTTTGCAGGTTGTGTCTAGAGGTGGGACGTGATAGCATTTTGTCGTCACAGCTCCGGAAAAATAGCTGTGATAGATAATAGCGATTTTCTCCTATTTTATCATCTCCCTACCATTTGTTTCTTTGTTTGCCAACATTTCAAACTGCAAATTCTTCGCAGTACTATAAAACATGCTTTGCGATCATCATTTGTTTACCGCATACATAGTCAACTGAAAATGATGGCTCCGTTCAAACGTTTTGGTGAAGCTAACATTAGTGAAATGTAATTTCAGTAAGTCAGTATTGTATTAGTGTACTTTATTTCTTCTAATGTTTATATACTTTCTTCTAATCGTGTAATAGTCAATTAAATCCCACTCCAGTTTTGAGTTTCTCTAGATAAATCAAAACCTCTAGTGAGATTACTGTTGATAAAATTGTGTTTTGATAATGGATAAGAACCGACCGAAATATTCAAGTTATACAGCGAGTTTTAAGCTGAAAGTTATCGAGCACCTTTAATAAATGTTTTTTTTTTTTTTTCCACTAAAATTTTTTTCTCTCATAAAGGATACTTTCGAGTTTTGTGTTATAAAAATCGAAAAAACAAAGTGCGTCTATTATGCTGGTAAATATGGTATGTAGTTACTTTTCGACAATATCGTGTCATTCCATCTCTTGAACTTCAAGAAAGAATTAACTGGCACACCCAAACCCATTTCACGAGTAAAAAGCAAGATTGGGATCAGTTTTATGTTTCAGCAGACAAAGACAAAACTGTCATCCCGGGATCCAGTATGTTAAATTTAAATGTGTACTGCATTACAGCTCTAAATTGGGAAATACAAATGTGAAGTTTAAAGTGATGCATATTCTTCTCAGGCAGGATGTAGAAAGACTGGAAAATAGTCTGATGCAGCCATAATAAACCGGGTGAAGTTGACTGCCTGCATTCAAGGTGGTCACAAGATAGATATTTTGCATTGCTGCATCACACTTAAAGTTTCTCTTTTGAGAATTGTTAATAAATCATTTAAAACATTACATTTGGGGGAAAGATTATTAAATTAATACATTCATAATGCAGGAACGTAGAGTAATTTTTCAGCAGTCACGCACTATCACCACTTCAGGTGGATTTCAAGTTGGATGGTTCAGGCAGATGCGTACTTCATTGGGCTGTCGCCTTACCGAAGCTTTGCATAGCAGTCCCTGCTGTCCATCATCACATCTAGTCAGAGTGGGAATTAGGTACAGACTGCTGACGTCACACCTAGTGAGAGCGGGAATTAGGTGCAGGCTGCTGACGTCACACATAGAGCGGGAATTAGGTACAGGCTGCTGACGTCACACCTAGTCAGCGGGAATTAGGTACAGGCTGCTGACATCACACCTAATCAGAGCGGGAATTAGGTACAGGCTGCTGACGTCACACCTAGTCAGAGCAGGAATTAGGTACAGGCTGCTGACGTCACACCTAATCAGAGCGGGAATTAGGTACAGGCTGCTGACGTCACACCTAGTCAGAGCAGGAATTAGGTACAGGCTGCTGACGTCACACCTAATCAGAGCGGGAATTAGGTACAGGCTGCTGACGTCACATCTAGTCAGAGCGGGAATTAGGTACAGGCTGCTGACGTCACACCTAGTCAGAGTGGGAATTAGGTACAGACTGCTGACGTCACACCTAGTCAGAGCGGGTATGAGGTACAGACTGCTGACATCACACATAGTCAAAGCGGGAATTAGGTACAGACTGCTGACATCACACATAGTCAGAGCGGGAATTAGGTACAGACGGCTGACGTCACACCTAGTCAGAGCGGGAATTAGGTACAGGCTGCTGACATCACACATAGAGCGGGAATTAGGTACAGGCTGCTGACTTCGCACCTAGTCAGAGCGAGAATTAGGTACAGGCTGCTGACGTCACATCTAGTCAGAGCGGGAATTAGGTACAGGCTGCTGACGTCACACCTAGTCAGAGTGGGAATTAGGTACAGACTGCTGACGTCACACCTACTCAGAGCGGGAATTAGGTACAGGCTGCTGACGTCACACCTAGTCAGAGCGGGAATTAGGTACAGGCTACTGACGTCACATCTAGTCACAGCGGGAATTAGGTACAGACTGCTGACGTCACATCACAACAGTCTTTGTCATGATCCTGTTTCATGCCTCATCTAGCTGGAGGTGGTTCGAAGTGTTGGTTTTGTTTCTCATTTTATATTTCATCTCAATGTTGCATATGCTGTTACATCAGAATATTTTTTATTTCAACGTGTACACCTTGCAATCTCTGCCAACTAGCTGTAATGTACAATGGTAATTCAATACAGCCATGGCTTTCACTTTGTAAAGTTCTAATTGTGTTTCTTCTGCCTCAGTTGTTAGTTTTGCTCCACAAATTCACTGAATTGTCCAGAGTTCATCTCTTTGGAAATCTGCACAAAGTGAACGTCACACAAAGCAATGCGTCACTTGCAGTAGCGGTCGGCCTTCATCTTGCTGCGTCGGTCCAGCAGCGCCTCGTGCAGGTTGCCCTGCTCTCGGGCCTTCTCCAGCTCGCTGCGGTCACTCTTACAGATCTTCAGCTTCTTGTCCTGGAACTTCTGGAACTTGCGCCTGCAACAGTTAACGAATGGTATAATTACAGCAACGGCCATGCACGTGGGTTCGATTCCCGCTTATGACTACATCTACTTACACGTAGTTGACTTCCACTTGCGCCAGGCTGCCCTGCTCCTCCTGCGGCAGCTCCGAGCCCGGCTGCACCTCGCGCACAGCATGCGAGCGTACCTGCACCACCTCGTCGGGGCCCACCTTCCTGCTCATGGCCACCACCGAGTCGTCGTCTGGGGCAACCGACATGAAGCAGCTGTTGCAGCCCAGCAGAGCCATCTTGCCATCCTGCACAAGAGGATAAAGAAACTTTGTTGAGTGGAGTTAATCCACTTGTTTCATTTGGACATTCTTAAGATGCTTTTATATTACACTGAATTTAGTCCAGTAAAAATGCTGCACACAGAAGACAAGCAGTGCAAACAAGTTATTACATCGATGCCAGAGATTTGCTTACATCGCAAAGAAGCACATACCTGGAAGACAGGCTCCCATTGCTCCATGGGCCCCACGGCATCTGAACGCCCCGTGACAGCCCCGTCCTTGTCCACCCGCAAGTACTTGCCATAGCCGGACTTGAGGGCCACTTTGGTGTCGTTCACCTTGAAGGCCGTCAGCACCTCCTCAGGGGATGGACCGTCTCCTGCAGACAAGTTTAGTGGTTTAATGAACACTGACTTTGCATGTATGAAAGAACAGAAGTCCTATTCTTGTATTCTGAGAAAACATTGGCAACGTATTATTGTAGGAGACTATATTTGAAGTATGTCAAAGTAACCTAAATAAATTTAGTCGAAACAATAACTATGTTGCCATTACTTTTCAAATGCCCTAGTATTATCTTACCATAACCCATTAACTCCTGGCTTAGTTGCCTCATGAGTGATGTCTTATTGGTGTCAGTTATGAGGTTCAAGCCTGTCTTCGGACAGTTGACTAAACAACAATATTATTTTAAATTAAACAATCTACCTGGCAATGTAAAGTGTATATGCTAGCTTTGAGAACCTGATTCATCTTGTGTTATCAGAATGGTCACTGAATAATTGTGTTGTAAAATCTGACATCTAATAGAATATACCTTACGATTTTTTTTGACATGTTTGTTTTTTGTGATTAAAAGCATCCAGTACTCAATTTTTTTTTTTAATTGGACTTGTTTTTCTTTCAAATAGTCTTAAAGTGTAAGCAACTAGTTCTCAGTACACTGTCAGGGTATGAAGTCTACGTGTAAAAGTATCTGAAGTGATGACAATGTCTCTGTCAATAGTAAAAGAATCAGTAGCAGCTTCATACTCAATGGTAATTAATTTAGAAGTGTTTTCTTCCTTAATTCCCCATCATTTCAATATGTTCCTTGCTGGAGTAAATCCTGTATCAGCAACTTGTGAAAGAAGGAAAGAAGTCCAGACAATCTTCCCGCGGTGCATCCAATGATGTGCCGATTGCTCAGGGGACAGTCTACCCCAGTTCATTGGAACGAATATCGGACTTCTCTCTTTGAATGACTGATTCCGTACATAAACATCTGAAGTGACTTTAACCGAAGGAGCCACAGTATTTACACTCATCATTACTGGACCGAAGACTCACCTTCGCTGTGCGGTGCGCCCAGAGTGAACAAGCCGTTGTCCAGCGCCTTGACGTACATCTGGCTGCCAAACTCGATGGCGATGGAACCCGTCATGTCTTCGATCTGCTTCACCTTCCACCAGCCCCCTGCGACAGAGGATGAGAATACAGAACTTGAACTGCCCGTTCCATTACGTGATAATTTCTATGGAACACACGAACTTGGTAACAGACTTTCATGGTAATTGGTCCTGTATGTGCACAGGTGCTGTAATGTATATGTGAGAATACCCGCATTCGCATGTACATCAACATGTAACAGTGAGGAGGTTGCTACGCACCAGAGATTAGGCGCACATGTTTAGTGGGGTAACGAAAAAGTATCACGAGGGTGACACATACTTTTGTTAACGTTTCATGTATTTCACAATAATTTCTTTGTCATGTTGGCAATGGTACTATTACTGTTTGTAATTAATTCCTTCAACTATTATTCAAAAGATATTCTAATCGGACTGATTTCATGTGAGTCGGAATTATAAAATAAAACTTTGGTTCAGTGGGTTGCACACCTAAGGGCCTAATAATTTATAATCCTAAAAGTAAAACAAGAAGATGCAGGTCAATGTTACATATTATACTGTAAACATTGACAATATTTTTCTGTTGATGAAAATTCGCATTTAAGTGTATAACTGTTAAAATATGTGCTATCTAGTTCCAGTGCTTGACTTGGCGTAAGAAATGTGACTGCACCACACACTGGGGCATCATGTGCTTAAATTTCTCAAGGAGTTCCTGCCCGATGGATTGGTCACCATGGCTCCATTCCCCTGACATCACACCGTTCGACTTTTTCTTGTCGGATATTTTAAAGAACATTGTAGCCTATTTGAGGAAAGTGAATGACGAATGCCAACCTGCTAAGAAACAGAGGATGGGAAGTACATGAGGAGATTCATTGTGTGTCTGAAGATTTCTCATAGAAGAGTCGATATAATTGCCATCAATAGAAGAACACAGAAAGCGATGGTCTTAGACCCTACGATTTGCTTTGAACGAGACACAAATCAAGCACTGCAGATAAATGATGACAAGCGAGCTAAATATGTACCTTGTCTTCCATACCTCAGTGAAAAATATGGCATTTCGCTTTACAACTGGGATGTTACAGGCTTTTACTATTTGGAGCGAGGGATTGTTTACCAAAATTTACATGTAATATGCATAATTCCTTTAAAATTCCCTTTTATGAGGTTCAGAAGATTGTAATGGAAATTCTGAAGGCCTCTCTTTAAATTTTACACTATCATCTATATGTTAACACGTAAATTTTTGTTTTAATGTACAAATCGAATCAGTATTTTGCTCGTTTCATTTCCCTTTATCTTTTATATTTTGTTACTTCCGGATCCCAGTGGTCAACCACACTTGAGGACGGATGACTTGAAATAAATCTTAGTAGTAACGATTAGGCACATTATTCACAAGGCTCGACATCATTGACCATCTTGATATCCTTTGAGGTGTATAGAGATATTATGAACTGTAGTTTCCTGAAGAAACGTTTTTTGAGTTGCTCTGCTGATTATCGCAAACAGCTTTTTATGCCATTACAAATAAAAATGTTGTTGCATCATATTCAGGTGAACAGTTATAGATACGTTGTAGGCTGTGCAGTTAAATATCTCATATAATGGTTGGTTCGTTTATTTTCTTTTGTTTTCTGATTTCTTACAATAGTGTTAATTGCATCGATCTACTACCAGCAGTGTTGTCATAGTCTGCAACAAAAGACGTGCGATGTACGGTGCAGAAGTGGAAGCACAGGAAGAGTTACAGAGCATTGTTTACATTGTCGTGGCAATACTTCCTCTTGCCAGGTTGTCGCACGTGCTTCATATACCTTTTGGAGAGTACACAAAATAAGCATATCCTGTGACCTCTGCTGCCTTTATCTCTTCAGGATTTTAAATTTCCTTACGATTTTAAACAGTTTATAATATAAACATAATCAGGAATAATACAGAATATTCTTCATTTCTTGCAGGGGGAATAGACTTGGCGGTTGCGGTTTCACAATAGGGAAGGTCACACTTTTATTCGGACGAATCTTTGGTCATCCTTGTTGCACCATCGGTAAAATAAGGGCCTATGATCAGGTATTAAATACATTTTAATTACATCTAAATTTATCGTTATCTATCAGACTCATTTGCCCAAGCCGACATTTCTGTATACCAAAATATGTATAAAACAAATCTGCATTCAATGTTTTTTACTTGAGTCCAATATAGGCTACTGTACTTATGGAGCCCTACTATTCTTTTTATAGGCTAGTACCGTGTTTGAGAGCGTCTTCGTCTTTGACTGGAGTATCTTCATGATCTCGATCTTGCTTCTTGTGTTTTCGTTTCTTGTGTGAGCTGAAAGATAAGTAATATATTAGAAACGTTTAGAATCTTACAAGTGAATGACAGGATTTATAGGCTATGTTTCAGTATAGGTCAAGTTAGTACTTACAGGTACAAAAAAATACCTTGAGTGAAGAGTAATAGACTATTTACACATTACTTTCAAATTATGTAATGCATGATAGTGAAAATATTACATGTACCTTTTCTTTTCTCCCTTCAGTACCAATTTGCCTTTCTTAACCCTTTCATATTCAGCCATATTATCATGCCTTGTTTACAAACACAAATCGATACGCATGTCCTTGTCACTATCGAGAAAATCGATTAATATCGTTTATATAGTCTAGTGCTGCTTCGGTGTGTGAATTTGTGTGGTAGTATTCTGTACTACTAGGAAATTACATTTAGAGTTCTGCTTTTATTGGTCCTCTGGGGATCTTACGGACGGAAACTTCGCCCATTCGCTTTCCAATGCACGCCAACTTTCCGAATATATATATTTGGGGTGATGGGACTAGAGAATAGAAGCCACCGCATACAAGCATAGTAGCACATAACAACGACCATGACGTCACTAGGCAACGACCTTTGGAGTATTGAAGGAGCATTTTAAAGAGAAGATACGCAGATTTGAGGAGAGATGACCATAAAAAATATGGAGATGACAGAATAAGGTTTCTCTCAAGACGACGCTTTCATATTTTTATGCTGATGTAAGAAGATGCTTCCAAGTTCATTGCTGATAAAAGGGTGAGACTCACACGTGAAAGCCGCTTTCACAAGCTAACAAATATCCATCAACATCAAATGTTGTGTTCAGTGGCGGAGACCTACAATTTCGTGGGATGAAGTGAAAGAAATTATTGCACTTTCTCCTTACTAGCATATGAAATATTAGCGAGCGTTTTGTAATATTAAGCTTACAAGAAATCAATTTTAATTATAATACACGTTTATAACTTAATATGTTAGAGAGATGGAGGAGGAAAGAAACTGACCACCCTACCCCATTATCTCCTGGCCTAGTTGCCTCATAAGGTGTACCATCTTGGTATCACTTAAAATACCGATAATGTAAATTGTAAACAATTTTAATAATAACTCCCTTGTCAAAATTCTGCGTACGCCACTGTCAACAAAGTAGCATTTATGAGGCAACTAAGCCAGGAGATAATGGGGTAGGTTAGCCAGTTCCTTTCCCCCTCCATTGCATACATCGCTGACTAGCTACATATTACTCTAGTCAGACTTCAGATGCATACAAACAATTATTGTTCTTCCTCTGACACATATCGACAAGTGAGATGTACTGCCTGATAATAGAGGTATGCCTACATATCAGCCAGATATCAATCAAAAGACTAATTCCTATTTTATACAAATAACTAAATTATGATCATTTTGTCTAGAAAGCATCCGTTTTTGAGGCAAGGATAATTCGTTTAGGATATTTCGCAATTGAAATTGTATTTAAATAATTTTTTGGTCCAGGGAACGTCCGTTTTTGGTGCAAGGACAATTTCGTGTAACAAGTTTTTAAATTAGTCTCGAATACATGCTTTAATAATTGACTCAAAGTCAACGTGAAAATAGCGTGAATTGTGTACGAAGATACATTTTGTGTCTTGGCTCCATTGTTTACATAAGTAAAGACAAATAGAAGTTAACATGGCATATAAACATTATTTTTAACCCCTGCATACTATTATCTTTCCGATGTATTTTAGTAGCTTTTATATATTGTGCACGAAAAAAGGATATTTTTGGAGGATTGTGATAAGGTTAGAGTGGGTTAGGTGATGGGAGAGTTAAGTGACAAATTCTTTGTAAATTAAACCAGTAGTGTTTTCTGCGCTTTTTGAGGAATTCTTATGTTTTGAAAATGCTACCATACAGTTTACAATAAGAAATTTAAAAAATCGGTAATGTTCTGTATTTTCATTAACGTGAAAATTAATGTTTTCCGCGTAATATTAGTGATTTGTACGTAGGCCTATTCCAAATTCGAATATTAAGGGGAGAGGATGGTATTTTTTGGCGAAAAATGAGTAAATTAAAAAAAATCTTTAAAATACCCTGTGGTATGTGTGGAATGCATTGCATAACATTTTGTGGGTATTTGTGCCCTTATCGGATGTGGAGTTGCCATTTTTAAACTTCCTGTGCGTTATGGATTTTTAAATCACTCGTCCGCTTTTATTGTTGTTTCCGGTAAATTAAATTAAAAAAAAAAAAAATTTTTTCTTTAAAATGCCCTTTGATATGTGTGGAATGCATTGCATAACATTTTGTGGGTATTTGTGCCCTTATCGGATGTTGAGTCGCCATTTTTAAACTTCCTGTGCGTTATGGATTTTTAAATCACTCGCCCACTTTTATTGTTGTTTCCGATAAATTAAATTTTCAAAAAGAATTTTTTTTCTTTAAAATGCCCTTTGATATGTGTGGAATGCATTGCATAACATTTTGTGGGTATTTGTGCCCTTATCGGATGTGGAGTTGCCATTTTTAAACTTCCTGTGCGTTATGGATTTTTAAATCACTCGTCCACTTTTATTGTTGTTTCCGGTAAATTAAATTAAAAAAAAAAAAATTTTTTCTTTAAAATGCCCTTTGATATGTGTGGAATGCATTGCATAACATTTTGTGGGTATTTATCCCCTTATCGGATGTTGAGACGTCATTTTTAAACTTCCTTCACTATGGATTTTTAAATCACACGCCCGCTTTTATCGGTTTCCAGTAACTTCATTTTCTTTTTGCTACATTGACAGACAAAAAATGGATATAATTTCTGAACTATTAAAGATACATGCATGAAATTTAGAACACACATTCTTTAGACTATTAGGAAACTTTTCTCTGTAACAGAATTTTGTTAATTGATTACATTTTAAAAATATGTCCGTTTGGGTGGAAGAAAGGAAATCAGAAAATTGTTATTAAATTTTAATTGTTTATTTTCAAACGTAGGGACTAATATCAAAATTCTATTACAGACAGTTTGTAGAACATGCTTTTGCAAATATATTGCAAAAAACTGTTTGAATCTATCTTTAAAAACGGTTTAGATATATCTGTTTTAGTACAGTCCTGCATTGGGTATATTTTTTTCAAATTTGGCCCCCCCAAATATATTTTTTTTTCAAAATATATTTATTTGGTTGAGTTGCCACAG
Organism: Periplaneta americana; assembly: GCF_040183065.1. NCBI lineage: Eukaryota > Metazoa > Arthropoda > Insecta > Blattodea > Blattidae > Periplaneta > Periplaneta americana. The sequence continues at coordinate 207,551,861 of NC_091120.1, forward strand.
CTATGAGCTCTCTACATACAAAAAATTAACATTTTACACCAAATAGGAAAAAAGTTAAAAAAAAAAACACCATACTCTGCCCTTAAATAAAATGCGACCTTCAGGATCTTGTCTCAGCAGCGCCTTCTGTATCGGTAGCAGTAGACTCGGTCCAGGAGAATGTTCTGTTTTAAGAATTCTGGCGTTGCGCAGGTGGCTGCCAGGTATTAACGCTCTCCTTGCATGTCATTGTTAAATATTAAAATTAATTTTCAGGGAAGATTTCGAAGTAAGCTGCTGTTTTCCGTTAGGCTTTCGCTTTGCTTTTCCGGATCAAGTTGTCCGCATTGCAGAACATGCGAAATAAAGTAAATCTTCCTATGTTTCATTCGGACGCCATTGCTAATCAGAAGTGTGCTTAGCCGATGTCTTGGTTCTGGCTTAGTCACATGACTTTCAAATATTCACGAAGTTATAACGTCACTTACAAAGCTGAAAAAAGGATATTTTGGGAGGACTGTGACAAGGTTAGAGTGGCTCATGTATATCAGCGGTTTCTTCACTCTCCAGTCGCCAACTTTTCACTTTCTGTGCCAGGCGGGTTGCTTGCTTTTCCCTGCGCTCTCCTGTATTTTACAATTTTTTTCTGGCATAATGAAAGAGGAAGTAAACGTAGTGGAGGTTTTGGAACTGGCCAGTCCGCCACTGCTCCAGAGTTGCTCCTGTGGTTGACACTGTGGCATCCGCACAGAGATTACTGCACAACAGATAAATCAATATTTATTCGCCGAAAGCTGAAAGGTCATTTCTGGCGTGCTAAGTTGCCGAGGCATTGTGTGCACAACAGACAACATACGGCGGGAGTCCCACTATGAGTCGGTGTTGTGATTTCATAGCGAAACGTGGAAACTACGACAAGGGTTGAGAAAAGCAAAGAAAACGGGCAGGAAGACAGGAAACAAATGGAATGGAGGGCGAGACGAGGAGGAAGGAATAAAGAATAATGCAATAAAACGGGAAGTAGTGAAGGAGGGAAGGGGAACAGGGAGGAAAGTATGGTCCACTGTGATGCAGGGAACTGTAGCTGTTGCCACACCATCTTACGGGAACTAGTGAGAAGAGTTCGAAATAGTGACACCAGGCAACATGATTCAGATTGTGCACATTGCCTGAGATTTGACATTATTGTAGTACTGAAATATCTAAGTATTGATTTAAAGAATATAACAAAATATCACTTACTAATTGTAGCTCCAACTAATGCTCTGCTAGTCATCACAAGTGTTAAGAGGGAGGGAGGGAACATCCTACGCACTGCGACCTGAGGTCTATTGTACACCCCCTATACGGGATGAGTTGCGTGCCCACCGATCCTCTACGCGCACCGACCTAAGCACTTGACCCCCTTAACGACCGGTCCCTACAGCCAACAGAGTCCATGTGCCACTCCTGCTTCGGCAACCCCCCCCCCCCCGAGGCTCCCTTAACGGTCCGAGGTGGAAGTGATACCAAGAAGATACCACTTATGAGGTAACTAGGCCAGGAGATAATGGGGTAGGGTGGCCAGTTCATTTCCCCCCTCCATTGCATACATCGCCGAATAGGTACATATACAAACAATTGTTCTTCCTCTGACACATATCGTCAAGTGAGATGTTATTGTTCACTTCTACTCCAAAATATCTGAGAACTCGCTTTGAATATCTTACAACGTTACGGAATCAACATCAGGCCTTATTATCCATTCCTCGTCATCACACCTCTTTCTATTCATCCTCTTTCACCGGTCAGTTTGTCGCCTATGGAACTCTTTACCTCGTCATGTCAGGGATTGCCGAACGGTTAATCAATTTAAATTAAGAATTACCTACTTTTACTTACATGAAATTGATTTGTGAGCGTTAGCCTATTTTTATAGGTTATTCTGTGTGTCTGTATAAATTGTCATTTAGGCCTATCATAAAGTAGAATTAGGATATGAATTGTAAATAGCTTAATTATGGATCATGTTCAGTTAATATTTCATTATAGCCCTGTAAGCTTGTTAATGTTCATGAAAATTATTTTTATATTCAAGTATGACTTTCCTATTTTTGTCATTGTTTCATTATGTATTTCACTTCTGGTAGTGTGGAAGAGAAGGCCTCATGACCTTAAGTCTACCAGAATAAATAAATAAATATTGCCTGAAAAAAGATGTAGGCCTACGTATCAGCAGAACTTCAATCAGAGGACTAATATAATGTTAAATTTAATTAATTGATTAGTAATGCATACTTTATTACTCAGTTTACATTTACATAGTGCTTCCTAATTTTTTATATTTAATTTTAAGATTTGGATTTTCTTGTAACTTATTCGTTGTAATAATCTGTTGTACATAAGTAGTGTAGAATGAAAGCATCGTTCACAAATTGCAACTTATTGAGTCAGGCGCGTGCTGTCCTCAGCGTGGTCACTGCCTGCTTGGCGTGCGCGGCGGCCATGCGCGGGGGCACGCGTGTGGACCCGGGGGACTTCCGCTTCATGGCGTGCCTGTCGCGCCCCAACAGCAGCGTGCTCATGACGGGCGTGTTCCTGGCGCGCCGCTGGGTGCTCACCAACAGCGGCGTGGTGCGCGACGAGGCGCACTGGGTACGGCCCGGCTCCTGCCACGGCCCCCACTTCGCGCGCACGGACCTGCTGCGCTGCCGCCACGGCGACGCCGGCACCTTCTGCGTGCTGCGCCTGGAGGCCGCCTTCCCGCCGGGCGCCGTGGCCACCCTGCGCCCCGCCGTCATGCTGTTCCCCGCGCTCTTCCAGCACGTGTACTCGCTCAGCTTCGGCTCCACGGCGCTGAGCCCCGGCCACGGCGAGCTCAGCATCTTCCGCATGCCGCAGGTGGCGCACTGCCTGGAGCGCGAGCTGGTGCAGGCCTACAACGACTCGTACCTGTGCTGGCGGGGTCGCCAGGTCATGCCCCAGCACATGCACCTGGAGCAGGACATCGCCAGCTACGGCCACCCCCTCATGTGGGAGGCCCCGGACGGCGGCACCTTCCTGGTGGCCATGCTCGTCAACCTGTACCACGACGACGACGTCAGCATCTACGTCACGTTCCGCTACGTGGCGTCGTGGCTGCGGTGTCAGGTGCCGGGCCTGCGCGTGGCGACCCTGCCCTCTGCCGGCGCCATCGTGAAGCGCAGGCGCAGCCCCGAGTGGTTCAGCGAGCGCAGCACCATCGTGCGCCACGCCAGGGAGCGCGCCACGCGGCCCCACGCCCCCTGGATCGCCTGCCTGGCAGCCCTCGTCGTCAAATTCATGTGACCCAGTCAGTCCTGTGCAATAAACTGATCTGTTTAACTTGCATTAGCGTACAGTTACTCGAAGAAAGGTCGGCCGTTGGAATATTCAGTCCCATATGCGCTAATTTGTTGTTGTTCCGAGAGTCACTTGAAAAACTGAAAGAAAACGTTAATTTGTTGTAAATATTAGATAACTATTACAACTTTTTTCTTATTAAATATGAATATATTTTTTTTCGAAACTGTAAGGTAGAAACACTTTCTGAAGTCGAAATTGCGATAGAAAAATCTGAAAAATTATAAGTCTCCAGGTATCGATCAAATTCCAGCAGAATTAATACAAGAGGGTGGAAGCGCATTATCTAACGAAATTTATATGCTTCTACTTGCTAATTGGGAAAAGGAAATTGTACCAGATCAATGGAAGGAGTCCATTATCGTACCTATCTTTAAGAAGGGGGACAAGACTAACTGTAGTAACTTTCGAGGAATATCACTTTTGTTGATGTCGTACAAAATTTTGTCCAATATTATTTTCAGAAGATTAACTCCATATGTAGATGAAATTATTGGGGATCATCAATGTGGTTTTAGGCGTAATAGATCAACTATTGACCAGATATTTTGTATTCGACAGATAATGGAGAAAAAATGGGAACATAAGGGTACAGTGCATCAGTTATTCATAGATTTCAAAAAGGCATATGACTCGGTTAAGAGAGAAGATTTATATGATATTGTTATTGAATTTGGTATTCCCAAGAAACTAGTTCGATTAATTAAAATGTGTCTCAGTGAAACATACAGCAGAGTCCGTATAGGTCAGTTTCTATCTGATCTTTTTCCAATTCACTGCGGGCTAAAGCAGGGAGATGCACTATCACCTTTACTTTTTAACTTTGCTCTAGAGTATGCCATTAGGAAAGTCCAGGATAACAGAGAGGGTTTGGAATTGAACGGGTTACATTAGCTGCTTGTCTATGCGGATGAGGTGAATATGTTAGGAGAAAATCCACAAACGATTAGGGAAAACATGGGAATTTTACTGGAAGCAAGTAAAGAGATAGGTTTGGAAGTAAATCCCGAAAAGACAAAGTATATGATTATGTCTCGTGACCAGAATATTGTACGAAATGGAAATATAAAAAATGGAAATATATCTTTTGAAGAGGTGGAGAAGTTCAAATATCTTGGAGTAACAGTAACAAATATAAATGATACTCGGGAGGAAATTAAACGCAGAATAAATATGGGAAATGGCTGTTATTATTCGGTTGAGAAACTTTTATCATCCAGTCTGCTGTCGAAAAATCTGAAAGTTAGAATTTATAAAACAGTTATATTACCGGTTGTTCTTTATGGTTGTGAAACTTGGACTCTCACTTTGAGAGAGGAACAGAGACTACGGGTGTTTGAGAATAAGATTCTTAGGAAAATATTTGGGGCTAATAGGGATGAAGTTACAGGAGAATGGAGAAAGTTACACAACACAGAGCTGCACGCATTGTATTCTTCACCTGACATAATTAGGAGCATTATATTCAGACATTTGAGATGGGCAGGGCATGTAGCACGTATGGGAGTATCCAGAAATGCATATAGAGTGTTAGTTGGGAGGCCGGAGGGAAAAAGACCTTTAGGGAGGCCGAGACATAGATGGGAAGATAATATTAAAATGGATTTGAGGGAGGTGGGATATGATGATAGAGAATGGATTAATCTTGCTCAGGATAGGGACCAATGGCGGGCTTATGTGAGGGCGGCAATGAACCTCCGGGTCCCTTAAAAGCCAGTAAGTAAGTAAGTACTGTAAGGTAGAAAAGAGGCAGCTCAGTCGGCTAAGGCGCTTGTCTGCCGATCCGGAGTTGCGCTCGGTTGTGGGTTCGATTACCTGGTTGAGCTTTTTCCGAGGTTTTCCCAACCGTAAGGCGAATGCCAGGTAATCTATGGCGAATCCTCGGCCTCATCTTGCGAAATACTATCACGCTATCACCAATTCCATCGACGCTAAATAACCTCGCAGTTGATACAGCGTCGTTAAATGACCAAGTAAAAAGGAAAGAGATAGATACGTGGCTAAATGAAGCTTTTAAATCTTTAGTTTGTTTATAAAGTAAGAAAATGAACTGAACAGAGGTGATGTGTTGTACTTTTATTTTTATTCTATTCCCAACCGTGAATGAAATGTGCAAAATTTCCAATGTGGCCCACGGGTTTATTTTAACAATAATAAACCCTTTAATTATAATCCACATGTTGCAATATCATTACAAATGGGGCGATTTCTAAACGTTAACAATGAAATTTAAAATATTTTTATAAGTATCAAGCAATTGACTTTAAATAAGAATGAAAACTACATTTAAATATAATTACATGGTAATTTTATTTTCTTCCAACGTTTTTCAAGTAATCGATTCCTGAGACTGAGGCGGAAGGAATTGAAATTTTGCCTTAAATTCAGAAAAAATTAGAGGTGTTATCGGTTGAGAAGCTCTTATCATCCAGTCTGCTGTCCAAAAATCTGAAAGTTAGAATTTATAAAACAGTTATATTACCGGTTCTTCTGTATGGTTGTGAAACTTGGACTCTCACTCTGAGAGAGGAATATAGGTTCAGGGTGTTTGAGAATAAGGTGCTTAGGAAAATATTTGGGGCTAAGCGGGATGAAGTTACAGGAGAATGGAGAAAGTTACACAACACAGAACTGCACGCATTGTATTCTTCACCCGACATAATCAGGAACATTAAACCCAGACGTTTGAGATGGGCAGGGCATGTAGCACGTATGGGCGAATCCAGAAATGCATATAGAGTGTTAGTTGGGAGACCGGAGGGAAAAAGACCTTTAGAGAGGCCGAGACGTAGATGGGAGGATAATATTAAAATGGATTTGAGGGAGGTGGGGTATGATGATAGAGACTGGATTAATCTTGCACAGGATAGGGACCGCTGGTGGGCTTATGTGAGGGCGGCAATGAACCTTCGTGTTCCTTAAAAGCCATTTGGAAGTAAGTAAGTAAGTAAGTAAGTAAGTTATCTTATAAATGGCTGGAGACTGTAACTAGTTAATTTGCCTTGTAGCTATTTTATCAAGAATTGTAATTTTTCGAGAATAATGAAGTTAATTAACGTAGATTATCTTCAAATTGAAGGATGCGTGTAAACATGTGGAATCCGAAGTAGCCTAAGCATCAGAACGGAGGGATGATCTAGATTCAGCAGCGTCTAGTTAAGCCACTGTTCAATGCTCATCGTAGGCACAATATGAGAAATAAAAGAATTAGCGAATTATGGGGGTATAAAAGAAGGTTATTGAAGTCATTGATGAAAGGAGATTAAAATGGAAGAATGCTAAAGTGGACTGCCGAGGAAAGGAGGAGAAGAGGAAAACCAAGAGAACAATGGATGGATGACGTCAGAAGGAAGAGAGCGTACTGAAGAAGATGCTGAGGATGGAGATTTGTGCAGGAGCGAAATTTCTTTGGGTGAAGGATAGGTCTAACCGCTGCATTGTAGTGTGGACGGCACACAACAAAGCCGTGCGTTGCCTGGCAACACTTTAGGATGGCGCCGTGGTCGCTGCTGCTCGTGCTGCTGACGCTGGGTCCGGGGATCGCGTTCCGTGGAGGGTACAGCGTGGACCCCGCGCGCTACCCCTTCGTGGCCTGCATAGAGACGTACCACGGCACGCAACGGCGGTTCCACACGGGTTCCTTCGTGATGCAGGACCGCGTCATCACCAACACGGACGTGGGGCCCGTGAGCCCCCGTCTGCTCGTACGCCATACCAACTGCTTCCACAAGGACGCCATGAAGGTGTGTGTTGGGGTTTTGAAGAAACTGTCATTCAATGTTGATGAAACTGAGTGCCAAAGTACCAGTTATTGAAATGTATGCGAGTGTGTCGATATATTGAGGCAGCCGTGGCGAAAATGTGATCGTGCGCCGAGCCACTGTGTAACCTGCAACGTGCATAGCACCTATGGAGGGGAAGTGAAGCAACTGTCTGACTTATTAACGGATTTTCATTTTCCTTACGTCAAGCACTCAAATATAATTTTATACAGTACAAGGCTACAAACTAATGTTTAGTACGTCTAACGAAGAAAGAAATGAACAAGAAAACGTAGGACACATTATCAGAACCTAAAATTAACTGTCTTCAGAATGTCTCTGCGACAGAGTTTCAAAATCAGGGATTATGTCACTTACTGCCAGTCGTAGTTGATCACGAAGGTATTTGTCTGTCAGTCGTGATCTAAATTTGGTTTTTACTATTTTCATTGTTGAAAATAATTTTTCACAAACGTAAGTTGTAGCGAACATGGCTTCAAAAGAGCAAGCGAAAGAACGAAGCTTCGATATTTATTTTCTGGCAAAGATTTGAAAAGTTCAACATTTGTCAAGTCCTTACATCTAGCTTTCATTTAACATCACATTGTAAATATTTGGGGTTAAATTGAAGATCTAACCGCATTATTCTTACATATGCTGAAAAAGGATCGACGTACAGAGATAATAATAATAATAATAATAATAATAATAATAATAACAACAACAGTTTACATTTTGTTTCATCAGTAACATGTAGTATAATGCCGTTTTATGTTATACAACCGTTTTCCTCGTAATACTTGTGAACAAATCATACATTTAATATCCTCATTCATAATGGCAGCAAAAAAAAAATACGTCCTCCCATCCTACTTGAAACTTTCGTTTTTGTAGAGGTACATGGTTTCGAGAGAGACATTGCGACGATACGCCACTCGCAGATCAGAGATAAATACAAATGGAACGGAGTTTGACTCCAGTGAGTGAGAGGGTTGGGGTTGTGGGAGGTAGAAAGCAAGCGAAATGCACGGCTATCATTGCGAGCCACAATGTCCCGCGAGTCACGTTCTCGCTACGACTGTATTAAGGGATCATTGTCCTTTCTGCACTATTCTAAAAGCTGAATTGCGGAATTTACTGTAAGAGGGAAAGGACGGAGATAAAAATGAAGGATGCTCTGAAACACCTGTTTCCGTGACAACCCAGAAAATATCGATGCTGCGCATATTATAATCTCGAATAGTTAACTAATTGAATCCGTTGTTTGATAAACCACGCATGTCCTTAGCTTTGAGAGCTTCCTTTGAACGTGTCCTTCACATCAGATATCTTCATTTGGGTAAGAGAGAGTTATCATAGTTAATATCACAAGAGTTATCCAAAGAGACGAGATCTCGCGTCATGTTTGAGTGAGACCTTTTCATCATGAATAATAATAATAATAATACTTACTTACTTACTTATTTACTTACTTACTGCCTTTTAAGGAACCCGGAGGTTCATTGCCGCCCTCACATAAGCCCGCCATTGGTCCCTATCCTGAGCAAGATTAATCCATTCTCTATCATCATATCCCACCCCCCTCGAATCCATTTTAATATTATCTTCCCATCTACGTCTCGGCCTCCCTAAAGGTATTTTTCCCTCCGGCCTCCCAACTAACACTCTATATACATTTCTGGATTCGCCCATACGTGCTACATGCCCTGCCCATCTCAAACGTCTGGATTTAATGTTCCTAATTATGTCAGGTGAAGAATACAATTCGTGCAGCTCTGCGTTGTGTAACTTTCTTCATTCTTCTGTAACTTCATCCCTCTTAGCCCCAAATATTTTCCTAATCACCTTATTCTCAAACACCCTTAAACTATGTTCCTCTCTCAAAGTGAGAGTCCAAGTTTCACAGCCATAGAGAACAACCGGTAATATAACTATTTTATAAATTCTAACTTTCAGATTTTTTGACAGCAGACTAGATGATAAAAACTTCTCAACCGAATAATAACAGGCATTTCCCATATTTATTTTGTGTTTAATTTCCTCCCGAGTGTCATTTATATTTCTTACTGTTGCTGCCAGATATTTGAACTTCTCCACCTCTTCGAAGGATAAATTTCCAATTTTTATATTTCCATTTCGTACAATATTCCCGTCACGAAACATAATCATATACTTTGTCTTTTCGGGGTTGACTTCCAACCCTATCCCTTTACTTGCTTCAAGTAAAATTCCCGTGTTTTCCCTAATCGTTTGTGGATTTTCTCCTAACATATTCACGTCATCCGCATAGACAAGCAGCAATCAATAATAATCCAGTTGAGGAGAAGAGAGATAATTATTTCAATGAAAGACGGGAAGCAAGTCGTACACTTAGGAATAAAAAGAGAGGTTACTTGAAGGAAAAACTGAATGAGGTAGAAACAAATAGTAAGAATAAAAACATTCGAGATTTATATAAGGATATAAAGAAATTTAAGAACGGATATCAGCCAAGGGTAAACGTGATCAAGGATGAGAATGGTGACTTGCTTGCAGACTCTCCATCAATCCTAAACAGATGGAAAAACTATTTTGCGCAACTACTAAATGTACATAGGCCAAATATAAATGATCGGGACGAAATTGAAATACAAACTGCTGAGCCATTTATAACCGAACCCACGCATTCAGAAGTCGAAATTGCGATAGAAAATCTGAAAAAGTACAAGTCTCCAGGTATCTATCAAATTCCAGCAGAATTAATACAAGAGGGTGGAAGTGCATTATATAGCGAGATTTATAAACTTGTACTTGATATTTGGGAAAAGGAAATTGTACCAATGGAAGGAGTCCATTATCGTACCTATCTTTAAGAAGGGGGACAAGACTAACTGTAGTAATTTTCGAGGAATATCACTTTTGTTGATGTCGTACAAAATTTTGTCCAATATTATTTTCAGAAGATTAACTCCATATGTAGATGAAATTATTGGGTATCATCAATGTGGTTTTAGGCGTAATAGATCAACTATTGACCAGATATTTTGTATTCGACAGATAATGGAGAAAAAATGGGAGTATAAGGGTACAGTGCATCAGTTATTCATAGATTTCAAAAAGGCATATGACTCGGTTAAGAGAGAAGATTTATATGATACTGTTATTGAATTTGGTATTCCCAAGAAACTAGTTCGATTAATTAGAATGTGTCTCAGTGAAACGTACAGCAGAGTTCGTATAGGTCAGTTTCTGTCAGATGCGTTTCCAATTCACTGTGGGCTAAAGTAAGGACATGCACTATCACCTTTACTTTTTAACTTTGCTCTAGAATATGCCATTAGGGCAGTTCAGGATAACAGGCAGGGTTTGGAATTGAACGGGTTACATCAGCTGCTTGTCTATGCAGATACGTAAATATGTTAGGAGAAAATACACAAACGATTAGGGAAAACACGGAAATTTTACTTGAAGCAAGTAAAGCGATCGGTTTGGAAGTAAATCCCGAAAAGACAAAGTATATGATTATGTCTCGTGACCAGAATATTGTACGAAATGGAAATATAAAAATTGGAAATTTATCTTCTGAAGAGGTGGAAAAGTTCAAATATCTGGGAGCAACAGTAACAAATATAAATGACACTCGGGAGGAAATTAAACGCAGAATAAATATGGGAGATGCGTGTTATTATTCGGTTGAGAAGTTTTTATCATCTAGTCTGCTGTCAAAAAATCTGAAAGTTAGAATTTATAAAATAGTTATATTACCGGTTCTTCTATATGGCTGTGAAACTTGGACTCTCACTCTGAGAGAGGAACATAGGTAAAGGGTATTTGAGAATAAGGTGCTTAGGAAAATATTTGGGGCTAGGAGGGATGAAGTTACAGGAGAATGGAGAAAGTTACACAACACAGAACTGCACGCATTGTATTCTTCACCTGACATAATTAGGAACATTAAATCCAGACGTTTGAGATGGGCAGGGCATGTAGCACGTTTGGGCGAATCCAGAAATGCATATAGAGTGTTAGTTGGGAGACCGGAGGGAAAAAGACCTTTAGGGAGGCCGAGACGTAGATGGGAGGATAATATTAAAATGGATTTGAGGGAGGTGGGATATGATGATAGAGACTGGCTTAATCTTGCTCAGGATAGGGACCAATGGCGGGCTTATGTGAGGGCGGCAATGAACCTTTTGGTTCCTTAAAAGCCATTTGTAAGTAAGTAAGTAATAATAATAATAATAATAATAATAATAATAATAATAATAATAATAATAATAATAATAATAAAGACAGAAAAGTGCTGTGGACTTCGCAGGTGGTGGAAATCAACGAGCACTACGAGTTCTCCGTGCTGCACAACTCCAACATGCGTTTCGTGCTGCTGCGCCTGCAGCACGGCTTCCCGCTCGACGTCGTCAAGCCCATCGCGATGGGGTACATGAGCTTCCCCGTGTTCATGCAGCCCGTGTACGCCCTGGCTTTCTCCCGCACGCCGATGGAGCCCCGGCCAGGATACCTCAAGGTGAGAGCGACCGCCTGGTCCTTAATAGCGGTGAGGAACATCGTGCATGGCCTAAGTGATTTACCATTAGGTAACTTCATGGAAAGAAAGAACAGGAACTGCAGTGTGTGATGTTCGTGGAGCGCAAAATAGACTTTAAGTGCAGAGGATGGTATTTTTTTAACTTTTTTTCCTATTTGGTGTAAAATATTAATTTTTTGTATGTAGAGAGCTCATAGCTGTGGTAACTGAACTAAATAAAAATATTTTGAAAAAAAAAAATATTTGGGGGGCCAAATTTGAAAAAAAAAAAAATATACCCAATGCAGGATTGTACTATAACGAATATATCTAAACCGTTTTTAAAGATAGATTCAAATAGTTTTTTGCAATGTATTTCCAAAAGCATGTTTTACAAACTGTCTGTAACAGAATTTTGATATTAGTCCCTACGTTTGTAAAATAAACAATTAAAATTTAATAACAATTTTCTGATTTCCTTTCTTGCAAACAAACGGACGTATTTTTAAAATGAAATCAATTAACAAAATTCTGTTACAGAGAAAAGTTTCCTAATAGTCTAAAGAATGTGTGTTCTAAATTTCATGTATGTGTCTTTAATAGTTCAGAAATTCTATCCATTTTGTCTGGCAATGTAGCAAGAAAAATGAAGTTACTGGAAACCGATAAAAGCGGGCGTGTGATTTAAAAATCCATAACGCAGGAAGTTTAAAAATGACGTCTCAACATCCGATAAGGGCACAAATACCCACAAAATGTTATGCAATGCATTCCACACATATCAAAGGGTATTTTAAAGAAAATGTTTTTTTTTTTTTTTTTTTTGAAAATTCAATTTACCCGAAACAACAATAAAATTAGGCGCGTGATTTAAAAATCCATAGCGCAGGAAGTTTAAAAATGGCATCTCAACATCCGATAAGGGCACAAATGCCCACAAAATGTTATGCAATGCATTCCACACATATTAAAGGGTATTTTAAAGAAAAAACAATTTTTTTTTTTAATTTAATTTACCTGCAACAACAATAAAAGTGGGCGAGTGATTTAAAAATCCATAACGCACAGAAAGTTTAAAAATGGCGACTCAACATCCGATAAGGGCACAAATACCCACAAAATGTTATGCAATGCATTCCACACATATCAAAGGGTATTTTAAAGAAAAAACAATTTTTTTTGAAAATTTAATTTACCTGAAACAACAATAAAAGTGGGCGAGTGATTTAAAAATCCATAACGCACAGAAAGTTTAAAAATGGCGACTCAGCATCCGATAAGGACACAAATACCCACAAAATGTTATGCAATGCATTCCACACATATCATAGACTATTTTAAAGATTTTGTTTTTGAAAATTTACTCATTTTTCACCAAAAAATACCACCCTCTGCCCTTAAGTGGAGAAAAGTCGGAAAACAAATTTGTTGTTTCAATGAGAAACCAACATAGAAATTGTATAATAAATCGACTATATTACACTGTACTAATAATGGTACAATGCATTTCTACTTACAACGCCAGGATTAAAGCAACTGTTGCATTCTTTTTCTCTGACAGGTGAGTTATTGCTTAATCAACTGTCCGAAGACAGGTTTGCACCTCGTAAGTGGCGCCAAAAAGGCATCACTCATGAGGCAACTAACCCAGGAGGTAATGGGGTAGGGTGCCCAGTTACTTTCCCCCTCCATTGCATACATCGCCGACTAGCTACATATCACTAGTCAGACTTCAGATGCATACAAACAATCTGACACATATCGTCAAGTGAGATGTACCACCTGATAATAGATGTGCATATCACCTAGAACCTCTGAGTTATAGTCCAAAATTTATACGCACTTTTAGGCGTTTATGAAGGAATGTCTTGGGCTCGTGTCTACACAGTTTTCATTATGCCTTTACATGTATCAATTCGTTCAAATAAAAACTATTTCAGTGGGTCAGAACGCAGATATAGGTAGACAACATTAGTAACTTCTCTCCTGTCTAACGGATTTTTTATGAAACTTCGTACAGACGTTGCAGGTAGCTTATATGTTTTATGTTCAAACTCTGATTAGTTCCCATAAGATGGAGTAGATCTACCTCTTTATAGGGAAAAATATTTTTAGGCCAGTAATTCTATCACTTTTACTTTTTAACTTTACTCTAGAAAGCGGTCATCAGCATAGTGCACTCTCGGGCTAGCGTTTCTTACCCACGGATAAGACACTGCACTAGCGTTCATCAGTGGGTATGCTTCCTTCCTCTCCTTTCTGCACGACGATACATATTAAGATACACTTCTTACCCGTTATCCATTTCAGTGAGTGCTGACGACCACTGCTCTAGAATATGCCATTAAGAAAGTTCAGGATAACAGACAGGATTTGGAATTGAATGGGTTACATCAGCTGCTTGTCTATGCGGATGACGTGAATATGTTAGGAGAAAATCCACAAACGATTAGGGAAAACACGGAACTTTTACTGGAAGCAAGTAAAGAGATAGGGTTGGAAGTAAATCCCGAAAAGACAAAATATATGATTATGTCTCGTGACGAGAATATTGTACGAAATGGAAATATAAAAATTGAAAATTTATTCTTCGAAGAGGTGGAAAAGTTCAAATATCTTGGAGCAACAGTAACAAATATAAATGACACTCGGGAGGAAATTAAACGCAGAATAAATATGGGAAATGCCTGTTATTATTCGGTTGAGAAGCTTTTATCATCCAGTCTGTTGTCAAAAAATCTGAAAGTTAGAATTTATAAAACAGTTATATTACCGGTTGTTCTGTATGGTTGTGAAACTTGGACTCTCACTTTGAGAGAGGAACATAGGTCAAGGGTGTTTGAGAATAAGGTGCTTAGGAAAATATTTGGGGCTAAGAGGGATGAAGTTACAGGAGAATGGAGAAAGTTACACAACGCAGAACTGCACGCATTGTATTCTTCACCTGACATAATTAGGAACATTAAATCCAGACATTTGAGATGGACAGGGCTTGAAGTAAGTATGGGCGAATCCAGAAATGCATTTAGAGTGTTAGTTGGGAGTCTGGAGGGAAAAAAAGACCTTTAGGGAAGCCGAAACGTAGATGGGAAGATAATATTAAAATGGATTTGAGGGAGGTGGGATATGATGATAGAGAATGAATTAATCTTGCTCAGGATAGGGACCAATGGCGGGCTTATGTGAGGGCGGCAATGAACCTGCGGGTTCTTTAAAAGCCATTTGTAGGTAAGTTGTAATTATTAAACTGTGGCCTGCGGACCCCTCAGGGTCCGAGAGCTATTAATTAGGAGTGCGCAACTGAGTTTTCAAACTGAAATTTGATTTGTTATTTAATTATTATAGTAAATAAGAAAATGTCACCCGATCCCTGCAAATTTCAGGCAAAATCTTGTAATTTGTATTATGAGGATTAGTGATTTTTCAAAACACGATTGAAATTTACAAAAGTTTAAATTTATTGATGTAAATTTGGGCAAAATGAGGTGAACCTCTGTACACACGTTAACCTGCAGATCTACCACATCGGCGCCATTGCGCAGTGCTCGGAGCAGGAGACGATCAACTACTTCAACGACAGCAACGTGTGCTACCCCGGCGACCAGACGCAGGGCACCGACTACTGGGACTTCGGGGTGTACGGCCACCCGCTGGTGTACGACGACGTGGAGGAGGGGCGCGCCTTCATGGTGGGCATGATGCGCAACCTGTACTACGAGGGCTACGCCATGACGGCCTACACCACGCTCCGCTACGCGGGGCCCTTCCTGCGCGCCCTGCTGCCCGGCGTGCACGTCCGCCACATCCCGGCGCAGGGCTCCGTGGTCAGGCGCGCCCCGCGCCTCAGGAGTGCCGCCCGGGGCGCCCTGCCCCGCGCCCTGCTCGTGGCTGGCCTTCCGCTATACATAATGTTAAATTACGAGTGTGTGCAATAAACGTGCTTTGTGCTGCATTCAGGCTTGACGGCTCGCTTTCCTCTTATACAGGGTGGTTCAGGAGGAAACGGCCACACGTTGGGGGATGATAATATGATCTATCCCAAAGAAAACATCTGGGTGTGTCTGTTTTATGTGAGTACGTCTGTCTTAAGTCGACAGATCGAGAGGAGATCTTTATTTGGGAACCAAAATAGGCTAGCACAGCTGAGGTATAGGGTAAACATTGGTAATTTCGTGGCAGTGGTTATTTCGTGATACTTTTTCTTTGCTCTTTCGTGAACTAACCAATGGTGTTACGAGATCCAAATTTCCGCCAAGGGATTGCATATGTTGTCCAGTTTCCAGAAACATACAGCTAAGCTTTGTGTGACTATTGTAGCTGCTTCATTGAGCTTTTTATGTTTGGGAAGAGCAAGTTAGCGTCAACTTCTCAGGCGTACAAATTTTGTGGATGTTTGTAATTACATTACAGACTTATTACTAAAGGTAAGCATATGATATTTGGTACAATGATTTATTATATCTTAATGAAATTTTAGGAAATGTTTTTGGAATTTTAGATACAGCTGTAGTCGCCATATAGGCTTAGCTTTACTGATAGAAATCTTAGCTGTTTGAGGCGAAATTTTGTTGAGCATTAAGCGTTACATTTTATACTATTTTAAAAATTGTATTAGAATACGAATTTTAGAAATCTGAAGATAAGATGTGTTAACAAAAAAGAAAAGGGGGACGCAATGGGTTCAGTGTAGCTTCTGTTTGATTTGTTGTCATGCTAAGTGTCAATGATAAGTGCTAGATAACTTACTTGCAAGAATTGTGACAGAAGATGAAACATGGCTCCGACATTTTGGACCGTAGACAGAAGCAGACAATGGAGTGGCATCATGCAAATTCACCAAAGAAATGGAAATTCAAAAGTGCATCTTCAGCAGGAAAAGTTATGGCTACTGTGTTTTTCGATTCAGAAGGACTCTTGCTTGTGGACATCATGCCAGACGGAACCACCATTAATTCTGACGCGTATGTGGCAACTCTCAAGAAACTTCAAGCTCGACTGAGTCGTGTTCGACGACATCGGGAGAAGCAGGATGTTCTGCTATTGCACGACAACGCACAGCCATATGTCAGTCACAAGACTACGGACCAGATCAGAAAATTCGTATAGACAACACTGAAACATCCGCCTTACAGTCCTGAACTGGCACCGTGCGATTACCATCTCTTTGGTAAACTGAAGGATCCCTTCGCGGAACGAGGTTAGAAGATGACTCCCTTGTGCACACTGCTAAAGAGTGGTCCAGACTTTTACCGTGCTGGTCTACAGACCCTCGTTCCTAGGTTACGTAAGGCAGTTGAAAGAAACGGGGATTATGTGGAAAAGTGACATTTTGTTCCTTAAGGATGCATCTACATTCTGTGAAAATAGCAAAGCTGTAGGATAAAAATATAATTTTTAAACAAACGTTATGCATTATCTTTGGAGTTACCCTAGTAATATAGGCTGTAGTAAGGTCCGTAATAAAATTGTTCACCCTTTCAGAGCAAAGAAGACCCCTTTTCAATTTCAATTTTTACTTCGATTTCATTCTTATTATGTGTTGATATGTACTTCTTTGTTTTCTTGGTATGAATATTAGACGGAATTATTATGTTTGAAGTCTTGTAACAATAAATGAGAATTTCATTTAACTTTAATGAATTTTTCCACAATTCTTCTACCTCTCACGAAATTATCAATGCAATATCACGAAATAACCAACCTTTTAGCTTGAGTTGTAAAAGTGGTTTTTGGCACTTGTTCGAGAACGAGTCCGATCTTTTATGTCTCCAGATTTGTACAGCAGATTATCGTCTTTTGGATGAAAAAATCGGAATAAGGATATATTTACACATTTTCATTTTAAATTAATTTTCATGAAATTATCACAAAATTACCAATTTTTACCCTACTGCTCAGAAATTTTCGCTCACGCCCAAATGGCCACCACTCGCCGCGGACCAAGTGAATGTCATGCTCCGATTTAAAGAGAAGCATTGACATTAACATTACCGTAAGACGTTAACATGAAAGTTTGCAAACTCCAAACTTTCATGCTTATGCTTACGTGACTTGCAAACAGAACACAATCGTGGAGCGCTGAAGTATACGACAGAATATGAGGAAATGGCGTCGTTGTTATGTTTCCATGGTTACCAGGTATGTTTGCGGTTATATTTATGTGAATGATGGTATGACTTCTTGATTTTAATGTAACGTTTATATTCTTAAGTTAACGCTTACGTTATGTTTAATTTTCATTGTGAATGAGCCTTTAGCCACGTAAAAGAAATAAACATCTGATTCTTAACGGTTTTGGAGAAAACTAATCGAAACCATGAGGAAAGGGAGCAGTGCAGGCGACAGTAGATGTTATCTGTATGTTATGTTTAATTGTCCATTTCTCTTTACATAACATGTTCATGCACTTCCCAGCTCGTATAGTCAGATGCCGTGCTCATAATTTGAGCTGGTTCGGACATTTCTTGATGTGACCATAATCATTTGAAACGCGGACATGCAACTGCTCGCTTGTTTCCACTTTGTGCTGGTAGACTTCGCTCTTTAGCCAAGCTCACAAAGAATAATCTAATGATGTAAGGTCGGATGATCTCGGTGGCCAAGAAATGACACCACCGCGACCGATCCAATGCTCAGGATGGTTTTCATTCAAGTACTGCATCACTGGCCGGCTGGAATGTATAGGGGCCTCATCTTGTTGAAAGTACTATCAGTCCGTGTTTCCAACAGAACATCCTCCAAGTATTCTGGTAACACATACAAACATGGATGAGCTCAATATTACAGATGCAATAACACAGTCTAATGTCGTTTTGGTTGCGTCTGCACCAATGTGAATAATTATGCGGAGGAAGAAAAGAAGGTTCATGTCTGTTATTTTCAAATAGCTGTTTCTCGGAAACCATTGACAATTGTTTATATAATCGCCCATAGTTACTATCACCCCGCAACCTGTGGCCCTTTCCTGAATATGAACAAAATCCGTCCAATAGTTTAGTAGAAATCGCTGTACACAGACAGACTAGTACTAAAATTATTATATTTCGTGTACATCATTCCCTGATAAATTGACTCGTAGATACTGAATATGAACAAAATCCGTCCAATAGTTCAGTAGAAATCGCTGTACACAGACAGACTAGTACTAAAATTATTATATTTCATGTAAATCATTCCCTGATAAATTGACTCGTAGATACTGAATATGAACAAAATCCGTCCAATAGTTTAGTAGAAATCGCTGTACACAGACAGACTAGTACTAAAATTATTATATTTCATGTACATCATTCCCTGATAAATTGACTCGTAGATACTGAATATGAACAAAATCCGTCCAATAGTTTAGTAGAAATCGCTGTACACAGACAGACTAGTACTAAAATTATTATATTTCATGTACATCATTCCCTGATAAATTGACTCGTATGTACTGAATATGAACAAAATCCGTCCAATAGTTTAGTAGAAATCGCTGTACACAGACAGACTAGTACTAAAATTATTATATTTCATGTACATCATTCCCTGATAAATTGACTCGTATGTACTGAATATGAACAAAATCCATCCAATAGTTTAGTAGAAATCGCTGTACACAGACAGACTAGTACTAAAATTATTATATTTCATGTACATCATTCCCTGATAAATTGACTCGTATGTACTGAATATGAACAAAATCCGTCCAATAGTTTAGTAGAAATCGCTGTACACAGACAGACTAGTACTAAAATTATTATATTTCATGTACATCATTCCCTGATAAATTGACTCGTATGTACTGAATATGAACAAAATCCGTCCAATAGTTTAGTAGAAATCGCTGTACACAGACAGACTAGTACTAAAATTATTATATTTCATGTACATCATTCCCTGATAAATTGACTCGTAGATACTGAATATGAACAAAATCCGTCCAATAGTTCAGTAGAAATCGCTGTACACAGACAGACTAGTACTAAAATTATTATATTTCATGTACATCATTCCTTGATAAATTGACTCGTAGATACTGAATATGAACAAAATCCGTCCAATAGTTTAGTAGAAATCGCTGTACACAGACAGACTAGTACTAAAATTATTATATTTCATGTACATCATTCCCTGATAAATTGACTCGTAGATACTGAATATCAACAAAATCCGTCCAATAGTTTAGTAGAAATCGCTGTACACAGACAGACTAGTACTAAAATTATTATATTTCATGTACATCATTCCCTGATAAATTGACTCGTAGATACTGAATATGAACAAAATCCGTCTAATAGTTTAGCAGAAATCGCTGTACGTACACACAGATGTGTTTATATTTGTTTCGTGCTTACGTATTTCTTTGAGCACGATTGACAATGTAACAGAGAATGTTTATAGAATATTAAAGATTATAATCAACAGGATTCATGCACTGCATATTATAAAAGGATGCAGTGATATACCAACTGGGTTCTTTCTTTTTAAATATAATTTGACATAGTTAAAATAATAAATTGTGGAGGTATTTTTTCGCAATTTTAATTGCCATAATTTCGAAATTTGAAGACTTTTAGTTAGTCTCCAAGAAGGTAGACAATATGGAAGGTATGTACAAAACATTTTTTTCATTATTAGAGTTGCTGGTAACTTGTATAGTCAGTCCTGGAAAATAACAAATCGATTTTTTGTAGTTTTAGAATTCAGTGAACGTTGTGTTCTGTTAAGTTAAATAAAAATTTTCTTTTTCTGATCACTGTTGTAG
This sequence comes from Periplaneta americana, assembly GCF_040183065.1. NCBI lineage: Eukaryota > Metazoa > Arthropoda > Insecta > Blattodea > Blattidae > Periplaneta > Periplaneta americana. The sequence goes on from NC_091120.1 coordinate 207,572,211, forward strand.
GTGTGTGATAAAATTTCATTAACAGGAATATTTTATGCACTTTTGAGGGAATTTTCGGACACCAACTTGGTCATACCGATCATCTACACTAGCGCTTCAAGCCAAATCATTCGTCAGGCAGAGATGCAATGTGGGATATTTACTACTAAATAAAAAACGGACGCTAATATCGGTTGGTACAACTGATCGCGCGTCGATAAATAACTCGAACTCAATACTACTAAAATGTGGCTATTAGACGTATTTTGTTATAGTGCTGTTATTATATTATTAAGTACTTCCGTATTTTATAATTTGTTAAAGACGATACAAGGAGCGTGGTGTAGAATAGATGTCGAATCGAAATACGTTGGCAAATCGTGTGTGCAGTTCTTTGGATTGTCAGCAGGTTAACAAGACGTTAGCATAGCATGGAAAGTAACTAAATAAGCTCACAACGATAATTTGAAGCTTATGCGCGATACTTCAGAATTTATTAGAACAGATTTTCCTTCAGTTGTGTTGTAACATTTTGTGTGAATTAGATTTCAGTTTTCATTTCATTTCATTTATTGTATTCCATAGATCTTACATTAGTAATGAAGTTTTAAGACAGGGGAACATGTCAAAATTTTACAAGATTACAATAATTACAATTTTTTTACAATTTCAATTTTTTCAATTTTTCTTTGGCGAGATCTAGTGAGATGAGATGAAGCAGTTTCCGTTTGTGAATTGATAAGGACAAACTAATTGGTCCCTGCACACGAAATATTTCATCTCATTTTCAAATTCATTATAAAATCTCCCGTTGTTACCTGTTACTTTCGTATCTGTGTGGTTTGGGAGCACACACTCACTGCTGTTTATTCGTGATAACGGGCCTTTGATTCGCACCTGTAGGGCATTTGACTGCCGATGGGGTTGGGTGTACGTAGGGGTTGTGGAGGGAGTAGTGCCGGCCGGCGAGCGGCTCAGGCCTTGCTAGGTGGCGCTGTCAGTGTGTCTGTGCGCGGCGGACGAGGCAGACCGGCCGAAAAATCGAGCATCGTAGCGCGTGTGGCGTCTCTTTCGCTGTGAATTTGAATTTGTTGCGTTTGTGGCGCGTGTGACTCCTTGCCATTGTTGAGCCTGGATTTTGACAACAAACTCGGTGAGTTGGAATGTTTGTGTACTTTTATTATGCATGCTAGTAAATAAACGACTGACAGTTCGATACGCTGTCATGTCATTGAAGAATTGTAACTTGGATATCCTCCCCCACCACACACGGTAGAAAAATAGTGTTTAATTGAAAATAACCTCAAAATTAACAGCACTCCCAGATGTGATTACTCAGAAAATGATGTACTTAATACGTAACAGTCCGTATACCACTGCATACTGGGTAATTAACAAAAGAATATCTTCAGCACGACTTGCGGCATATTAGCAATATGCATCTTTCATAATAACTTCATAAAACACCAGATGAAACTATGAAGTACGGTAATTAAAATACGATAATTTGGTCCAATGAGCACGCGTCTTGCGTGCAAGAATAATTTAACATGTTCCTTAATTGCAATTGTATTTAAATAGTTAAAATAGAATCATTTTGGTACAGAGAGCATACATTTTAGTGCAAGGTTAATTCCTTTAACGTGTTTATTATTTTTTTACAGTTATTTTATCCGTATAGAATTCCGCCTGAAAGTTTCACGTGACAAACAATGGTACCTACCTGTAGTTTAGACCTACATTACTGTATTTCTCAATAATTTGAATTTTAATTGTATTGAAGAATTGCAATTGGACTGATTCCCGCTGTAATAAAATTTGTCATTCTTTAAGAAATACAGAATAGGTCGATGTTTGTTTAGTCAACATTCCGAAAATGGTTGGAACCTCATGACACCAATAAGGTATCACTCATGAGACAGCTAAGCCAGGAGATATTGGAGTAAGGGTGAGCCAGTTCCTATCGTACTCCTCGCTTACTAGAAACATATTTTACTAATCACTCTTGAGGTTTAAGAAATGTGTGAGACATTAATTAAGAAGAGCTAGTGTAGTGGCTAGAGCGATGATGAACAATCCAGTTCGATCCCCGGCGTAGCCCTGACTTATAACTTGTGTTGGAAAGCCCGTGGTCAAGGTAACACAGGGGTTTTCCCCAGGATCTCCGGTTCCCCTGAGGCATCCAAACAAATCTCCATCTCATCGCGGATGTAGCGTAGACCAGCCTCGTATGGCGCACCCTGGGTAACGACTCTGTCGGTAAACTGGTCTACATAACTGGCTTCATATGGGTGAATGATGAAAAGTAAAGTATCCACCATTAGTTAAAAAAAATATTACATTAGCGTAGCGGTTACCAAAATGGTAATAGGCTGATTTGTAATTCTTAATTGATATTGCATCGAAATAATTAAATTACGATCATTTTTTTCCAGGGAACATCAGATTATGTTGCGGGAACATTTCGTTTAACATTGTTTTAAGCTAGTCTTGGAAATGTTCTCTAATAAATCACTCCGAACCGATATGAATATAGCGTGGATTGTGTACGAAGATAATTTTTTGTGTTGACCCTATAAAAACAAATGAAGATTAACATGGCACATAAACATTATTCTAAGAACTACAGGAAACAAATATGTAAATAAATAATAAGAAATGTACAATTGAAGATCTCCCCGGAAGAAGGAAGTAACATCAAGTTAATAAAATATGTGACTTTGCTGGGAAAAGTAATTTTGAAGCATTCATTTATAAAAATAAATGATTGCATCCAATAGCTGAATAAACTGTATCTTTGATTGGCCAAATGGTTCTGTTAGTAAATATAGGTCTAATGAAATATGGCCCTGAAATTGTTTTCCTTTCTCCTGAAACATGAATTATAGGTATGTTGGTCACATCTTTATTTCGGGAAGGTCTTCAGTATTAATACTTAACATGTGCCGTGTGTATATTTGTAAAATTATTCCATAATTGATTTTCTTTTAATCACGAAATAACGCTGTACAAATCAGACATCTGTTCCATGTGCTGTGTAGGAAGATATCGAAGTTCCAATAAAATGTCCAACAGTCTCCAGTTCATTATTTGCGTGACGCCTCTGTGGATTGTTAAACATCGCTGGAATAAGCTGACAACTTATGCTACTTCACGTTTCATGTTTCTTTCCCTTTGCGGTAGAAATCAAAACATGTACCGGTACGTAGAAGTGAACGAGTTAGGTCGTCGTCGTCGTCGTCATCATCATCATCATCATCATCATCATCATCATCAAAGCTTCGCTTGCTAGATACTTACCCCCCTAAAAGAATCGCTGTTTTTACAGGATGGAACATTCATAGAGGCTATTTACCTAGGCTTGTCCTCATACAAACTGCCGCATTTAACCTTCTCTGTGTTGTAAGAATACTTATGTCCGAAAGTTGAGTTTAGCAGTACTGCTTAGCGACGTTTGAATTCTGTTTCATATTGTGTAGGATGAGAATACACTTACAATTGTGCTTAAGATGTATGTACGCCCACAAAACGCAAAAAATGATGAAAAATTAGAATTTTCAAAATATAACTAGGTTATTTTAATAGAGAATTTTCTCCCCTTTAATTTGATATAAGAATTTTCGATTTACGCCTTATGGTTTTTCAGATAAGTCCCATTTTCCAAAATGCTGCGTCATCAGCCACGGTCACTTACTTTTGGAGTGATCTTCGTAGCAGTCAATCCTCTCGTCCAGCATTGCGTGTAAAATAAACTTCTTTCTAGTCCCGAAACAGATGCATAAATATCTGGGCATGATCATTAGATTGAAAAAACTTTTTTACATAATGAAGTAATTTGTAATCTTTTACTGTTAGTCATAAAACTGTAAATTTGTGTGTCATTGATGTTGTGCGTCATTTTAATAAGAGTCCAAAAGTAGAAATTACAATTCTGAGGATGGGCATAAACCCTGGGACAAACACCATCGCAGGATTTGTTGCATCAATGGAAATAGGGACGAAAATGCCGAAAAAACATTCAACACCTGAAGTTAAAACAAGGCGGAGGTATTTGAGAGGCAGAAAGAAGCTGAAACTGGACCGACATGAAGCTGCTTAAGGGGTGACATATGATGATGCAGTCTTCTAGACTCTGAAAGTTTGTGGTTCATTTCCTGTAAATAGTAATTTTAGAATATTTAATTCTTTCAAACATCATATCTCAGTCAAATATGGTGATACCAAGAAGATATTGGTGTCATTTTGAAGCTTGAAATGTCCCCCAGTGCCTGACAATGAGTAAAATAACATTAATGTAGTTAATAATTATCTATGGATTTTTACATGATTTATGCAACATAAAATATTATTGTAAGTTACATATATGGTAATATTTAATTAATGTAAATAAAAATAAAAATTAGCTCTATGTCAGGCACTAAAGAATAGTTTTAGCTATAAAACAGCGCAAAAACTGTGGCTCTATCTTAAAAGCTGCATGAGCTATCATGTTTCAAGTTGCATGTCAAAATTATAAACAAAATAGTTTTTAAAAACAATTTAGACATAATTTCAAGGGATCTGTTCACTTCATTCTCTTTCTGGTACCATTCTCAATTGTATAAAAATTTTACAGAGCAAAATTATAGCGTACAAAACAAAATTTTTTGTATGTGAAGGTGTACATATACCTTAAATTTCAGCATTAACGCGTCACTAGTCCTGCGCATCCTAAGGACGAGTAAGAATAATTCTGTGACACACAGACTGAAACAGAAATCAGCTCTTTGCAAAGCTAAGGAGAGTGGGTGGTGATTGCTACTCCATTCTTCCCAATTTGACTCTTCGCATTTAACCGGTCCCTATTGTCAGCCTTCCTGTTACGTTAAACGCTTGAATTTATTTTGTTTAGAAATGAACTATGCTGAATTGTGACGCAAGCAATTTGTCTCCTGCATGTCGAGTCATCAGTGAATCAAGGGAAGTTTCGTGTGTGGCTGGACTAATAGCGCAACGGAAGTTCGTGCTGGAGACTCGGTTAAGTCCCGAGGGGTACAGGTTCAAAACTCTGTCGGTACGGAAGTTATGAGGCAGGTTCCATTGAATACGACTGTATTTCTTGAATTCATAGTTTCTCAGATATCCTACGTTTCTTATGCCAATTGATTAACGGATATTAAATTACTCTTTTTTAATTATATGAAGAGTAAAAATGAAGATATCCTAATCTTGTAGAAAACGAATGTACCGATTTTTTAAATGTTAAATTACTCTTTTTTAATTATAAGAAGAGTAAAAATGAAGATATCCTAATCTTGTAGAAAACGAATTTACCGATTTTTTAAATGTTAAATTACTCTTTTTTAATTATATGGAGAGTAAAAATGAAGACATCCTAATCTTGTAGAAAACGATTTTCCCGATTTTTTAAATGTTAAATTACTCTTTTTTAATTATATGAAGAGTAAAAATGAAGATATCCTAATCTTGTAGAAAACGAATTTACCGATTTTTTAAATGTTAAATTACTCTTTTTTAATTATATGGAGAGTAAAAATGAAGACATCCTAATCTTGTAGAAAACGAATTTACCGATTTTTTAAATGTTAAATTACTCTTTTTTAATTATATGGAGAGTAAAAATGAAGACATCCTAATCTTGTAGAAAAAGAATTTACCGATTTTTTAAATGTTAAATTACTCTTTTTTAATTATATGGAGAGTAAAAATGAAGACATCCTAATCTTGTAGAAAACGAATTTACCGATTTTTTAAATGTTAAATTACTCTTTTTTAATTATATGGAGAGTAAAAATGAAGACATCCTAATCTTGTAGAAAACGAATTTACCGATTTTTTAAATGTTAAATTACTCTTTTTTAATTATATGGAGAGTAAAAATGAAGACATCCTAATCTTGTAGAAAACGAATTTCCCGATTTTTTAATGTTAAATTACTCTTTTTTTAATTATATGAAGAGTAAAAATGAAAACATCCTAATCTTGTAGAAAACGAATTTACAGATTTTTTTCCGCGCAAGTACACGTTTTCATTAAAGCGAACTGCATAAGCTGTTAGGCGCATGGTTTATTTATCCTGTGCTATTTTCAAGTTAATTCAAATAAGAACATAGTGCATGAAGTAAAATTAATGAGAAGTCTATTTAAAAAAAGACGAAAGATTGCGACTTGAAGACTGCTTACAAAGGAAACTTTCAAACGTCACGAAAGAGCTACCTCGACAGTTCGTACATGGGAAATACGATCAAAACAACTTCCAAAAGTACACTGTGTCCCAAAAGTTATGGTACAATGCGATACGAAATTATACTGTATAGTTTTCAGAGGACTTTAGCAAACATGGAGAGGTGGAATGATATTTTCCTGAGACTAGTTTTTTTTTTAACATGTAGTTACGACTTTTATAACATGTTTACGTTATTATTTAATATGAATTGATTTAAAATTATTCATACACTTTTATTTTACAATTGTAATATATATAAATCCCACAAGGGTAGCCGCCCTTCAGTAAGGGTTGCCAAAACACACAGCTTACTAAACAAATGAATAAAAATAAACATTTGCGTTATCACTATTTACGATTTTTATTTTCAAATGGAAGCTACCCTTGGGAAAGTACTTTTATTTAATAATTATCAGTAATCAAATAGAATATAAGGAAATTTAGGTGTACAGGTGATTACGTAAAATCTGAACAGAATATTTCATTACGTCTATAGCAATAATTTTCAAAATATTTAAAGGAATTCCAAAATACTTAAAACATTTAACTGATAATTTTGGAATTGTTCCCCTTGCTCCGAACAATAGGCCAAATACTTCATTCTGTCCTTGTATATGATAATAATCTCTAAAGCATTGAATTGAAGGGTCATAGATGGTCTTCTTTTCTTCATGTACTGCTACAGGTTGTTATACTACTCGAAAATAGTGAAACTGAAGTTTATATTATATTCCACAGCCTTCCTTATTATCCATGGATGCTGTCATTGTTACAATCGATATATACGGCCAGTTACGTTCCATATTGTATTAACAAAAGAGTATCAATTTTATCATAAATATAAATATAAAATTCTATTATTATTTTATTTTTATTGAAGACATACGCGACCAACCTGAATGATGTAATGTTAACAGAGCAATAATAGAGTTTATATGCAAAGCCTTCTGCGTATCTCTATTTCAATTGTTTCCTAAGCCAAGTCCTCGTAACACGATAATATTTCAAATCGATAGCGACTTCGACTCATTTCTTTTGCAGCCCAGTGTAAGTACGGTTTGAAATTAAGATTTCCAAAAACAAATGAAAACTTGAAGTAAGCAAGTAGACTATCAAATTGTCATTTTCAAACTTTCGAGGAAGCTGTGTTGGCACATACACATCCTGCCATCTATGAGCGCGTAATAAAACGTTAAAGGAACGAGCCTAGACTTCGATTCATATGTAATTATTTTATAGGGCTAGGTACATAAATTATTCGAGTAAAGCAAAATTTTCACGAAAATGACATCTAGGTCGTTATTTCTTCAATTCTTAATTATTTTTCATAAAGTAAAAAAAAAAGTCTGTAGAATGTGCCATGGCAAAACACAATTGCTTAGATATGTTAGAACTGTTTACAAAATTATTTGACGAGATATTTCAGCAGCGTTGGATTGGGAGGACGGTTGGCCTCCACGCTCTCCGGACATAACGTCTTTTGATTTTTATTTTTATGGCTAAGTGATGCAAAAACCGTCTACAGTGTCCTGTTCACAACATTCGACTCTTGAAACAGTGAGTGTGGCAGGAAGTGGAAGAATTTGTAGAGCCCAACAACGATAAACATGTGACGAAGATTATTCCAGTTCATTTTAATTTAATTCGTGTAACTGTATGTTACAATGTTCTGAAACCCCAACAAGACTTTTGGGACGCAATGTACTGTAAATTATGGATTTCAGCAGACTTTCGTCGCGCAATTGAAGAACTGACATAGTTCTCCGTGACTGTTCAAGCAACATCAGCTAGACCTTGGAGCATGTTTCACAATATTTAAATTGCTTGTAAATTGTAGACTACATTTTGTTTGTAAATTGAAAACTTCTGTTTCAGAATCTGAGTTTGTTAAACTGAACTTTACAAAGAAAGTCAAATCTTCACAAATGAAATTTTGCACACTTTACAAGTGCTGTGTTTAACAATGAAAGAGTGATTTTATGAACGTGTAAATTTTATCCTTAAAACTTGCACATTTTCCACAATATTGTCTTTAAGTGTGTAAAGTTTGAAAATGCAACAAATTATGCGTAAAGGATATACAGGATTAGTTAAAAGTCCCGCACCACCTAAATAACTTTTGAAGCATGTGGTTCAATGACATGAAACTTGGTGTGTAGGGATAACCATATACTAAGAACTCAATAATGGTATTACCGAGTTTTTTCTACTTCCGGTTTAACCGGAAATGGTTTCTATGATCGAGTGACACATTGTAAAGCAGCTGAGGGCTACCAATTTGAACACATAATTTAGAAGGTGAGCTAGCTTTGTTTTGTTTTTTTTTTTTTAAGGAAGAAGTATTTTATTATTTTAATATTCGATACACTTTTCTGTTTTCTTGACTTAGTAACACTAAATTCGTACAGAAGTATCAAGTGTGGGTAATTTTTGAAAAGCTCTTAATGAGCACTATTCAAAATTAATATGCAACGAGCCTATAATGGTAGTAATTAAGACGCAAGTATGGTTGTTTACGAAACGAGCGCAAGCGAGTTTCATAATTTTCATACGAGCGTCTTAATTACCATTATAGGCAAGTTTCATACGACTTTTTATGCCCGATCATATTTTTAACTTGAAAGTATTGAAAATTAGGTCTTTTTATGGTTATGTGCGAACTGACCTGAATTGTGAGATGTGCGCAGACGCGAAAGTATTGATTTTTTCCGAGGCCGAATGTCATTGACCTTGGCAGAGAATAAGATGAAGATTACTCTGATATAACCTGGAAATTGATTTAGAATTGAAAAACGAGATGACAAATTGAATTTATTTGAATATTATTTAATAATCGATATAACAGTACAAAGCTGACTTGTGATTGGCTGAAGACCTGTACTTTAATGAGTAGGTGTACTTTAATGACATGCATTAAAGGACTGCTACTAGGTGTATAATTACTACATTTCGGCATGGTCAAGCATAAAATAATATATTGGGTGTTCCATTTAAAATAAGAGAGTTGGAGTTACTTCCGGTTTCATATCACTGAACCGTATGCTTCAAAAGTTATTTAGGTGGTGCGGGACTTTTAACTAACCCTGTAGGCCTATACACATTTATTAAATGTATTTCATTGGTAACGGGACTCCGTTAAGAGATAAACGAAAGCAATTGCAATGTTATTTAGCAGACTAATGACTCTGATAAAGATACTGAATTTAATCAAAGAATACGTAATGGTAAGAACTAACAGCATATTCTTTCATACAAAGACAAGTTTGAAGTTACTCCCGGTGCAATGAAAGCACTGTTACAACAAGATGTCATATCCAACAGCGAGAAGTGGAGGCCAACCTCAAAACAACTTCTTTGCATTGGCTTTGCACGTTATTTCCATGCAATAGCAGACATTCATGGAGTTTCTAACCCCCCAGTATGCAGACATCCTTTTCCTCCATTATCGCTGTAAAAACTGCAATTTTATTCTTATTAGTAACCTAGAAAGGAGCAATGCTGAACGATTCTGAATCTGTTGAATTTGTCAGTTCCTTTGGCGGTGACCAATGCATTGTTCTAATCGACCAATTACGTCACAGGTCTGACTTCGACATTTTGAATTTTCTCTCTTCATTCAACTTCACTCGCGAATTTTTCCAATTTAAATTGTCGACTGCTGATTGTTGTTCAAGTGAGATTGTAGTTTGGTTTCTTACGAATCGTTTGATACCACTGGAAACGTTCTATCGCTTCGCATTCTCCAGTTACTCTGTCTCGTATGCCAATTCGTGCCTCTAATTTTCTCTCCCGCGCATCGCTAGATGACGTCACCTGCTCCGATTGAAGATCGCATGGGATACATTGATTCGTCTGTTGATTGCCATTTACTTGGAATATTTCGGGTAATTTAGAAATTATAGGTGGAACAAAATAGGTCTGAAAATGTGTCTGTTGACTTTCTGGAATGACATCCAAGTACTGGCCCGAACTTGCAGACGTATTCACGTCTAATAATAATAATAATAATAATAATAATAATAATAATAATAATAATGGGTAGTAAGAATACAGCTTAAGTACTTTTTCAAGGTTTATACTTTTGAGTATGAGCACTTCCTGTAATTATATACTCGTAACCACTAGAACATACTCATATTCGTAAGAATAAAGACATTCTACCTAACGCGAATATATACTCATCTCTACAGCCTTCTTGATCGTTTAAAAGTCAGTATGTACTCGTGTTACCTATCCTCTTTGACCACATTGCACCGTGATGCTCAGTTTTTTTTATAGACTTTCACATGCTGACCGCATGCTGTAGTGGTTTGTGTTTTGCTTTTGATAAATAAATAAATAAACAAATGAATAAGTGAATAAGCAAATGAATAAGTAAATAAACAAATAAATAAATAAATAAGTAAATAAATAAATAATTAATTAAATAATTAAATATATTAATTAAATAAACAAATAAATAAGTAAATAAATAAATGAATAAATAAATAAACATAAAAGACAGAGTGAATCAGATAAGTGACGTTAATAAACAGGAAACAAGAAAATACTACTGGAAAATCGTCATTATGGGATGTTGGATAGAGATTAGGCCTACAATCCATTTCTAGAATTCCAGTTATGCTAATTCTATTTTTTATTATAGAGAGTTATTTATATAATTTAAAGTTGCAAGTAATTGCATTTTGCAATTCAAATTTTACAAAATAAACTGTAATTGTTAATTATATTTAACAATACAATCTAACCTTATAATTTGAGAGCCATTCATATTTTTATAGGTTATGTTTTTTATGAATAACAAATACGTGTTTAACCTTTTTCACATTCACTTTTGTGAAGCGTCAAAGGCTTCTGAAGTTCACGTTTTTTTTCTATATTTTTCCATGAGGTACTACATCGTTCATAAATTCTGCCATTTTTTTAATTTAACTTTAAACTGAACACAAATCAACAAATACTCAGAATTGAGCCTGCTACAAACCATACTCAGAATAACATGAGAACGAACTTATAAATATGAGAATATACTAGCTTTTATTCTTATCAAGCATGAGTATATATTCTGTACAAGATGGACGCTTGAGTATATTCTACAGGGACATCATTTTATTTTTACTTCAATTTTTATTGTAGGTGAGTTTTTGAATGTACTTCACTCCCACCCTTTCTACTAATGAAGTTCAACCGTCCTCCACACAGATCTAAGACCGCATATACAGTCACAGTAGCCTTACGGTCATAGTAAACAGTACGTTCCAAAAATATGTTCGCGTTTTCCAGTGATGAAAGAGCTTTCAATATTGGATCATTTTCGCACAGGCACTGTCGTCCATTTGCCTACGTCGTATCCCGGTTTCCCCCACCAGCTTTTATCCGCCAGCTAGTGGCTGGGCTGTCTTAGAACATTAATTTCTGTTAGGAATTTGACGTCTGCGTAATATTATACAACTGTTTAGAATAACTTAAATAAAAGGGCCTCGTTAAGTAGTTATGTCACGTGATTTCCTCCCTTTCAACGACTCTACGACATGACCACTTGGACGGACAGTAGATAGTATGTCTGAGTAATTTTATCTTTTCGGATCGGACAGAAGTGAAGATTGAATTTACAGTACGTAAGGTACTCTTTTATAGAGTAGGTACAGAATTATTTCAACATGAGTTACTAGTACGAAGGACGAAACTGGTAATTGGGATTAGGTACAATAGTCTATAGTGCGTTAATATTCACATTAGAACTGAATTCTGTATCGAAATGAACGGCCACCATTTTAAAAAAATGTGTTTAAATATCTATATTATGATTATTTTTCAATTTAACTTCATTCTCTATATTGTACGCTAATGTGCTGTAGACAGTATAATATACACTGCATAATGAATACGTCCACATGGACAGCTCGGTTCGTGAGTAAAAACACTCATTGTTAATACAGTACTGTATTTTGATTAAACAAAAACCTAATGAAAATGATATTTCCTAGTTTACATAAATGGATGAACTACTTTTCTTCCCTCCTATACCTAGTAAAGTGATTTGTTTGTATATTACTCCAGTATCATCGAACTCCAGTCGTGGAAGGGGGGTAACAAACGGTGTTGATCCAACGGTATAGCCAGGTTAATATTTAAAATGTTAGTAAAAATAAAATGATGTCCCTGTACTATGCTTCCATGTTATGAGTATGTAATCAAAAAATGAGTAGGTACTGAAATGTTTTTATTCTTACTAACAAGAGTATGTACTATATACTCATGTTTATTCTTACCGTGGAATAGCAACGTAAAGAAAGCGGATTACAAGGATTCCGTGATTGAAGTAAAGGTTTGGCGGAAGATGTAAGGGAAACGCTGCCTTAAAGTGTTCGGTTGGCATAGCAGCGCTGGCCACGATACCTCCACAGTGACAGCGTTTGATTTTCAGCGGCAGCCATTCGCGTGATGTTATGGGGATACAACAGCAGCCTGATGCGAAGGCAGTGGAGTTGGTCAGAGGGGGGCTTGGATTAGCGAGGGGAGAGTTGTGACTCACATGGGGTGGGCACCCTGCGTCGTATGAGGATGTAGTATGCGAAGATCGCAATAGGAAACGAGCAATGTATTCTTTTATCCTTTAAATAGATTGTACGAATCGTAATTAGGAAGGGAATGCACATGATTTAATGAACATGTCTGTATTGCACACTGCATCTGGATAGTAGAGGCAAGGAGCATTTTTAGCTTCTTTAGCATCGGAGTTAGGCCCGTAACACACTTGAAGAGTTTTCGCTAGCGAGAAATGTGTTGCGAGAAAGAGGCGAAGAGACTTCCTCCACACACTTGGCGAGTTCTCGCTATCACAGATCACACCTCGCTATGATCAGCTATGCAGTGCCTTCATGCAGAAAGCATTTTTCTGATTATAGTAATCACTCGTTGGGGGAAATATTATAGGTTATGTATTTACGTATATTGTCGTACTTAAATATATAACCTGTAAGTATATTGTCGTACTTTACAAATTACGTACGAACGCTATGTTGAATCTGAGTATTCAGATGATGAGGAAATGGAGTTACATGAACATATTTTGTTAATGAAAAGAAAAAGTAGGCCTGAAATTAAAGCCAAAAATATCTGAAAATCACATTGTACCTTACGAAAATAAGGGCGAGTTTTGGACACTGGTTTCGATTTGAATGATGATACGTTTAGGCGTTATTTCAGGTTGAATGGACCTCAGTTTTTTGCCATTCATGATATGATAGAGGATTCTTTGCTGTGTTCTGATTAAAATTATGTAAACTGTTAAGACATATAGATACATTATTTCAAATGTTTAATTAATACTATTAAATCTCATCAAAATAAAATATAGACCTATTTATTTTCAGATAATCTGATATTTATCTCCAGATTTCTTCTTTAAGTTTCGTGTTTTTATAGTTTTCATCCCGTGAATCATATAAATAGGCCTACGGGTGACATCGTACAAGTTCGACAAGTTTCTGACTGCAATTATCAGCCATCTTTCCTTATTTTCAAATAAAAACAATACACTTCATCGCCACCTGTGATATGGTTTTCTACATTCAATCGTCATAAAGAGTATAAATGTCAAACATCTTTGATAAATGTGTCAAGAAAATTCGCTGAGCTACCGATTCCAGCGAGAAACTCGCGCGAGGTTTTTGCCTTGAACGAGAATCTCTTCCAGTGTGTGGACGTCCGTTTGAATCCATGTTATCAATCTTTGAATTTTCTCGCAACACATTTCTCGCTAGCGAAAACTCTTCAAGTATGTTACGGGCCTTAGTCACGTTAAAAAGTAGAGTTGCAATGTTCCTGTCCTTGTTAGGTTAAACTCCCACCAGTAAGGTATCTAAAAGTACATAGTTCAGTTAAGCTGCGAATATTACGAGGATTCAAGTGATCAGTATCCTAACGCAGTAATTCAACTGTTTTCTATCAAAATGTCAGCGTGTTAAACAAAGTGTTGACTGCTTAACATCTCAAAATTATAAACCTCACATGATTATGTATAAAACTGAAAAAAAAAAGTGGAACAACAGGAAATATTGCAGCCGTCTTTGTACGGATTCGTATCACGTTCTAATTTTGGTAGACATGTCTTTCAGAATGGGGGCGCTTTAGTTTTACTAGTGATGGTATGTTACTTAATAAAATTGATATGTCTGATTTCTGTAGTTAACAAAATATTGAAATCTGTGGGTTCAAGTTGCTGATCAGATATAAAATTTAATTTTATTTCATAGGGATTTAGAAGGAAAATAAAGAAAAATCCAGCTTAGATTTATTAATGAAAGGCTACATTTAATAACTAAAAATAAGACCATAAAAATATTGAACCTATCAATAGCTTAAATTCATGTCTACAAACTGAATATTCGGGAAAACATTTATAAGGTAGTACCCTGATATTAAGTGTATTATATTTTAAATACATTTACGAATTATTTCTGTGAATTTTTTCCAGTTAACTTTGTGCAGAAGACCAAAAATAAAAACCTGTGGATAACTCAGGGGATTAAACTCTCATGTTTTACAAAAATACACACACACACACATTATTTTAATTAGTAAAAACAGTGACGATTCTCACTTGCTTAACTGCTGCAAGAACTACTAAGATTTACGGAACGTTACAATATATTGAAGAATAAAAATACTGTGACAGCGACGTGAGATTCGAACTCACGACCAGCGTCCCGCAAGAGAGCAGACCGCGCAGACACAGGCTCCACGGAGCACTGAGGGACGGCGCGCGGCGGAGAGAAGAGAGGGGAAAGGGCTTACGCGACGAGGGGAGAGGGCGCGCGCATCTGGTGCTGGTAGAGAGGAGAGGGCTCTGGATTGTTCTGGAGAGCTATCTCTGGAGACGCGTCGAACTTTCGAGACTACGTCGCTGCGGTTATAAAAGAAGAAACGCCAGCGAACTCGAGCAGTTTCAGTTGATTAGTCAGCCAGTCAGTGAGTAAGCCAGAGCGAGCAAGTTTGTGTACCGGAGTTCGGCTCGAGTGTGCGTCCGCAACTGTGACAGCATCCGAAGGCCTGAGTTCGAGTGCAGTGGACCGCAGTTGGAGGGACCTGAGTTCGAGTATAGTGGACTGTCTCTGGAAGTCTGTGGTTCGAGATACTGTGAACTCGAGTGACTGAGCTAGAAGAACTGTGAACTGAGAACTGACAGTTATGATTTGTAAATAGTGCTTGTAAATATTAGTTAAGATTAACAGTTCATTGTTGTTCGTAATAGTCCAAGTAAATTGTCATTGCCGTCAGTGGAGTGCTATAACGAATACTGTGTTGAGTGAAAATCTTATTGTTGACGAGAGCGTTTAAGGTGAATTGTAGAAAGGAATTATTGTTGGAAGAAAAAAAACCCTATTGTTGAGTTGAAATAAATTCACAATACAAAATTCAGATAACAAAATAACAACTGTTCGGGATATTACTACCAGGCTGAGAGTTTGCCTATTTGCCTTCTTTTTACTGGGAGTCTAAAATATAATATGTTAAGTATTTATTCGTTTCAAGTCATTTAGAGTTAATTTAAAAGTATCACGTTGCCTAAAATTGCTTATTTTGGGGGTAAGTTTGTCGTTAGCTTATACAGGTCTCCTTTCCGCCTAGAACATTATTTTACGATTCTTAGTTTTTTACTCTAGAATCATCCTGTGCATTTTAATGTCGCAGCTGAACGGACAAAATCCCTCGCACAAACGTCTGTTGTTTGCCGCTTTTTGTCCATCTCTCTTTCTCTTCGCTAGTAAGCACCATACCGCGAAGGATCCAGTACTAATAATTTAAGCCGAGAACTTTTTTAGTCGGTTTGTGAAAGGAATGGTTACCATGCCTAAGGTAAGGTCAGAGACCCTCGGGAGTGGGTAAATGGCGACCCTAACCTTTCCAACGATGGAATATCTAGTACGAAGAATTATGTACATTGACGAGGTAAGTAGTATCAGGTTTCAAACATGAAAAACAAATGTCTTACAGCTGAGAACGCAGTGGCTGATGTGAGCTTTTTCCTGTTGTAGACAATGCACGGAATGGAACAAGATTTGAGTGAGTCGACGTTCTGGAGATCAATCAACAGACAAAATGATAGCAAGTGTGGTGATTGGAAAGCTCTCTTCAGATGAGAAAGGGAGCCCTCACCTGGTTCTTGGAGCTGCAGATCACTTTACTTTGGAAGCAGTAAGTGCAAGGTAGTTTTTACCGTTGTCACGTGATGTATGTTTGCTCGCTGATTTACTGCCTACATTAAACCACAGGACGTGTACCACTTCATTGAGCGACTGTAGATAGCTTCTGACGGGCTAGTCCAGCTTATATCGAATTATGAAGGGATTCTATCCAGAAACGATATATTGCACAAGCCTTTAAGGGTGCTATTCATAGACATTTCGCTAGCCCGCGCTATGAGCGTGCTAAACTAGCCCCGGCTATCGACTGGTTACTTGTACAGGATTCATATATCGTATCACATCATATCATATATCATAAATATCATATCATATATCATATCTTATATCATATAATATCATAGGCCTATCATATCATATATCATATCATATGAAGAGTTTTCGGGAAAAACGATGAATGTCACATTTCTATTAAGGATTAGATAATGATCTAATTGAGTCTATAACTGTAGTGCTGTTTCTATAGAAAATAAAGGAAAGGATTACTGTATTCGTGGTGATAATTCTCCTTTTTACCATTTTTCATAAGAACAACATTACATTTCGCAGTGATCCATTGAATTAGATAATGACATCAACCTTAACAAAACTGTGATATTCATCGTTTTTCCCGCGAACTCTTCATATATCATATCATATATCATATATCATATATCATATCATATCATATCATATATCATATCATATCATATATCATATCATATCATATATCATATATCATATATCATATATCATATCATATCATATCATATCATATCATATCATATCATATCATATCATATCATATCATATCTCATATCATATCATATCATATATCATATCATATCATAATCATATCATAACTCGTATCATATCGCTAACACTGGTTTATGAATACGAAAAACGTTAGTTCGCTGATCATCCACCGGAAGCCCGCGCTGAGAATGTCTATGAATACAGCCCTAAAAGATTATCTGAGAAAACAAGATCAAAATTCCCTTTTGTGAACAGTCTCATTTCCAAGAAGTTTTTTCCAAAGACCTTCAATATTTGCTGCTTTCAAAGGCGTCTATATAATTATATGTTACACTCCGCAACACTAGTGCAGCCAAAGAAATATGTTTACATTGATAGTTTTGGGTACAACCTGTGTGTTAGGACTAAAGACAATACTAGGGGCTGAATTCCACAGCATGAACTTTCACAGCAATTGACAGTTCCTGTTGGGATACAGCAGTTGGTTCTGATGAATTTCAGCATGCTGTTAAGAAGTGATTATAATGTTTAAAAATATTTAAAAATGCAGGATATGACTTCAATAATGCAATTATTGGCATGCTATTGATTAAAAAAAATGATACATTTCAAGTGATCCCTCCATATCTTACGGTTTGTTCAATTTTACTCGGAAATTGTTCATGATGATTTGGTTCTGACGAGTTGGCAGAACTGTAAAATTAATGAGAGCAGCAACAATTAAACGTTGTCTAGGCAATCCATGAACGGTCAACACTCAGTGAAAAGGTGAGCGTATGGTGCGCTGTTTCTGCTAGAGTCATTATTGGTTTCCACTTTTCAAGATGAAAAAGAGAGAATTATTGCAGGGAATGGTACTAGGTATCGGCATATGAAGAGTTCGCGGGAAAAACGATGAATGGCACAGTTTTATTAAGGTTGATGTCATTATCTAATTCAATGGATCACAGCGAAATTTAATGTTGTTCTTATGAAAAATGGTAAAAAGGAGAATTATCACCACGAATGCAGTAATCCTTTCCTTTATTTTCTATAGAAACAGCACTACATCTTGCAGTTATAGAATCAATTAGATCATTATCTAATCCTTAACAGAAATGTGACATTCATCCTTTTTCCCGCGAACTCTTCATATGTTACATACATTATTCAGAGACGCACAAAACAGGGATGGCATTTGGTTACCACCAAGACGGGGCTACGGCCCATACTACCATTACACACTGCGGACGCTTAATTTCTCGGTTTGACGATATCAACTGGCCGGCTCGATCCCCAGACCTTAAAACAGCTGATTTTTTTTTTTCTGTGGGGATACCTCAAAGAATGGTGTTTGAAATCAGGCCACGCGATACTGGCAGAAGTTTGAAGTTTATTGTAACTTGTCATTAATAATTTTTACCTAAGTTTACACGAAATGGGATCACAAACGCAATGAAGATGTAATGGAAGAATTACAACTAGAACCTGTAATTAATCTCGTAATACATTATCAGAACAACTGGATAAATCATCTGCATCGCATGCATAGAGATAGAATCCCAAAAGTCATGCTCCACTATCGTCCAAACGGGAAGAGATCTCTCGGTCGTCAAAAGAAGCGCTGGATTGAAAATTCATCTGTGAGATCGTAACAGGCCATTTGGCCTAATACTTGAAGGGAAGAAGAAGAAGACGACCTAAGATTACAACAAACCATAAGATACCGAGGGATCACTTGAAATGTCGTTTTTTAAATAATGGCAGGCCACTAAATTGAATTGTTCAACCATATCCTGTGTCGTTTTGATATTTATAAACTTTATAGTCACTGTAGAACAGCATGCTGAGATTCGTCAGAACCAACTGACGGACCCCGTGCCTGCCATACAGTCGTATTTTAACTATCTTTGCCTGTTTCTTTTTTTAGATTGTGGGCACTTTTGATAAAGATGATTCCAAAGCTTCCTTCTAAGGTTATCGCAGATTTTGGAATGCTTCCCCAGACCACAACAAGAGATAGCCTACACCAGTATTATGGCTGCAGTTGGGTGGTGGAAAGGATTGACTCTAATCTTCAAGGAACACCCGGAGCATTGCAGTCCAAATTAAGATGATCTTGGACAGGAACCCGCAGGGAAATAATGCTGAACTTCTTCCAGCTGTCTTCAGGCTCGTCACCATCACAGCCGGCAACCTTGAAATATATGTGAAGTGGAGAGAACTCCCTCTGAGTAAAGAACATTTCACAGACTCTAGGCCTGCTTACAGAAGCAGCCTGTGTGTTGATTAACTGCAGTGTTGTAAAGGCCCATTCACAATGAAAATTAAACATAACCGTAACATAAACACAGAAGTTTGCGCCCAGGCTACCAAATGGGATCATTCACAATGATTCACATAAGCATTGACATAAACATTACCGTAAGACGTTAACATGAAAGTTTGCAAACTCCAAACTTTCATGCTTATGCTTACGTGATTTGCAAACAGAACACAATCGTGGAGCGCTGAAGTATACGACAGAATATGAGGAAATGGCGTCGTTGTTATGTTTCCATGGTTACCAAGTATGTTTGCTGTTATGTTTATGTTCCCATCGTGAATGATGGTATGACTTCTTGATTTTACCGTAACGTTTATATTCTTAAGTTAACGGTTACGTTAAGTTTAATTTTCATTGTGAATGAGCCTTTAGGTTAGCAAGTGAAAACAAATCAACTTATGTATCAGTTAATTGCTTCTAAATTGTTTATTGCAGTGATAGTGTCTTGCCGATTAAATTTTCGTGGTATGCCTGGAATTGAAGTTCCGTGTGTTCAATATTTTCTTCCTTATTTTTTGTCAATTTTTTTACGTTGAAACCTTCAGGCTAATTATTAAAAATCGAATCAGTTAATATCCAAAAAATTGAAATAGCGTATTTCTTTTACTAAAATCAATGATCGTAAAGCAGAGGATTCAAATTATATTGCAAATATCTGTAATGACTTTTACATAGGGTGTACCATAAAGAACACAAGGTTTAATTTCGTATTAAAATATTTAAATGTCATTGTCAACTTAAGCGTTGAAGATTGTGCAGAAAATGCTGCATTGGTTATGTAACAGATATATTTAACACTGTATTTGTAGGTCTCAAATTTATGTACATTGCTGCAGAAGAAATTATGTGATGAAACATCTGAAAACAAAAGAATCCTCCAGCTGTGATGAAATACCAAGCAAAGTTCTAAAAGTGTCTTCTGAATTAATCTCTCCTCCTCTAAGCTATTTATAAAATGTGTCAGTGCAATGCGGTATTCAAATACTCAATAGCGAACCCAAGTTGATGTACAAAAAGGGAAATGATAGACCCATCTCAACATTTTAAAAAGTGTTTGAGAAAGTTATGTGTAATAAATTGTCACTATTTGGAATCCAACAGTATAACCTTCAATTTCAGAGCAGTTTGGATTTAGAAAACAAAATGCAGCAATTATATTGGTGGATGAAATATTGAATTATTTTAATTCGAAATTACGTGTTGGAGGAATTATTTGCGATTTATCTAAAGCATTTGACTGCGCAGATCACAATATTGATACACGAATTAAAGTTTAATGACATTGAAGGAGAGACCTGAAGTTATCTTTCAGCGTACTTGCCAAACAGAAGACGAAAATGTGTATGACTGTACCAAATACCCATAAAGCTACTCAGAATTTTGATATATTAAACATGGACTCTGCCAGGGATCAATTTAGGTCTTCGTCCATTATTATTTACAGTTTATATTAATTATAGCTGTAAATAATTTATTCCAGGTAATCTTATTGAAATTATTGTGATTATCTGAAGTGAACACTTTATAAACACTTGTAATACAGCTTTAAAGGCAACGAATTAATTAATGGTTTAGTCAAAATAAACTAGAACTTGATGTTGAAAAAGTAATTAAATTTAGTAGACTCAGTAATGCCCGTTTTCCTGCAATATTATATTAAATGGACCTGATCTCAAAGAATATATAAGCACAAAGTTTCTTGGTTTGGAATTGCACACTGGCAGATACACACTTCACTCACTTCTTAATGTAGTTTATACTTTTAGGTTAAGTGCATTGCTTGAATCTTAGTATCCCATTACTGTCTTGTAAAATCATTCTGTTATGTCTCTATATCAATTATGTTGAATAGCAATATCGTATGTAAAAAAATGAATAAAATGAGATTTCATTTTGTCCCTCTCAAAAAAGCCTTTCTGAATATGCTGCAAACACATCTTATGAAAAGGCATGAATGCAGAGATTCAAGGTGGGTCGGATCCATTTTGTACCCCCATACCGTATTTTTCTTTGGATCTTGAAATATGGCTGGTTTCTTTCATGGCTGAATATTTAGATTTTCTTTATTCGGTGGTAAAAATAATTACGATTACACAAATATAAAATTATCTAACATTTCGAGTGGTGGTGGTGGTGGTGGTGGTAGTTAAAAAGGGCGCGTCAGCTACTATAGCTATTTGCGCCCTTATCTAAAATTCTTAATAAAACAAAGACATATAAGCCACCGGCGTGGCTCGGTCGGTTAAGGCGCTTGCCTTCCCATCTGAAGTTACGTTCGGGCGCGGGTTCGATCCCCGCTTGGGCTGATTACCTGGTTGGGTTTTTTCCGAGGTTTTCCCCAACCGTAAGGTGAATTCCAGGTAATCTACGGCGAACCCTCGGCCTCATCTCGCCAAAATACCATCTCGCTATCACCCATCTCATCGACGCTAAATAACCTCGTAGTTGATACAGCGTCGTTAAATAACTAAAAAAAAAAACAAAGACATAAATAATATAACAATCAGAGTGCTAAAGGAACTAAAAAGCGTTGTGACGATAAAACAAGGTATACAATAACATTTCGATAATTGAGTTTGGAGGTATATATATGTATGGATTATATACATAAATATATACATACACTACCGTCAAAAGCTTTCGATCAGCTATGAAAACAAGTATATACTTTATTTCAATGTACAAACACATCGGAAAAACTAAATAGACCAACAAAATACATATTTTCTCTCTCTAGCATTATGATATGATAGAATATTCGAGTCCACACCTGTGGAGTAACGGTCAGCGCGTCAGGCTGCGAAACCAGGTGGCTCGGGTTCGAATCCCGGTCGGGGCAAGTTACCTGGTTGAGGTTTTTCCGGGGTTTTCCCTCAACCCGATACGAGCAAATGCTGGGTAACTTTCGGTGTTGGACCCCGGACTCATTTCACCGGCATTATCACCTTCATATCATTCAGACGCTAAATAACCTAGATGTTGATACAGCGTCGTAAAATAACCCAATAAAATAATAAAAAAAGAATATTCGAAACGAAATCCCTGTTTTAACCACAAATCCATTGTTGTGATAGGTGATCGAAAGCTTTTGACCGGTAGTGTATATATTCAAAAATATATCTGTAACTTTATTTAAAGGGGTTGTTAGACTTGTGAAATTTAAAACAAATCAAAATGGTTTAACAGAATCTAGTTAAAAAATAAAATATAAAATTTTGTACAAAGCCGTTCCACGGATGACGAGTTGTTATTATTTGTGTGGACAGACAGACATGTTCCCATTAGTAGATAGTTTTATTACTGCGCACGCGTATAAAATGAAATTGAAACACAATTCACAGAAAATAACGTGGGACACAATATGTAGGCTACTCCATTTAGCTTACAGCGTGTGCATTTCCATCAGCTAGCGGGGGTTGAATACCGTTATCTAGATGTTACCGTGCTTTTTTCGCCCTCCCGTAAAATTGAATATTTTGAGATTGCTGTTGAACACCATCGGTATCATAGGCCTGCTGTAGAGTAGAGAGGGCCTGGAGGCCTTAACTCATTTTAAGTAAATGAGTGAATGAATGGTTGTGTGAATGAATACGTGATGAACAAATGGATGAATAAATGAAATAATATGTAAAGTGAATGCGTAATGTTGTTGTTTAGTGAACTGAACCTCACAACTGATACCAACCACTTATGAGGCAACTAGGCCAGGAGATAATAAGATAGGGTGGCCAGTTCCTTTAAATGAATGAATGAATGCATTTTTATTTTTGTTTTGCAAACGAAAGTCCTAAGATTGATAACATCTTGTAATATAGTTTTATAGATTTTCAGTCTTACTAATAAACCGTGTATAGTTTTTATACGAGACTTATGCAGAGTTGAGACAGAAAACGTTACTAATAAACCGTGAATAAGCGATGGACGTATAAACAGGCTGTAACTATGCAATGGGAATTGCTTTGCAGTAGTTATATACACGAAACCCCTTGTTTAAGCGTTGTATATAGCGAAAAAATGGCCGCCCCTCTAACAGCTGTTCGTATCGACTGTCATTTTATGATGATGTTAGCTTGTAACCACAGAAGAACAAACCAAAGATCATAGAATTATTAGAATAATATTGCTGTAGCTTGCACTCTTTGACCAAAATGTAGTGTGGTAATCGATTAGAGCCAGTTGTACTATCGATATTTAACACGCCACACTAGAGCGCTCTACCGGATGTAGTAGAGAACATCAGATATTCAATTACCTTTCGTAATGAAGTAATGACGAAACTATGACGTAGCTGTGTAACAGTTATACTGTTATACACGACGTATGTAGTGATTATTAGTAAGGAATTTACACACGACTTATAAACGAGCTACTCATTGTATAAGTATAAGACAGTTAAACGTCTGTATATAGAGTTTTTATTAGTAAGACCGTTTATGAATACTGACATTTTTTCCCTGATAATGTTATATGTTAAAAACCAAGTTTATAATGTAGAAATCAGATCTTAAATTTGTATTGTTTATGTTTGTGAATTGAATTAAACTGTTAGACACCCTGTATGTTGTAATATTGTTGTGTATGACTTTTGACTTGTTCCACTCCTTAAAGCTAAAATACTCATGTAAGAACTTAGAACAGAATAAATGAAATGAAATGTCTTCCATTTTTTCCTTTTGAATTCGGCGTGACGTCACAGCACACATTCACCTATGATGTAGCATAGCCCAAACATCCCATGGTTGGTTTATTGGTGAAAACCCCATAGAAGACTGTTATGAGAGGTACCGGTAGCTTCTTTCGTAAAAGAGAATAGAGAGTTTTCCATGTTGAATCTTTCGTACACTACTTTTAACACTTGAATATAAATAATTGATTAAATGGCGATCTTACTCGTGTTAATTATGTTAGCATGTGCAGCTTACAGCTGTTTCGGTGCTTCTGGCACAGATACGTAGACGACATACTCATACTATACAAAGGAAACAAAAGACAAATACACAGACTACATCAATACATAAACAAAATACACCCAAAACTCCAATACACACTGGAACTCGAAAACAATAACTCCATAAATTTCCTAGACATCACCATAACAAAAGTTGACAACAAACACACCTTCAAAATATACAGCAAACCAACCACCACCACCACACATCTAACCACCCCACACAACACAAACATGCTGCATTCAGGACAATGGTACACAGATTACTCAACATACCCATGAGCCAACAACACTACAATGAAGAAGTGAACACAATCAAATACATAGCACAAGAAAACGGATACAACCCAAACATAATAGACAACATCATAAGGAAGACAAAACAAAAACTCAACAAACATAAAAACACACAAAACACAATACAAACACAAGAACACAAGAAATACATCACACTAACATATGAAAACAAAAACACACACAAGATCGCATCCTCATTCAGAAAACAGAAATACAACATAGCATCTCAACACACAAACAACACAAACAAATAAATACAACCACACAGGCGTATACAAACTCACATGCAATAGTTGCGACAGTTTCTACATTGGACAGACAGGCAGATCATTCCAAACTCGATACAAAGAACACATTAAAGCAATAACCAGAGGACACAATACATCTACATATGCCGAACACACAACTAATGCTAACCACACATACAATAACATAAATACAGACATGGAAATCCTACACATACAACCCAAAAACCAAAAACTCAACACACTAGAACAATATGAAATATACAAACACACTAAAACACACCCTGATCAAATTCTCAACACACAGATCAATTTCAGAACACACACACACTATTTGACACCACATTTCAACACTTTTCGACAATCGAACGCACCCACACAACAGGCAGCGAAGTTCCAGATGACGCCGAGATCTAGTAGGCTCTGAGGATGGTATGAAGAAGCACCGAAACAGCTGTAATCCGCACATGCTTACATAATTAACACGAGTAAGATCGCCATTATATAAATTATTTAGAGAGTTTTCGCACTGCACCCGTCCGTAATTCGTTAACGATGTTAATCGAGAACTTTACGCTGTTGTAATACGAGGATCAGTTCAAAATCAGATAACGGGGACCTTACCGTCATGGCGAGAGGATGGTGCTGGTTTGAGATTTATTAGTACCGACGATATTTGCCTTCTGAGGGAAGTATTAACTGATAATCCCTATGAAGAGAGCTCAGAATGGACACTGATACAGCAAAATGCACTAGAAGATACACAGAGGCAGTGAACTGTGCAAGATCATGCCCAACATCTGCTTGAGTCACGGAAAAAGGAGGATAGAACATCCGTATTTTTAAGCTTATAGCTTTGTATAAACAATCGTAAATTTCATAATTAGGGCTCGGAATTCTTAAAGTTAGTTCTGGTTGTAATATTTAAAAAATGCTCCTGTTGTGTGAACAGATGTGGAGCGTAGCTTTTGTGTGGATAATAGTAACATGCGTTACAAGAGCGGTATGTTGACGTTTTCATGTTCGAGGAAAAGATTGAAAAAGCGAAACGTAGTTGAGCTTTTTTAATTTCCGAGAACATGAAAACAAACATACCGCTCGTGTATCGTACATTATTTTGTGCGAAGATCGTTTGTTACATACCTGAAAGACGAATTTCTAATTAGTTGCAATGAAATCTCCATGTTGGTTTCTATTTAATGACGGCAACTTCGGAAAACCAAAATATCTTTCTTCAACATTGTTGCTATAAAATGTTTTCTGTGTTTACTATACTCCAGCAGGCCGTGATATACGTCTGTATTTTTTTTCCCCCAGTCTATAAATGCGAACTTAAAACAAACGGTAAGGTTATGTAATGATTTATTTTTCATTTTAATATTTTAACAATATTATTTATATAACATATTGCAGTAATAACATCGGCATCTGGAATCTCGTTGATTTTTTCACGGCTTCCTTAATGTTACTTGTATCAGGAATGCAATAAGTTTCGTGGAGTAGTAGACTTTACTTAATTTTTGCAAATATTTAAAAACAATAATTAACAGTGCAATTTAGGTGAAATTGCAGTGGTAAGTTTCCAATTTATAATTATTATTATGTTAAACGTCTCTAAAAATAATATGTTAAAAGCCTAAAGCAGTAAAATGAATGTCGCGCTTAAGCGGCAAGAAGAGGGAAATTGTTATGTGTGTTACGTTGGGAATACTGAATGTGGTATTTCACACTTACCGCGTATTGGTTCTGTGCGGAAACCAAGCAAATACGCACGATCTCGCACAAAAATATTGTCGTATAACAAACAGTTTTCCTTTCACAAATTAGAGAACGGTTATGTTTGCTCAGACTATTATAACTCATTGTTACGTAAGTATTGTAATAAATTGACAGTCATGATTATTTCTTCGCTCGTGTAGAAATATTACTTGAATTTCTATAGCCAATAAACAGAGAATAAAAAGTACCTACGCAATAAAGTAACTTCACATGATGAGTTATTGGTTATGGAACAGCTGTACTGCATCAGGTCGTCTATAGTTTTTGTGCAAGGTCGTCTAGCAATCAAAAAGCCAAGCCAGCCAGCTATGGTTTTTACCTTTCCACGCACACATACTACTGACGGGCCTGGCCTAGTCGCTTAGCAACCGAGTCGTACTCACAACATTCGATAATAATTTTCTAAAGCAATATTCCGGGCAACAATCAGTCCAGGTTCCAATGTTATAAAATCAACAGAAAGAAATATTAAAGTTTAATGAAATGCTATCTTCTGTCTTCAGAGAACTTCTGAAAATAACCCTCTACGTTTATATAGAAGAGAAGTTCTGCTTCAAACCGATAGAATATCTATTCCTAACATTAGCCGACTCAGGGTGATTCAGACCACCCGTTAACAGTCATTTCTTATCAGATCCCTTATTGTACATCCCTTTGCCCACATCTGTGGAGTAACGGTCAGCGCGTATGGCCGCGAAACCAGGTGGCCCGGGTTCCAATCCCGGTCGGGGCAAGTTAGCTGATTGAGGTTTTTTCCGGGGTTTTCCCTCAACCCAATACGAGCAAATGCTGGGTAACTTTCGGTGCTGGACCCCGGACTCATTTCACCTTCATATCATTCAGACGCTAAATAACCTAGATGTTGACACAGCGTCGTAAAATAACCCAATAAAAAAAAAATACATCCCTTTACCCTGCGAAGAAACCTCATCTCTGCAGCCTGTAATCTACTTTTGTCTCGTTCTTTAATTATCCATGATTCGCTTCCATATGTCAACACGGGTACTGCCATAGTTTTATAGAACTTTAGTTTTGAATAATAATAATAATAATAATAATAATAATAATAATAATAATAATAATAATTTATTTATTTATTTAGAATATTAACGTGCAAATCAACAGCACAAGGCCAATTACAGTTTAGCACGATACAAAACAGAACAAAACAACAAATGATGATGAGAATGAATGATAGAAATGGCAATGAGATGAAATACAAACAATATAATGGTCTACATCAATCATTGATCAAATAATAATTATAAAATTATAAAATTAGTACAATGAGATAATTGAAATACTGGAATAGTCTACATTAATCAATTGACCAAATGCAAGAAATAAAATGGATAAATAATTATAAAAATAGATCAGTGAGTTAAAAACTCAAAGATATACTACACATTAAATGGATCCAAGTTCAATCCATGAAAATTAGCATATTTAATGCATCTGCAGACCGGAGAGAGAGATTTAGGATTCTTATTATAAAACAATTTATGAAATCTTAAACCATTAGCAGGAATACGAAGACTGATATTGCTTATGAAAGATTCACAATCAATATCACCCTTAATGACTTTGCAAAAAAATAAATAATCAAGATCCTGACGTCTGGTGAACAAACAACCGCAATTGAAATATTTGCATTTAATCTCATAGTTATAATCGAAATTTGGTAAAAATCTATAAGAACACAAGGAAATAAATTTTCTTTGAATATTCTCCAATTTAGCCGAGTCAGTGGAAGTAATGGAGTTCCATACAACAGATGCATATTCAAGCTTGGATCTAACCAACGTATAGTATAAAATTAATAAACACATAGGAGTGGAGAAAGAATAAGTTATAGACCTAATTAGACCAAGCATTCTTAACGAATGGGTATAAATATATTGCACATGATCATGGAAATATAATTTTGAATCAAGTAGGACACCAAGATCTCTAATACAATCTGTCCTAGTAATTACGACATTACTGAGAGAATAGTTAAATTTTAGGGAGATAGTTTTCCGTGAAAAGGAAATAACAAAAGTTTTGGATTGATTAATTTTCATTCCATTTTCAACAGACCATTGTGAAATTGAATTAATGTCATTTTGAAGAATTTGACAATCAACCAAACTATTAATTTTGCGAAAGATTTTGAGATCATCCGCAAATAAAAGGCAGCTAGAACTTATTCTTTTACTTATATCATTTATAAATAATAAAAATAAGAGAGGTCCCAAAGTAGACCCTTGAGGAACACCGCATAAACTATTAAATGGAACCGAGAGAGAATTACCTAGTCGAACACAAGACTGTCTATCTGTTAAATAATTTTCAAACCAATTAACGTAGTTAGTGGAGAGACCAAAATTTCTTAATTTATTTAATAAAATTTTGTGAGGAACAACATCAAATGCTTTGCTAAAATCAAAATAAATTGAGTCAATTTGATCTTGATTTTGAACTATAGGCAATATGAGATTAAGATAGGAAACTAAATTAGTAGTTGTAGATTTCCCTCTTGTAAATCCATGTTGGGCCGAATTGATCTTATTCTTGACATAAAATGAAATGTGTTTGTGAATAATTTTTTCAAAAATTTTAGAAAAATTGTTTAGGATAGAAATGGGTCTATAATTAGTGACACTGTTTTTATTACCATTTTTGAAAACTGGAATAATGGATGCGTCCTTCCAAAGTGACGGGTAAATTCCTGTTTTTAAGCTAAGATTCAATAAAAAAGTTAAAACAGGCAAGAGAATATTAGAGCAACCCTTGACTATAAAATTAGGAATGCTATCAGTACCCTTACATTTATTAGACTTTAGCTTTTTAATAGCTTTATTTACATCATCGGATGTAATATTAGGCAGGGACAAACAGTCAGTGATATTAGAATCATAAGTAATGAAATTAGAGTTACAATTTTGTTGAACAGATTTAAATTGACAAGCAAATGCATTTGCAATTTCTTTTTCATCTGTGATGTGAACGCCATTTATTATTAGTTCTGTGGGATTACTATTAGTTTTTCGAAAAGTTTCTACATATTTCCAAAATAATAATAATAATAATAATAATAATAATAATAATAATAATAATAATAATAATAATAATAATAATAAGATAATATTAAGATGGATTTGAGGGAGGTGGGATATAATGGTAGAGACTGGATTAATCTTGCTCAGGATAGGGACCAATGGCGGGCTTATGTGAGGGCGGCAATGAACCTCCGGGTTCCTTAAAAGCCATAAGTAAGTTTGTAAGTAATTAAGTATCGATAGTAACCTCTTGTGTTGTACTAGTATATTGTAAAACTAGATTTTGACATGTTCCATATTCTATCTGTGAAGCGATGTAGGAATACCATGGTATGTAAATACAATACAATACAATACAATACAATACAAGCACCTCATAATATACGCTTCGAAGTCCACAAATGGTAAACGGAACAGTTTTTAGAAAATCTGTTTTGTAATACAGAGCAGCTTTTGTAACAGTGAGGCTGTTTACTGAATAACAAACAGCTCGTGTGCAGAATCCTGGAACAGTCAAGTCCGCGTCGCGTGTTGCGAGGCAGCCTGTGGCGCAGGAAATTGAACGGCTGCCCGGTTCCTGTATCACATTTGTAATGTACTTATCGCGTCTTCCGCGAGAGGGCAGACTAGCTGGTAATGTACTGCGGGACTATCAGCTCGCAGGCAAGATTTCATCCGGGTTGTGAACTCGCGTCAGTCCAAAGACAGTCATCTTGTTAACAAAGTACCTACTGACCGAAACCAGCGTCTTGGGTTCCATTCTTTGCAGACCTCTTCTCTTCTCTTCTTCTCTTCTCTTCTCTTCTCTTCTCTTCTCTTCTCTTCTCCGCCATGTTGCAAGCCATCCACAACACGCCGCCCCCTCTGCTGTCGGTTCGATTCCTGCCTGCTCGAGCGTCGCACTCTGTACAGTCTCGGATGACACCAACAGCTGTTGTCATGCAATCGTGATGGCGGTGACGTCACACTCGCGTATTGACGTGCGTGAGGGTCCAACTTGTTCTTATTTCTGAGCTTGCCATACTCTTTTTTTTTAATTGGTTTATTTTACGACGCTTTATCAACTGCTATGTTTATCAAGCATCTGAGTGATATTGCCAGCGAAGAGAGTCCAGGGTCCAGCGCCGAAATGCCCGTGGGTTGAGGGAAAACCCTGAAAAAACCTCAACCAGGTAACCGGGATTTGAACCTGGGCTAACCGTTACTCCACAGCGGTGCACTGCATATTCTTGACGTTGATGCCAGCATACTCATAACCTCACTTTAAACGACTAGTAAGCATAAACGTATTAGAGAAGAAAACAGTTATGAAAAGTAGTTATTTCTATTCAGAATGTACAAATTTCAACCAAAATATTGGTATTTTAACCAAAAATGCCATAATTATACACAAAACAAATTATTACTACAATACATGAAGTCAAGTATCTTTATTTTACATCTTGATTACACAACTTTTAACACTGTATCACTTCGGAATATGTATGATAAGACTTTCCTGTGTTAAATTTCAACGTATCTCGTTTACATGTTTCGACCTATTTATGGGTCATCTTCAGAACTGGTCGTTGTTGGTCTTGGCGCCACTTGTTCTGTTTCCTGTGAGGGTGTGTTCCTGTGGTATAGTGTAGAGTCAAAGATTTTGTGTGTTTTGAAGTTGAGTTGTGTGTTGAGAATATCGTTGGGGTGTGTTTTCGTGTGTCTGTATATTTCATATTGTTCTAGTGTGTTGAGTTTCTGGCTTTTTGGTTGGATGTGCAGTATTTCCATGTCTGTGTTGATGTCTCTGTAGGTGTGGTTAGCATTTGTGATGTGTTCTGCATATGTGGAGGTGGTTTGTGATTTTGTTATGGCTGTGATGTGTTCTTTGTAACGTGTTTGAAACGATCTGCCTGTCTGTCCCATGTAGAAATTGTTGCAGGTGTTGCATTTGAGTTTGTATACGCCTGTGTGATTATATTTATTTGTTTGTGTGTTGAGATGTTTTTGTAGAGTGTTATTTGTTCTGTATGCGATGTTGTAATTTAATTTCTTGAATGAGGTTGCAATCTTGTGTGTGTTTTTGTTTTCGTATGTTAGTGTGATGTATTTTCTGTGTTCTTGTGCTTGTGTTGTATTCTTATTTTTTTGTGATTATGTTTTGTCTTACGTATTATGTTGTCTATTATGTTGGGGTTGTATCCGTTTTCTTGTGCTATGTATTTGATTGTGTTTAGCTCTTCGTTGTAATCCTGTTGGTTCATTGGTATGTTGAGTAGCCTGTGTACCATTGTTCGGAATGCAGCTTGTTTGTGTTGTGTTGGGTAGTTGGATGTGTTGTGTATGTGTGTTGTTGTTGTTGTTGTTGTTGTTGTTGTTGTAAATTTTCTGTATATTTTGAATGTATGTTTGTTGTCTACTTTTGTTATTGTGATGTCTAGAAAATTTATGGATTTGTTGTTTTCAATTTCTAATGTATAGTGTCTTTATTTTCTCTGGGGGAAGGGAATCCTAAAAAGTGCATTTATTGTGCAATGCATGAAACGAACGTTCAGCTTCTTATATGGATGTATAGCAGATTTAATGAATGCTCATTGAGTGGTAGTTCAAGGAAATAAGATATTAAATTGGTATCGTGTTAAATAACTGAAACACTTTGAGGAAGTGTGTATCATCCCCATGACATAGTGTCTTTTAGTTATGGGTGTGTATGGCAATTATGGTGAAATGTTTGTCATAGTGTGTATTGTAATTACATTTGCCTTTTTCATTCTCGTCGTCTACTACCGTTGCTATGTCTCTTTTATTGTTATCCGCCCACTTCTTTCTGGATCTATGTACTCACACTTGCGCCCCACAATTTGATTTCACCGTCTTTCCATTACGTTGATATGTTACTGCGTTTATAAATAGGGATGATTGCTTCCAGCTCGAAGTAACCACAATTTGTTAAGGCTGGTTCACAATAAACCGGAAACGAGAATCGGAACGAAAACGAAAACGGTAAAATTGTTAAAATGTGTACATTTAAATGTGAGCATTCACAATTAACGAAAAGCTTGCCGGAGCCCGGGATCGGGAACGGAGAGTTGGCCAAGTTTCAACTTTGGCGTTCACGTTTCCGATCACAGCCCACTAGATTCATTCTATTGCCATCTAAAAGCTATTTTGTCGTCGTATATTTTGTAGCAAGAAGACCGTGACATAACCTATGCATTATTTTGTTCTGTGCTGTGCATCATGGAGCAAGTTTTATTTGATGAGATTCTAATATTGAGTGTTGAGGAAAATCCTCACGTTTACGATAAGCGGCGCGCCTCGTATAAAGATGAGAAATAGCTGCATCTTTGAACACCGATCGTAAGTGAATCATATTTTATTTCTGTATTGGTTGTATTACACACTACATATTCATGCTTCAATTCAATAACTACTGTTGTGTTCATTTTTGTTCTATTACAAATGTTTCTTCTCTAATTATTTTACGTTATGGTAGACTTAAAATAGGTTGTGATAATAAAGATGCATTGGCATTGGTACCGTTGAAATTTTGAAGTTGGTTAACCTGTGTTTATGTTGGCTGCCTTGTACTCATCAGAGAACGCCATGGGCCATATCGTTATTGACATGCATATTGATATGCATAGTCGTCTACATTCTCGGTTTATTGTGAATAAAAAATTTTCATATTCACGTTCTCTGTTTCTCGTTTTCACTCTGGTTCTCGTTCCCGGTTCATTGTGAACCAGCCTTTACTTGTTCCACAGCTCCAGGCCTTGTAGGAATTGCCCTTCTTTATATCCGGTACGTGGAAGGCCATTGATCTCGTTTAAAAGCATTTTAAAGGAATTTGTTACGTTACAATGTAACTCATATGTTTGCATTGACCTGAATACGTTGAATGTTAAAATCGTGTATGTTAAAAATTCTTCATTGGATTTGCAAAGCAATGCGAAAGTTGTGGAAATGTAGCTACATTTTGTTTTGCTGTAGCTTAGATTCTAATAATTACAACTATATGATTTGTTTCGTTATGATTTCCTGTTATTGCTATTCAGATATGTGCTAGGAGTTCTCATAGATTAATTCATTTCTTGGAAAAGAAATAATAACACAATTAAATTTCCATTCACATTTACAATACATGACAGTGCATCGGTACGATTTTCTGATTTCCTACATTTCACATCTCAGCCGTTCAGTTGTCACGGATGTCACATTCTTTTTGTTTTCAAACTCTATATATTGAAAATGTAACGGCTTTTGTCAACTTTTATTATTAGAATCAATTTTCAGTATCATTTTACATACAAAAGTGTTATTGAATAAAATGTATTATCATTGCACAAAATAAAGAAAAGGTTCCGTCACGGATGTTACAAGATTTGTGAACTCACTTCACACCTTATTAACAAAAGTGTAAAACTCAGGTCTCTGCCTCAAGCAAAAAGAGATTCATTCTCATAGTGTCCATGTGAAAGCTATGCAAATCTCATGGCATCCAATTAGTTCACAGAAACATAATCGGTAAATATTTTATAGCTGTTTCTTGCATGTCACGGATGTTACAGATGAGTTATTGTCCTTAATTTTTCCAGTTTAAAAACAACTGTGACATTTAACCATAATTATTCCATTCTCATTGTCTGAAAAATGTAACAAACCTCCTACATCTATATTAAGTATTAAATTACATAATTCTGATTGTTGTCTTATACGGTGTAAATGTCCGATTATTAGAGAGACCTCTGAAGTTAAGTATTTAGGCATAATTTTCGATAATCATTTAAAATGGAACCAACACTTTAATTACCTTTGTAATAAATTACGTAAAATAATATATTATTTTGTTTTATTGAGGAATTACTTGTCAATAAGTTTATTACGCACAATATATTTAACTTTATTTCAATCGGTAATTATGTATGGAATTATAGGATGGGGTAGCTTATTTAAATCCAATTTTAATCCACTTTATTTATTACAGAAGAAAATAATTAAAATATGTCTTCATAAACCTATTGATTTTCCGTCTCAAAATTTGTTTCTAGACTTTAATGTACTTAACGTAAGATAAATTTATTATATTATATTAATAAAATTCATACATAAAAATCGAAATAATTTTGAATTGTATTCTCATAGTTATGAAACAAAAGGTATGAATTCTTTAAGATTGTTTGAACCAAAATGCAACACTGTTACAGTATTTAATCATAGTAGTAATTTAGGCCCAAGAATATATAACAAATTTATATTGAAATATCCTAATCTTGTCAATTCTAATAGTTCTAGTATTAAATTTAAAAAGTTATGTATGGATTTTATAAAAATTTAAAAATTGTAAATTTAAATTTATATACTATAATTGCACAGTAGACATAAGACAAATTTTATTGTATAATTATTATTTTCAATTCAGGAATCCGCCCCTGAGCACGAGTTCTACTCTTTCAGGGGCGAGCTGAAGTTTTTCTGCATATATTATATTTTATGTTACAATTATTAGCAAAATAACAAATAAATAAATAGATAAATAAATAAATAAATAAATAAATAAATAAATAAATAAATAAATAAATAAATAAATAAATAAATAAATAAATAAATAAATAAATAAATAAATTTCTAAGTCAAAGTATTCACTTGAACTACAAGATTTGTAATCGATATTCTAACCCAAACTACCGCGTACTGAAAATAAATGGTAGAAAGAATATAGTACAAAGTAAAAACTTCCTTGACTCTGGAGCTCTGAAGTTAATAGTGCAGGCTCTCAAAATATTTCTTCAACAGTAGCTCCTTGAAAACATCCATTAACAGTTGATGTCTCTGTGAGTAAGTGCTGAAAACTTTACGGAAACAAAACTGTTACCTATACTTATTTATTTGAAAGATGGGACATGACAGTTCAGCGGCCGAGCTTGGAACTACAGTGCCATGTTGCCAATATGGACTACCACGCTGCCAGCTGATGGAAGCTAACAATAATTGTCGTTAAGATGGCTGACGTTAAAACATTCATTGACAATTGACGCGAAGGTAAGAAAACAATACAAAAATCGACAGAGAATCAAAGACGAAACGTACCAATGCTAACATTGTGTGCACAATAAATGTCGCCAAGAGAGCTATTAAGCACTGGCCACGTGCGAAATGTAAGTTTGGCAACTCAACCGTTGTTGCCATAGCAACGGGCCTACCACGCTATGTGACATTCAGTTGTTTTTCCGATCGCAACGCTCCTTTCATGTCCCATCTTAAAAAAAAAAACAAGTATAGTCAAGACTACATAAAATATTTTCCCTTTGAAAATAAAAGATTAGCATATTTAAATTTATAACCTTATTTATGTCTTAAATTAATAATAAACAAATATTTCTGAAAAACACTTTCTCATTGGAATTCCCAGTTTGCCCGGGATGGCTGATTTACACTTAGAAGTAACAGAAGTCACTCTTGCCAGGTGGAGTAGGATTCCTTTAAATGCCGAGGTCTTAGAGCTTATTTGAATTTTTGAATAATTTGTCACATACAATGAATAATGTGGATCACAACAATAATTGTAATATAATATTTCAATCAATCTGATAGGGTAGCATTATTATAAATGTGGTATAGTCCCGTCGCTCTAATTTCCGGCAGCCAATCGCGTTGCAGGTAGGCTACATTTAAACGTGTGCGTCTTGTGATTCCCTTAAGAAGACGTTATTCATTTCTTAAGGCTCGATAAATACTTAATATAATCGCCCGCCATTTTGGCTCTTTCGTTGGCGTTCGCAGATAGTACACGAAGACGTTATTTGCCGCTCAATTATTTGCTGAATTACATTGCGTTTGATTTATTATCATAGGAGCTACGACATGATAATGTTTAACGGTGTGGCAAATAGATTCCTCGTATGGTAGCTCGGCAACGAAAGAACAAAAATGGCGAACGATACTACCTACCTAGAATTTATAGAGCCTTCACTTCCTAAGACGTAAGCAAAGAGGAGGAGTCACCCCGGAAATAACAGCGACACTACTTATGCAAACTGTATCAATTACTTACCTACAAATAGATTTTAAAGAACCCGGAGGTTCATTGCCACCCTCACATAAGCCCGCCATCAGTCCCTATCCTGAGCAAGATTAATCCAGTCCCTAGCAAAGTATCCCATGTCCCTTAAATGTACCAATAGCTTAGAAAATTTAGGCTTCGGAAAACAACGTTTTAAGTTAAAATATTATTGGTCATTATTTCGTCACGATTTGAATGAGCATATAAATTGAATATACATATTTTCGGAATAGGTGCCGTATGTATGAAGTCTTACATTAAGGAAAGATATAAACAGATAAAAAGTAAATATTCTGTCCCTCCCTGGATGTGAACCAGCTTGTGCAAGAATCCCAAGCGTCCGTCGGCTCTTGCGAGATGAGTCAGTGGCGGCTCGCAGACAAGCTTCTTGCTGCTGACTGTACTGGGGGAGGGGGTAGCTGCATCCCCTGTATCAGTGTACTGAGGGGTAAGTTCATACAAGGGAGGGTTGTAAATCGGATGCCACGTGCCTCCCCCATGCAAACCACTCGGGGAGGACTGACCCCACACAACCCTCGTCAGTCTTGTTCAACGGCGCACTGCTGGGACTCGAACCACGTTACCATGGAGATGGCTGAGGGTCGTGACCTACTTGAAGGGGGAGTAATTAGTAGTAACATATAATGGCTGCCTCAAGATGATATCAACTTTCTAGGGCCCTGTGGCCCGTTACACCCTCATACTTTATCTAGATTGCTAGTATGAAGGACGAAGTTGTAAGACGAAATTATAGCGATCCTTTACGACAGGAGAATCGAACCCTGCGGAATACGTATTATTGGAGAAATAAACAATCATAATGATATTATTATTATTATTAATATTAATAATATTATTAATTATTATATTTTGAAGAGGTAGAGAAGTTCAAATATCTTGGAGCAACAATGGCAAACATAAATGATACTCTAGAGGAAATTAAACGCAGAATAAATATGGGAAATGCCTGCTATTATTCGGTTGAGAAGCTTTTGTCATCCAGTCTGCTGTCAAAAAATGTGAAAGTTAGAATTTATAAAACAGTTATATTACCGGTTGTTCTTTATGGTTGTGAAACTTGGACTCTCACTTTGAGAGAGGAACAGAGGTTAAGGGTGTTTGAGAATAAGGTGGCTTAGAAAAATATTTGGTGCTAAGAGGGATGAAGTTACAGGAGAATGGAGAAAGTTACACAACACAGAACTGCACGCATTGTATTCTTCACCTGACATAATTAGGAACATTAAATCCAGACGTTTGAGATGGGCAGGGCATGTAGCACGTATGGGCGAATCCAGAAATGCATATAGAGTGTTAGTTGGGAGGCCGGAGGGAAAAAGACCTTTGAGGAGGCCGAGACGTAGATGGGAAGATAATATTAAAATGGATTTGAGGGAGGTGGGTTATGATAGAGAATGGATTAATCTTGCTCAGGATAGGGACCAGTGGCGGGCTTATGTGAGGGCGGCAATGAACCTCCGGGTTTCTTAAAAGCCAGTAAGTAAGTAATAATAATAATTAACCATGAAACAATAGATTACAGCTAGTCAAATATTTTAATATAAACATGAAAAATACAAATTACTAATATTACTACCAATAACAAAAATTGTTG
Organism: Periplaneta americana; assembly: GCF_040183065.1. NCBI lineage: Eukaryota > Metazoa > Arthropoda > Insecta > Blattodea > Blattidae > Periplaneta > Periplaneta americana. The sequence continues at coordinate 207,610,631 of NC_091120.1, forward strand.
ATTATTTGATGAATTTTTAATTGAGACATTTCCAAAGATTAAAACGTTGCAATATGGAAACACTTTTCTTCATCACAGGCATGATTTATGCGTGGTATTATAATTCTGATTGCACAAGTTTAGCTAGGACGGAAAAGAGACGCTTACCTAGATATTGCTAACAGACAGTTTAATTAGATTTAATTCCTACCTCAATTATTAACCGATGAGGACATTTGGTTGCTGTGGGCAGAAATGAATGTTACGTAATAAACCCTATGTGGCGGGATAGTTTGGGTTGCGCAGGGGAATGTAAAGTTTGAAATTGCAAACGTGTGGAGGGCAGCTTATCTGACAATGGGTCAGTGTATATTAGAACATTGTGAAGAGCAGCGTTTCTAATTCCGGAACTGACTTCAAGACCAGTTTGTGAACGATATTAAATATTACAAGCTGGTGGATGAATCTGATTTGCATTCAAGTACAAACATGATGTTGATCAGGGACAGCACGTCTCCGTTTATGAAGTCAGGACCGGGCTATTTCATTAGAAACTTCTGCAATGGACTAGTATGGCCTGGCCCCATGCGGAATATTGAGTGGGCAGTATTGTCTGGAATGCACGCGTTTCCAACACCTTTGATAGTGGAAGTGTAGTTTGTGAAAACATTTTCTAGCCTTGTATTACGAAATGGATCCTCAGATAATGCCCACAACATAGAATTATTAATGGATATTTATTTAAAAGCTGTTTTATTTCATTTTTGTGTGAGTTGGAGTTTCAGATGAAAGGGTAGGTATAATCCGCATGATGACAATAATATAATTTTTAGTATAACAGAGTAAATTATCATCTATTCGTGGGGGAAAGTTCAGCGCCCAAGGCATAGCGATCATTTCTAATGTTGAATAATTTCAAGGGAAAAATTGTTCCGGGGCCGGGTATCGATCCCGGGACCTCTGGTTGAACGTACCAGCGCTCTTTCCAACTGAGCTAACCGGGAACTCCACCCGACAGTTGGAAAGGGAGCCTTACCTGAAAGACTAGATTTGCATAATATATACGTTACTGTGTACGTTAACAGAAAACCACAATTCCAAGTTACAAGGAGTTTGTGTGCACTCGATGTGGGTCTCTGGCGTTTCGTCAGCCCACGCGAGTTGTGTGGATATAAAGGGAAAAGTTGAGACGGTGTCGGGTGGAGTTCCCGGTTAGCTCAGTTGGAAAGAGCGCTGGTACGTTCAACCAGAGGTCCCGGGATCGATACCCGGCTCCGGAACAATTTTTCCCTTGAAATTATTCAAATCTGCTTTACAGGGAGCCTTACCTGAAAGACTAGATTTGCATTTCTAATGTTATTTACCTAATTGATTAAATGGCGATCTTACTCGTGTTAATTATGTAAGGATGTGGGGCTTACAGCTGTTTCGGTGCTACTTGACACCATCCTCAGAGCCTTCTGTGTCTCGGCATCATCTTAACTTCGCTGCCTGTTATGTGGGTGCATTCGTGTGATGAAGAGTTGAGTCAAATATTGTGTGTGTTCTGAAATTAATCTGTGTGTTGAGAATTTGACCAGGGTGTGTTTTAGTGTGTTTGTATATTTCGTATTGTTCTAGTGTGTTGAGTTTTTGGTTTTTGGGTTGTATGTGTAGGATTTCCATGTCTGTATTTATGTTATTGTATGTGTGGTTAGCATTAGTTATGTGTTCGGCGTATGTAGATGTATTGTGCCCTCTGGTTATTGCTTTAATGTGTTCTTTCTATCGAGTTTGGAATGATCTGCCTGTCTGTCCAATGTAGAACTTGTCGCAACTATTACATGTGAGTTTGTATACGCCTGTGTGGTTGTATTTATTTGTTTGTGTTGTTTGTGTGTTGAGATGCTATGTTGTATTTCTTTTTTCTGAATGAGGATGCGATCTTGTGTGTGTTTTTGTTTTCGTATGTTAGTGTAATGTATTTCTTGTGTTCTTGTGTTTGTGTTGTGTTTTTGTGTTTGTTGAGTTTTTGTTTTGTCTTCCTTATGATGTTGTCTATTATGTTTGGGTTGTAACCGTTTTCTTGTGCTATGTATTTGATTGTGTTCACTTCTTCATTGTAGTGTTGTTGGCTCATGGGTATGTTCAGTAATCTGTGTACCATTGTCCTGAATGCAGCATGTTTGTGTTGTGTGGGGTGATTAGATGTGTTGTGTATGTGTGTGGTGGTGGTGGTTGGTTTGCTGTATATTTTGAAGGTGTGTTTGTTGTCAACTTTTGTTATGGTGATGTCTAGGAAATTTATGGAGTTACTGTTTTCGAGTTCCAGTGTGTATTGGAGTTTTGGGTGTATTTTGTTTATGTATTGGTGTAGTTTGTGTATTTGTCGTTTGTTTCCTTTGTATAGTATGAGTATGTCGTCTACGTGTCTGTGCCAGTATATTATGTATGTTTGTTCTATGTTGTGTAAAAATCAGTGGCGTAGCATGAAATTTTGAGCAGGGGAAGCTAACTCAAGTTGTCTTTCATGCAATATGAGAAAATGTATTACAACAATACAGTCTTAAAATAAATAGTAGTCAATGTCAAGTTAGCAGTCGAAGATTGGTTGGAACCTCGTAAGTAACACCAATAAGGCATGACCTCAAATGATACGTAGTAAAATACGATTTCACGGTTTACACATATCTCTAACAAATAGACACGTATACGTATAACATTAGCTCACTCCCTGTCATACTTAGAGAAATCACAATATTAGTATCATTACGTAAGTATGCGTCTGTGTTTTGGTTGTGTCCTTCACTGACAGCAAGGGAGTCGGTCATTTGTTTTTTAAATCACACTTTTGTTCGAAAGTCAGTCTTGATAATAGAATTGTCCTAACAAAAATTCAAGTAAATTAGTGTCAGGAACTGTTATTTCACTCATTATTTATTATATCAGCCACAATGCACACTAACACTTCAACTGAACACAACTGACGAAAAGGGATAACTCGGAAACTACTTATTTTAAATGTTAAAGCTAGCTTCTTGCGAGCCTTGCGACCAGGGTAGTTTAGTTACAAAGGGATGTAAAATCTGCGGGGTGGGTTACACAGAAGAAACCGGTCTGCTTGGAAGCTGGTGTGTGCAGGCTTCTTGTTTACTGCTGCATCACAAATCATCCTGAGCTGCCGCATCACAATATTTAACGCGTAAATATAAATTCTATTAAAATTAATAAATAATTTTGTTCATAAACTGCAGATTTATTATGAAATTATTATTAACTGGGGAAGCTGAGCTTTTTAGCTTACATTGACGCTACGCCACTGGTAAAAATATCTCTGCTAGTGCTAGAGTAAGTTCGCCATTTAATCAATTTTTTGTATTCAAGTGTCAAAAGTAGTGTACGAAAGATTCAACATGGGGTATTTAGCTGTTTAAGGACACTCTTGTTACAACTGGCTGAAAAGTTAAAAGGCACCATTGCTGTACAACGGCATATGAAGTAGCCCACAATACTGTGGAAGCGAGGAAAGTTCTGAAACGACATCACGGTATGGATATCCGCCTGCAGCTACAGAGATGAAATCGGCTTTTACGACTGAACGACGGTGTGAAGAGGGCTAATCCCTGTCTGCTTGAGGCGGGAACTACAAATACACGTGCGATGTCTTGTTATTCTTACAACTAGTGACTGAAGTGGAGCACAGAGCCTGCCTGCTTCAGCCTAACATTCGTGAAGTCTGATACTTCCCACTTTCTTGTGCAGGATACGAAATAGCAATATATTAATACAGCAAGTGGCTGAAGCGATGCTTGTCTTATGAGTTCCTCAAGGTATGGCTCCATTAAGGGCAAACATCGTTTTGTTTGAAATTTTTTTATACAGGGACATCATTTTATTTTTACTTCAATTTTTATTGTACCTGAGTTTTTGAATGTACTTCACTCCCACCCCTTCTACTAACCAAGTTCCAACTGTCCTCCACACAGAACCAAGGCCGCAGTACTGAATTAGTTGATTATAGTACGTTTCAGAAATATGTTCGCGTTTCCAGTGACGGAAATTTCCAATATTGAATCATATTTTCGCACAGGTGCTGCCGTCCGTTTGCCTACGTCGCATCCCGATTTCCCCCACCTGCTTCTGCTCGCTTCACTGTAAAGACTAGTGGCTGGGCTGTCTTAGCTCTTTTCTGAGAACATTAATTTCTGTCAGAAATTGGACGTCTACGTAATATTATACCCATACAATTTTTAAAATAACTTAAATAAAAGGGCCTCGTTAAGTAATTAACTGTCACGTGATTTCCTCCCTTTTTACGACCCTGCGACATAACCACTTGGACGGACAGTAGATAGCATGTCTGAGTAATTTTATCTGTGCGAGTCGGGCAGAAGTGAAGATTGAATTTGCAGTACGTAAGGTACTCTTTTATAGAGTAGGTACGGAATTATTGCAACAAGAGGTACTAGTACGAAGGACGAAACTGGTAATTGGGATTCCACACATTCGAACTGAAGCCTGTATCGAAATGAACGGCCACCATTTTCAAAAATGTATTTAAATATCCATATTACGATTATTTTTCAATTTAACTTCATTCTCTATATTGTACGCTAATGTGCATAGACAGTATAATATACACTGCATAATGAATACGTCCGCATGGATAACTCAGTTCGTGAGTAAAAACACTCATTGTTAATACTGTACTGTATTTTGATTAAACAAAACGTAATGAAAATTATCAAATTTAAAAGCGTGATATTTCCTAGTTTACGTAAATGGACGAACTACTTTTCTTCCCTCCTATACCTAGTAAAGTGATTTGTTTGTATATTACGGCAGTATCATCAAACTCCAGTCGTGGAAGGGGGTATCAACCGTTGATCCAAAGGTATAGCCAGGTTAATATTAGAAATGTTAGTAAAAATAAAATGATGTACCTGTATAATGATTAGATATTGGTAGTACTGCTCCGGAAATCCGAGACAGGCAGTATTTCGTGAAAATGACTATTTTAAGATGATGGATCAATTTTCAAACCCACATTCTACGAATTAATATATCGTGAAACAAGTCCTTAATGTTACACTTCATGGCATGAGTCCATGTTCAGGGAAGGAGCGAAGCGAGTGCAATAGGCCTAACTGTATAACATTGCAAACGTCTTTCATAGCTTATTTTTCTCTACGACATCATTATAGAACAATTAATAAAGAAATAACATCAAATTTATAATGATGGGTAGTTTGCTAGCATGGTCTATGAAGAAAGAGGTTGCTATGGCAACAGTGATGTATTAAATATTATAGCGTGGTAAATTGTTTCATAGTGTTAATTTTTTGGTACTAGTTATGCCATCATAATAGAAGTCATGACGTTTTAGTTGCCATGGTAATATTTTACGGCTAATGTGGCACGATTTTCACTAACGATAATAGTATAATCGCACAAAAGTGGAGCTTTATCACCGAGTGAGCAAGACCTTTGTACGAGTTGTATATTTTCAATTCAGTTCAATTCAATTTATTTGGCCATTAGACATACAGTTTTAGGCTTCGTCAGAATACATTGAAAAACATATAAATACAATTTAAATAACGCTAATAAAGGAAACAGTAAAATTTAAGTAATACAATGAAAACATGAAATAATTTGAAACTTTTAAATTGAAGAAAACTAACTAAATCGCAATTAAACTTATTTATTAAAATACAATTTCATACAAATTTGTGTTGAAAAACTCAGCAACAGAATAAAAAGGATTATTTAATAACCAATTGTAAAATCTAGTTTTGAAACTATTGATTGGTAATTTATAATATCGAGTTGGGAGCTTATTATATAATTTTATCCCCATAATTAAAAAGTTTGTGTTGCTCTTGTGTAATCTACAATATGGAATATTAATTTGTTCACTATTTCTAATTTCATGATCATGTATATTGGCCACTAATGAGTAATTGTCGATATTATCTACGTTGTTCGTTATTTGCCGAAAATTAGAAGGAAATAAATCTATAAATTCAATTAGGCGTATTAAATCTGTTATATCAGTGGAGAATTTTATTCTTTATGATTCATGACGTCAGCTGTATTGTTGCTATGGTAATAATTTGTTATAAAATGCTTCATAACACGTTGCCAAGTAAAATAACATAGCAACGTGTTTTCCATTTTGTTTAACTATGAAGGCAAACTTTCATAGTACCTACAGAAGTGTCAAATAATGACATACTTTTGCAACGAAAGTAGATAAAGATATTTTATAATGCTGGAGTAAAAAAATATTAATAGCAGTATAATTAAAATTAATTTTGGTTAATAGTTAATAGCATTTCATTGAAAGAGTTTAGTTGCAAGTTTTGCTGCTTCCTAAGCTAAATATTTATTGTGACAATTTCGTTTTGTGCTTTCGAAAAAAATTTAGTTGTCGATAATGACGTTTTTGATCTTAGGTACTGCGGTACCACAAAGTGATATTTTAGGTGACGGTGATGAAAAAATAAGTGATTTCGCTTCGCGTTTTTGTCTTCTGAATAACTGCTCAAGAAAATGCTTTATAAAATATAATACTTTGTAAATTGTTACGAAATGTGCAAAATATATAGTAAGAAAGTAGCCTACAGTATGTACGGTGTCTGTTGCACTATTTACCCTGGAGCACTAAATATTTGGTATCTGCTGTGAGAGACGTTCCTTTGTGTTTTAGCATGTCGATAAACGTAGAATTGCCCGTCCAGCGGCAATGGTAAGGACGCAGTCTTGGCGGCCGGCCGGTAGAAAATGCCAAGACGTGTAGCCTATATTGATTGCTGTCATGTTGCTGTACATCGATTCCTTCATGCAGCTTGTTTGACCTATTCAAGGCACTGCATACCGCCAGAGTTCTCTTCTTCCCGCATTTAAACGACAAGAATAATAATAATAATAATAATAATAATAATAATAATAATAATAATACTTACTTACAAATGGCTTTTAAGAAGCGTGGAGGTTCATTGCCGCTCTCACATAAGCCCGCCGTCGGTCCTTATCCTAAGCAAGATTAATCCATTCTCTATCATCATATCCCACCTCCCTCAAATCCATTTTAATATTATCTTCCCATCTACGTCTCGGCCTCCCTAAAGGTCTTTTTCCCTCCGGCCTCCCAACTAACACTCTATATGCATTTCTGGATTCGCCCATACGTGCTACATGCTCTGCCCATCTCAAACGTCTGGATTTAATGTTCCTAATTATGTCAGGTGAAGAATACAATGCGTGCAGTTCTGCGTTGTGTAACTTTCTCCATTCTCCTGTAACTTCATCCCTCTTAGGCCCAACTATTTTTCTAAGCCACCTTATTCTCAAACACCCTTAACCTATGTTCCTCTCTCAAAGTGAGAGTCCAAGTTTCACAACCATAAAGAACAACCGACAATATAACTGTTTTATAAATTCTAACTTTCAAATTTTTGGACAGCAGACTGGATGATAAAAGCTTCTCAACCGAATAATAACAGGCATTTCCCATATTTATTCTGCGTTTAATTTCCTCCAGAGTATCATTTATATTTGTTACTGTTGCTCCAAGATATTTGAACTTCTCCACCTCTTCAAAAGATGAATTTCCAATTTTTATATTTCCATTTCGTACAATATTCTGGTCACGAGACATAATCATATGTTTTGTCTTTTCGGGATTTACTTCCAAACCTATCTCTTTATTTGCTTCCAGTAAAATTCCCGTGTTTTCCCTAATCGTTTGTGGATTTTCTCCTAACATATTCACGTCATCCTCATAGACAAGCAGCTGATGTAACCCGTTCAATTCCAAACCCTGCCTGTTATCCTGAACTTTCCTAATGGCATATTCTAGAGCAAAGTTAAAAAGTAAAGGTGATAGTGCATCCCCTTGCTTTAGGCCACAGTGAATTGGAAACGCATCTGACAGAAACTGACCTATACGGACTCTGCTGTACGTTTCACTAAGACACATTTTAATTAATCGAACTAGTTTCTTGGGAATACCAAATTCAATAAGAATATCATATAAAACTTCTGTCTTAACCGAGTCATATGCCTTTTTGAAATCCATGAATAACTGATGTACTGTACCCTTATACTCCTATTTTTTCTCCATTATCTGTGGAATACAAAATATCTCGTCTATAGTTGATCTAATACGCCTAAAACCACACTGATGATCCCCAATAATATCATCTACATATGGAGTTAATCTTCTCAAAAGAATATTGGACAAAGTAATAATAATAATAATAATAATAATAATAATAATAATAATAATAATAATAATAATAAACGCAGGTTTGTGCGTGCCGTACATGATGCAGTAATGTACCGACGAGATGCCACAGGGAGTTCCTCAGTCTGTGTGGAAGGAGTCGCCAGACAAGAAATCAAAGATACAGTATAACAATAAAAATAGAAATAGTGGTGCGGAACGTGGTGCGTCCAACTTCACAGTCCACTGCTCCATCTGCCTTCAGCCTTCTTTCTCCTCCGTTAGAACGCGTTCTGTCCCTTTCTTTTCATTTCTGTAGTCCTGTTTGACCCTTCTCGTGTGTTTTGCTAGAGAGAATTCGGATCGCTATTAAACGTACGTTCATTTGTTTTTTCGGCTGCGCGCGTTGCTATTGTGTACGGATGGCAGACGCGTCCCGCGACAACAATGGGAGGCCATCTGACAACCGTGACGTCATATTACGCGGAGTAAATTACGGGGCAGACTCGCAGATGGCACCACCATATAATTACTTTTCCCTGTTCGTGATTTGCAATCAATACGTCATAGGACATCTCAAATGACAGCTGCTGAGAAGTTATGCGCAAAAGTGACGGAATTTTGTTCGTAATGCGCATTAAAAACAAGGTCTTATTTTTCGTGGTTTTCCGAGTCTCTCCACACGTTCGTGTGCCTGGGTTCATCTCCACTTATACAAGTGAGAGACAATTTAATTCGCTTATTTCCCAACAGTTGGCGCTCTCGAACACCCACCTTACCGAAGTAATAGCTGTTTTGTAATGTAAGCAGTTGTCATGGTAACAGCCTTGTTTGTTTAACGTACTCTAGCTAATCCAGTTGAAACGGTGGTTTATAAATTGTTTGTGCTAGCATTAGTTTTGTTTTTAAAACCGATATTGAACTTGTTCTATATTGTTACTGATGAGGATTTCAAAGCTCTGTGTTTCGTGGAAAACGTCAGAGTGGTCGTCACAGAACATAGTTTGATTTATGCGAAGCCGAAACGGAACCAGTTGCTTTGCTTATATTCCCCTTTCATTCCTCTTTAATTTATTTTCCGTTTCTTTCTTTTCTTTTCCTTTTTCATTCTTTCCTATTCATACAGAGAGAGACATAGTGCGTGGCGATGTATTGCTACCCAGAATGGTCCTTAGCATGGCTTGCTAAGGAAGGAATGTAACTGCGTGCCCCGTGTCGTAGATGTATGGCACGTAATGGAACTCTCTCTCTCTAACGCAGAACTTAAAGAAAACTTTGTGTACAGTTTTTCAGCCATGTTGAATTTGGTATCTCTATTACTATTTTTTTCCCAATAAAGGAAAACAAGTTAGGCTAATAATTTTATCGCCTTATCAAGCCTAACGTCTGGATCTGAATCCATGAATCTCGGATGACTCGCCGCTGTTGCTGCTAATTCTGCTACTTCCTGATTTTCAAAATTACGATAAGAATTAGGGAAGGAGCGAGCCTTCTCAACTAATATCATTAAAAAATATGTCATAATTATAATAATTATTGTATGTACTACCCAGTTATGTACTTTCCGAAACTAAACCCATTAAGACACCAATGTGACGTGTTTGACATTTGTTTGCGAACTACGAACAACGCAAGAACCTATCCACGTCACAAACTAAAATCGCTTTCATACGAGCAGCATTTTCTTGCGCTATTAGATGGCCCTACATAAAAATCCGTTGCCATGCACATCTTCCCTAATAACGAACTGTGTGCATCACATTAATTAATACTAAACAGTTGAATCGCTGTTATAACGACAGCAACTTGTTCCGCATTGTTAGGTGGCCTTGCATAAGAATCCGTTGCTATGCACATCTTCCCTAGTAACGAACTGCGTGCATCACATTAATTAATACTAAACAGTTGAATCGCTGTTATAACGACAGCAACTTGTTCCGCATTGTTAGATGGCCTTGCATAAGAATCCGTTGCTATGCACATCTTCCCTAGTAACGAGCTGTGTGCATCACATTAATTAATACTAAACAGTTGAATCGCTGTTATAACGACAGCAACTTGTTCCACATTGTTAGATGGCCTTGCATAAGAATCCGTTGCTATGCACATCTTCCCTAGTAACGAACTGTGTGCATCACATTAATTAATACTAAACAGTTGAATCGCTGTTATAACGACAGCAACTTGTTCCGCATTGTTAGATGGCCTTGCATAAGAATCCGTTGCTATGCACATCTTCCCTAGTAACGAGCTGTGTGCATCACATTAATTAATACTAAACAGTTGAATCGCTGTTATAACGACAGCAACTTGTTCCGCATTGTTAGATGGCCTTGCATAAGAATCCGTTGCTATGCACATCTTCCCTAGTAACGAACTGTGTGCATCACATTAATTAATACTAAACAGTTGAATCGCTGTTATAACGACAGCAACTTGTTCCGCATTGTTAGATGGCCTTGCATAAGAATCCGTTGCTATGCACATCTTCCCTAGTAACGAGCTGTGTGCATCACATTAATTAATACTAAACAGTTGAATCGCTGTTATAACGACAGCAACTTGTTCCGCATTGTTAGGTGGCCTTGCATAAGAATCCGTTGCTATGCACATCTTCGCTAGTAACGAACTGCGTGCATCACATTAATTAATACTAAACAGTTGAATCGCTGTTATAACGACAGCAACTTGTTCCGCATTGTTAGGTGGCCTTGCATAAGAATCCGTTGCTATGCACATCTTCGCTAGTAACGAACTGAGTGCATCACATTAATTAATACTAAACAGTTGAATCGCTGTTATAACGACAGCAACTTGTTCCGCATTGTTAGGTGGCCTTGCATAAGAATCCGTTGCTATGCACATCTTCCCTAGTAACGAACTGCGTGCATCACATTAATTAATACTGAACAGTTGAATCGCTGTTATAACGACAGCAACTTGTTCCGCATTGTTAGGTGGCCTTGCATAAGAATCCGTTGCTATGCACATCTTCGCTAGTAACGAACTGCGTGCATCACATTAATTAATACTAAACAGTTGAATCGCTGTTATAACGACAGCAACTTGTTCCGCATTGTTAGATGGCCTTGCATAAGAATCCGTTGCTATGCACATCTTCCCTAGTAACGAACTGAGTGCATCACATTAATTAATACTAAACAGTTGAATCGCTGTTATAACGACAGCAACTTGTTCCGCAATGTTAGGTGGCCTTGCATAAGAATCCGTTGCTATGCACATCTTCCCTAGTAACGAACTGTGTGCATCACATTAATTAATACTGAACAGTTGAATGTATGTTAGGAAAACAACTTGCTCAGCATTGCACGAGGATTTCAGCTAGGAACGAGACATGTGCGCAACAATGCTTGTCTTCTGTTTGTTTGCTACGAGAATTCCGTGGATTCTTGAGTAATCGATGACGTCGCCCTGTCTTTGTTTCAGAGGATGAAGCTGGACTGCACTGTCGATGGGAGAAAGTTTTTCTGTTCCGAGAGGTTGCTGGAGGTTGGGGAAAGTTTCATACCAGCACTTTGTCTCTGTTTTATGCTTTCAATAAGGCTTCCAACCACCACCACCACCACCACCACCACCACCACCACCATCACCATCACCACCACCACCACCACCACCACCACCACCACCACCACCACCACCACCACCACCACCACCACCACCACCACAGTCTTATGTTGTAGGCGTTGTCAAATAATAAAAAATCAGGAAATAAAAAGAAAAGTAGCTGAAAGTGAAGGGAAGTAGGTACATGGGTAGTAAATGAATAAACACAGACAGAAATTGACAATTAAATTCATCATGAATATAACGTACTACTACTGTTTCATAACTTGAAGATGCGTTTAATGTTTCTCGAAGAATGTGAGATGTAAGCGGTCAAACCAACCGAGTTGCAACAGTTCATGGCCGCATGGACACATTTGCATGTGGGGTCATCTTTCTCCGCGATCTGACAGGTTCGGTTGGGTCGTGCTGACACCTGATCGGCGGATTGGCTTAACGACGCAATTAATTTCGCAGAATCGTCATTCCTCTTGCTGCAGATTTCAATTCCCCTTCCGACGCGACGTGTCAGGGTAGTTTATACCCTCTGTGCCCGCCGCAGGGGTTTTGTTTCACCCGTACTCTGCAGTTTTTAACAGACACTCTCCAGTAGTGGACAAGTGCGTTGGATCCCTGCTTGCTGACAGCAGATCAGATCAACAACGGACATTTTTTATTTAATAGAACTTGTTTCAAATACAGGGACATCATTTTATTTTTACTAACATTTTAAATATTAATCTGCCTATACCTGTGGATCAACACCGTTTGCCACCCCCTTCCACGACTGGAGTTCGATGATACTGGCGTAATATACAAACAAATCACTTTACTAGGTATAGGAGGGAAGAAAATTACTTCATCCCTTTACGTAAACTAGGAAATATTGCGATTTTGAGTTTGATAATTTTCATTAGGTTTTTGTTTAATCAAAATACAATACAGTATTAACAATGAGTGTTTTTACTTACGAACTGAGCTGTCCATGCGGACGTATTCATTATGCAGTGTATATTATACTGTCTACAGCACATTAGCGTACAATATAGAGAATGAATATAAATTGAAAAATAATCATAATATGGATATTTAAACACATTTTTTTAAATGGTCGCCGTTCATTTTGATACAGGCTTCAGTTCTAATGTGCATATTGTCGCACTATAGACTATTCTACCTAATCCCGATTACCAGTTTCGTCCTTCGTACTAGTAACTCATGTTGAAATAATTCTGTACCTACTCTATAAAAGAGTACCTTACGTACTGTAAATTCAATCTTCACTTCTGCCCGATCCGAAAAGATAAAATTACTCAGACATGCTATCTACTGTCCGTCCAAGTGGTTATGTCGTAGGGTCGTAGAAAGGGAAGAAATCACGTGACAGTTAATTACTTAACGAGGTCCTTTTATTGAAGTTATTCTAAACAGTTGTGTAATATTACGCAGACGTCAAAATTCCTAATAGAAATTAATGTTCTGAGAAAAGAGCTAAGACAGCCCAGCCACTATCTGGCGAATAAAAGCTGGTGGGGGAAACCGGGATACGACGTAGGCAAATGGACGACAGTACCTGTGCGAAAATGATTCAATATTGAAATCTCTTTCGTCACTGGAAAACGCGAACATATTTTTTGAATGTACTGTTTACTATGACCGTAAGGCTACTATGACTGTATATGCGGTCTTGGATCTGTGTGGAGGACGGTTGAACTTCATTAGTAGAAAGGGTGGGGTGAAGTACATTCAGAAACTCAGGTACAATAAAAATTTGAAGTAAAAATAAAATGATGTCCCTGTATAAGAGAATGGAGTCTTCGTAACAATTTGTGATCTGAGAAATTGTCTTTTAATAAATAGAAATGACAGCGAATATAAAGAAATTGCTGTCTGTATTCTTAACCACAATTATATATTATACAAGCTCGACACAGTTACCATAGCAACGAAATGTATATCGAAAAACAAAAAACGCAATCCCTCTAAAGCATAATGCCATAGATGTGGAACCCAAGTGTTAATATGTACAGAAGATATAGCCATTTCGAACTGGGAACATACTTTAGAATAACTCTGTACGTAACCAATACGCCCAGTATTTTCCATGACTATTGCGTGGAAAACCTGAATAGAGAACAGAGCTTGAAAGATCGCGTGGCAAACCACTTACATTTCTGTTTCCATGGGAACACGAGTGATATAATGTACTATCAGAATATGACCATTTTATTCTAATACCCCGTGTTCAGCTTCCGGCACTTGTTCTTATGTTCACGACGTCATAAGTTTGTTTGCGAGCCTAAACAAATACAGACGATTTTGCTGATTTAATCATTTGTGGTACTTTGGAAAAATCTGAGTTTTATAATTGTTTAAATTATGTCCGTTTTTTAAAACTTTTATTATTTTGTTACTTGAACAAGAAAACATTGAATTTACAATTTGTTATTCTGAGGTTCCGTCGAAGAAGTTGCAATGATCAACTTAACGATACTGATTTCCTACTAAGATCAAATTTTTCTTCTAATTCAGTAACTTAAAGAAAATTTGCCAAACATTGTCGGAGATTGATATTGGAAAAGATTTTTCAAAGACTGTTTCATATTGCTAAAGATTTTACAAGATTTGCCATTGTATTGTATTTATTAACATTCCATGGAATTCGTACATTCTTTCACAGCTAGAATATGGAACAAGTCAAACGAAAAAAAAAATCTTAATAGTACTTTAGGGCATATTCATAGACATTCTTAGCGCGGGCTTCCGGTGGATGATCAGCGAACTAACGCTTTTCGTATTCATAAACCAGTGTTAGCGATATGATATGATATGAATCCTGTACAAGTAACCAGTCGATAGCTGGGGCTAGTTTAGGACGCTCGTAGCGCGGGCTAGCGAAATGTCTATGAATAGCACTCATAAAGTCTTAATTTATAGTCACAGTCTAGTTGAAATATATACAGACGACATTTACAATATAGTCTACTAGTACAACACAAAGTTTTAGTATCAATTTCTTGAAGCGTTGTTGAATGTCATGAATTCACCTACAGAATAGAAGGCGTGAGAAATTAGGTACTTCTTTAATTTGGCCCTAAATAATCTTATGTTTTGAGTTTCATTTTTTATATCCATAGAGAGGCTATTAAAAATTTTTACTGCCATATAACGCACTCCTTTTTGATAGCACGATAGACTTGCCGATGGAGTATGAAAGTCATTTTTTGACGTGTATTTATGCTATGAACTGTTGAATTAGTTACAAAGTTTTCACGATTACATACGAGAAAGATTATTAATGAAAAGATATACTGACAAGCCATGGGCATTATTTGCAGTTTTTTTAAAATAGTCCTACACGATTCCCTAGATTTGGCACGTATTACTTTTTTTTTTTAGTAGGAATATACTGTTACTATCTGTAGAATTTCCCCAGAATATTATTCCAAAACTCATTACCGAGTGGAAGTATGCAAAGTATATTGTTTTTAAGGTATTGATATTTACTATCTTTTGCATAGATCTAATAGCAAGACATGCTGAATTTAGTTTGGGGATAATTTCTTTAATATGATTTTTCCAATTTAACACATCGATTTTTAAGCCAAGAAATTTGGTTGTTGTTGTTTCTGTTAGCGATCTGTTGTTATTTTTTTGCGCTTCTAATTCGCGAGGTTGAATTCGGACAGGATTTAAATTGAATTATGTTAGTTTTGTTACAATTTAATACTAATTTAACATCTATGTAAAGCCTGCCTATCAAATATTACAATACAGTTATGCAAATTCTTTAGAGAACAACTATGCTACACAAAAAAAAATTATTACTCAACTGTACGCTACCCTAAAACGAAGAATATCACAATTGTATATTGTTTTAAAACAAAATGTTTGCGGTTAGTATTCACGTACGTTATAGGTTAGAATCTTCTTCATTCAAAAACTACATGCATTGCAGTTACCTCATAGATATTATTTTTCTTCATTTTCTTGTGGTATTCCACAGAATCCAAGGCTTATACACATCGGTTTAATTCATATAATGAAATTAACTCGCAAACCTCTTCTGTCGGCGAGGACGCCATGTTTTTGTGGTTCTTTTCGCCATAATATTTTCGAATTCTGTTGGTCAGTTCTTTCAAAGGACTGCCAAGAACATGTCCTTGTTTACTTTCAGGACTTTCAAAGTATTGTAAGTCATTTGATTATAAACCATGTAGAGTATTGTCAAGTCTTGGAAAATCTCGTGAAGCAAAAATGTGATCGTGTACAAGCAACTTGAAATTCCTTTGAAGAAGTAAGTTTGCAGAATAACTTTGTAATGCTCTGTTGTAACATTCATTTCTCCCTTAAGATATATTTTAAAATACCAAATGAAGTTTGGTTGTAATAATAACATGGATGACATTTATTATTTTTTTAAACATTCGGCTGCATTCATTTGTTAAAAAAACAAAAGAACAATGTCTAATGTCAACAACAGACATGGCCTACATCGTGTATCCATGCCTTAAGGATGAAACTCGCTCCATGGTGGATATATAAAATCAAATGCCGCGAGCTCCCATTCAGAATTATTGAACGCTTCAGTTTAAAAGCCAGTAGACCTGTATTTGACTCCAAGTTGATGTCTGGCCCACTATGAATCGGGTCGAGCATCCTGAAGGGGACATTTGCTTATAGATAATTATACAGTATGGACACTTCGCGTTGGTACCTTTGATGTAGCCGGACTGATTTCAATGACCTTAAAATCAGTTTGAGCGTGAGATTCTGCTTTCTCCCTGGAGTTGGCGCTGACATCACACCAGCTAGCAGTCGACACAGCGGAAATATAACACATATAATTAATACATCTAGGTACATTATGTACTCAAATAAAATAAATTGGACCGATGAAATAATAAATCCGTCATTATCTGTAATGTCTAGATTCTAGAGTTCCTTTATAATGGGAGTTGAGATGTTGACCCCAACAACAATTAAAATATGTAATGATGTGATAGGTTTGGAAGTAAATCCCGAAAAGACAAAGTATATGATTATGTCTCGTGACGAGAATATTGTACGAAATGGAAATATAAAAATTGGAAATTTATCTTTCGAAGAGGTGGAGAAGTTCAAATATCTTGGAGCAACAGTAACAAATATAAATGATACTCGGGAGGAAATTAAACACAGAATAAATATGGGAAATGCCTGTTATTATTCGGTGGAGAAGCTTTTATCATCCAGTCTGCTGTCAAAAAATTTGAAAGTTAGAATTTATAAAACAGTTATATTACCGGTTGTTCTTTATGGTTGTGAAACTTGGACTCTCACTTTGAGAGAGGAACATAGGTTAAGGGTGTTTGAGAATAAGGTGCTTAGGAAAATATTTGGGGCTAAGAGGGATGAAGTTACAGGAGAATGGAGAAAGTTACACAACACAGAACTGAACGCATTGTATTCTTCACCTGGTATAATTAGGAACAATAAATACAGACGTTTGAGATGGGCAGGACATGTAGCACGTATGGGCGAATCCAGAAATGCATATAGAGTGTTAGTTGGGAGGCCGGAGGGAAAAATACCTTTAGGGAGACCGAGACGTAGATGGGAGGATAATATTAAAATGGATTTGAGGGAGGTGGGATATGATGATAGAGAATGGATTAATCTTGCTCAGGATAGGGACCAATGGCGGGCTTATATGAGGGCGGCAATGAAGCTCCGGGTTCCTTAAAAGTAAGTAAGTAATGATTTGATAGCGCTGAAAATGGAAAAGCAAAACTCCTATGAGAAGTAAAACTATATACCTATATTATATTGCAGGCCTATAGAAATATTAAACGAATTTGATACATAATTTTATAATGTATTATATTATATTATATTATCTATGTCGGATATTTATGTTGGGAAACTTCATGGGGGAGGGAATGCAGGTCCATGGCTGGTTTCTTTTGGGGTTCATTCTGACATTTGTCTTAGCATATGAGGAAAATCACGGAAAAATCTTAGGCAGGATGAGTTGGGTCATATTAAGAGGCTAGCCCTAGTCTGCGCATATATCTTATTGTCGTCTATCTTCTACCTCTAACTGTTCTCGCATTTAGCACGGAATATATTGCTCGTAAACTGAGCTCTGACCGCCAAGCCTGTAGATCCTTCTCTTCTATGACGGGTTTAAAATGGCACGCTTCGCACACTTTCATTATATAATGAAGTATGGATTAATATTCTGGGGCAATTCATCAGAAGTTGTTGTACAGGGATATCATTTTATTTTTACTAACATTTTTAATATTAACTTGCCTATACCTCTGGATCAACGCCGTTTGCTACTCCCTTCCACGAGTGGACTTCGATGATACTGGCGTAATATAAAAACAAATAATTTTACTAGGTATAGGAGGGAAGAAAAGTACTTCATCCATTTACGTAAACTAGGAAATATAGCGATTTTGAGTTTGATCATTTTCATTAGGTTTTTGTTTAATCAAAATGCAGTACTGTATTAACAATGAGTGTTTTTACTCACGAACTGAGTTATCCATGCGGACGTATTCATTATGCAGTGTATATTATACTGTCTACAGCACATTAGCGTACAATATAGAGAATGAAGTTAAATTGAAAAATAATCATAATATGGATATTTAGACACATTTTTGGAAATGGTGGCCGTTCATTTCGGTACTGACTTCAGTTCTAATGTGCATATTATCGCACTATAGACTATTGTACCTAATCCCAATTGTCAGTTTCGTACTTCGTACTAGTAACTCATGTTGAAATACTTCTGTGCCTACTCTATAAAAGAGTACCTTACGTACTGTAAATTCAATCTTCACTTCTGCCGGATCCGAAAAGATAAAATTACTCAGACATACTATCTACTGTCCGTCCAAGTGGTTATGTCGTAGGGTCGTAGAACGGAGGGGGGAATCACGTGACAGTTAATTACTTAACGAGGCCCTTTCATTTAAGTTATTTTAAACAGTTGTATAATATTACATAGACGTCCAATTCCTAACAGAAATTAATGTTCTGAGAAATGAGGTAAGACAGCCCAGCTACTAGCTGGTGGGAGAAACCGGGATACGACGTAGGCAAATGGACGACAGTACCTGTGCGAAAATGATTCATTATTGAAAGCTCTTTCGTCACTGGAAAACGCGAACATATTTTTGGAACGTACTGTTTACTATGACCGTAATGCTACTATGACTGTATATGCGGTCTTGGATCTGTGCGGAGGACGGTTGAACTTCATTAGTAGAAGGGGTGGGAGTGAAGTACATTCAAAAACTCAGGTACAATAAAAATTGAAGTAAAAATAAAATTATGTCCCTGTATAAAAGAAATTATGTGCTCATGAGAGGATATCATGTAAAAAAGTTGGAAATACTAACCTTACCTTGTGAATAAAAACATTCTTTCTTGATGACGATACATACAGAACCAAGACACATTATTTATAACTGATCATAGCATTAGTAGGCTGCAATAATACTTTTCATAATAATAATTTTAATACAAGACACAAAGAGGGAGGTGGGATATGATGATAGAGACTGGATTAATCTTGCACAGGATAGGGACAGATGGCGGGCTTAAGTGAGGGCGGCAATGAACCTCCGGGTTCCTTAAAAGCCGGTAAGTAGTAAATACCAGACACAAATCAGATATCCGCCTAATGTCTTTACTACGAAAGAGGGATTCCAGTAGTACATTATTGAATGCACTTCCTGTTATCTTAATTCCAAGCTAGGCAAGAGCATTTTAAAATAGAATTATTGATGTAGCTCTCCGGATTCATATCTTTTTGTCGACTGATAAACTGTCTATACTTTGAATTTAAATAGATCTACTTACTGTTAATAATTAATTATCAGGGGCCGGAAGTTTAGGCATTATGAATCCTTAAAATAGGCAGACAAAAAAGGCATCATAAATAGCTAAAATAGGAAGGCAAAAAGGCATTATAAATAGCTAAAATAGGCAGACAAAAAAGGCATCATGAATAGCTAAAATAGGAAGACAAAAAAGCATTATAAATAGCTAAAATAGGCAGACAAAAAAGGCATCATAAATAGCTAAAATAGGAAGGCAAAAAGGCATTATAAATAGCTAAAATAGGCAGTCAAAAAAGGCATCATAAATAGCTAAAATAGGCAGACAAAAAAGGCATCATAAATAGCTAAAACAGGAAGGCAAAAAGGCATTATAAATAGCTAAAATAGGCAGACAAAAAATGCATCATAAATAGCTAAAATAGGAAGGCAAAAGGCATTATAAATAGCTAAAATAGGCAGACAAAAAAGGCGTCATAAATAGCTAAAATAAGAAGGCAAAAGCATCATAAATAGCTAAAATAGGCAGACAAAAAAGGCATTATAAATAGCTAAAATAGGCAGACAAAAAGGCATCATAAATAGCTAAAATAGGCAGACAAAAAAGGCATCATAAATAGCTAAAATAGGAAGGCAAAAAGGCATCATAAATAGCTAAAATAGGAAGGCAAAAAGGCATCATAAATAGCTAAAATAGGAAGGCAAAAAGGCATTGTAAATAGCTAAAATAGGCAGACAAAAAAGGCATCATAAATAGCTAAAATAGGCAGACAAAAAAGGCATCATAAATAGCTAAAATAGGAAGGCAAAAAGGCATTATAAATAGCTAAAATAGGCAGACAAAAAAGACATCATAAATAGCTAAAATAGGCAGACAAAAAAGGCATCATAAATAGCTAAAATAGGAAGGCAAAAAGGCATTATAAATAGCTAAAATTGGCAGATAAAAAAGGCATCATAAATAGCTAAAATAGGAAGGTAAAAAGGCATTATAAATAGCTAAAATAGGCAGACAAAAAAGGCATCATAAATAGCTAAAATAGGAAGGCAAAAAGGCATTATAAATAGCTAAAATAGGCAGACAAAAAATGCATCATAAATAGCTAAAATAGGAAGGCAAAAGGCATTATAAATAGCTAAAATATGAAGGCAAAAGGCGTTATAAATAGCTAAAATAGGCAGACAAAAAATGCATCATAAATAGCTAAAATAGGAAGGCAAAAGGCATTATAAATAGCTAAAATAGGCAGACAAAAATGCATCATAAATAGCTAAAATAGGAAGGCAAAAGGCATTATAAATAGCTAAAATAGGCAGACAAAAATTCATCATAAATAGCTAAAATAGGAAGGCAAAAGGCATTATAAATAGCTAAAATAGGCAGACAAAAAAGGCGTCATAAATAGCTAAAATAAGAAGGCAAAAGGCATCATAAATAGCTAAAATAGGCAGACAAAAAAGGCATTATAAATAGCTAAAATAGGCAGATAAAAAAGGCATCATAAATAGCTAAAATAGGAAGGTAAAAAGGCATTATAAATAGCTAAAATAGGCAGAGAAAAAAGGCATCATAAATAGCTAAAATAGGAAGGCAAAAAGACATTATAAATAGCTAAAATAGGCAGACAAAAAAGGCATCATAAATAGCTAAAATAGGAAGGCAAAAATGCATTATAAATAGCTAAAATAGGCAGACAAAAAATGCATCATAAATAGCTAAAATAGGAAGGCAAAAGGCATTATAAATAGCTAAAATATGAAGGCAAAAGGCATTATAAATAGCTAAAATAGGCAGACAAAAAATGCATCATAAATAGCTAAAATAGGAAGGCAAAAGGCATTATAAATAGCTAAAATAGGCAGACAAAAATGCATCATAAATAGCTAAAATAGGAAGGCAAAAGGCATTATAAATAGCTAAAATAGGCAGACAAAAATTCATCATAAATAGCTAAAATAGGAAGGCAAAAGGCATTATAAATAGCTAAAATAGGCAGACAAAAAAGGCGTCATAAATAGCTAAAATAAGAAGGCAAAAGGCATCATAAATAGCTAAAATAGGCAGACAAAAAAGGCATTATAAATAGCTAAAATAGGCAGATAAAAAAGGCATCATAAATAGCTAAAATAGGAAGGTAAAAAGGCATTATAAATAGCTAAAATAGGCAGAGAAAAAAGGCATCATAAATAGCTAAAATAGGAAGGCAAAAAGACATTATAAATAGCTAAAATAGGCAGACAAAAAAGGCATCATAAATAGCTAAAATAGGAAGGCAAAAAGGCATTATAAATAGCTAAAATAGGCAGACAAAAAATGCATCATAAATAGCTAAAATAGGAAGGCAAAAGGCATTATAAATAGCTAAAATAGGCAGACAAAAAAGGCGTCATAAATAGCTAAAATAAGAAGGCAAAAGGTATTATAAATAGCTAAAATAGGCAGACAAAAAAGGCATTATAAATAGCTAAAATAGGCAGACAAAAAAGGCATCATAAATAGGTAAAATAGGCAGACAAAAAAGGCATCATAAATAGCTAAAATAGGAAGGCAAAAAGGCATTATAAATAGCTAAAATAGGAGAGCAAAAAGGCATCATAAATAGCTAAATTAAGCAATAAAAGGCAATTATAAAAACCTTGCACTTTCCACAAACGGATTTCGGCAGCAAGAAAAGCTTTATATAAGTCGAATGCAAATTGAGATTTTCGACTCGATGTTGCAATTACTGTTGGAAGCAAAGAAATCTTCTTCCCAGTAGCTTTGGAAAGTGCATTTTTGTGTTTGGTTGTACTGATAATATGTTGCGATACGAAATATTTAGCTGGCTACAACAACGTCGCAATGAAAACTGAAAGGAAAATAACGTTAGACCCGCACTCATTGTTGCCTTGTCAAATAAACATAAGCGATAATTAAAACGCTTACTGTTATACATTTCTGCACGGCAGCACTCATTGTTGCATAGAGAATATGAACTGACTGAAAGACAATAATATAGGGGAGAGTTGGGTAGTATCGGACATCGGGTAATGTCGGATAGTGAGTTTCTTTCATCTACCACCAGATGATAGTACCTGAATGACATGGTTACGTTTATGTAATGTCGCATAGAGAAACGTAACCATGTTATTGAGGTACTACCATCTGGTGGTAGATGAAAGAAACGCACTGTCCGATATTACCCGATGTCCGATACTACCCAATCCTTCCCTACATTCGGTGAAGTCACTTTCAATGTAGCGGTTATGGAAATAAATTAAAATATACCTGTAGGCAATTTTTAATAATACATTAATAAATAGATAGATAATCAAATAAAGGCAATAAAGCATTTATTTTGTAAATTAAGCATTTATATTTAAAAAAAGGCAGAAAAGGGCAACATAAAACTGTGACGTTCCAATCACAAAGGTATAATTCGTACAGATTTAATTAAAAAATGAAGATAGATTTAACACATTTAAAAAGGCACTCTGCTAAAGTTCCGGTCTCTGATAATTATTGTATAATTTTGTGCTTGTTCCACAACTCCAAGCTGCAAAACGAACGAGTCAAGGTGTAGGCCTACCGGTAGCGCGTAGTTTGCTGCGTCCGGCGTTTGACATTTGTTTCGTTGTTGCTTCAGTTTAGCATTCCGACAGGCGGATTTGCAGATGACGGGCTAATCGCGTCAAGTGCAGCCGACGCGCGCGCCATGAATGCGGAAGCGGCGAGCTCTGGCTTTAAATTCGTGTTAATAGAAATGTCTGCGATCGACAAGCAGAACGCCGGCCGTGCACTGCATGCCGGGAAGGCTCGCACAAATTGGACTGATTATGTAAGGCAGTGGTTCCCAACCTTCACGGATCCTTCATACCTTTCGCGGGCCTCCAAAATGTGTTGTACAGGGACAAAATTTTATTTTACTTCAATTTTTATTGTACCTGAGTTTTTGAATGTACTTCACTCCCACCCCTTCTACTAATGAAGTTCAACCGTCTTCCACACAGATCCAAGTCATAGTAGCCTTACCGTCACAATACATTCCAAAAATATGTTGCGTTTTCCAATGACGAAAGAGCTTTCAATATTGCATCATTTTCGCACAGGTACTGTCGTCCATTTGCCTACGTCGCATTCCGGTTTTCCTCACCTGCTTCTATTCGCCTCTCGGTAAAGGCTAGTGGCTGGGCTGTCTTAGCTCTTTTCTGAGAACATTAATTTCTGTTAGGAATTGGACATATACGTAATATTATACCCATACAACTGTTTAAAATAACTTAAATAAAAGGACCTCGTTAAGTAATTAATAACTGTCACGTGATTTCCCTCCTTTCTACGATCCTGCAACATAATCACTTGGACGGACAGTAGATAGAATGTCTGAGTAATTTTATTTTTTCGGATCGAGCAGAAGTGAAGATTGAATTTACAGTACGTAAGGTACTCTTTTACAGAGTAGGTACAGAATTATTTCAACATGAGTTAGGCCTTCTAGTACGAAGGACGAAACTGGTAATTGGAATTAAATACATTAATCGAAATGAACCGCCACCATTTTGAAAAATGTGTTTAAATATCCATATTATGATTATTTTTCAATTTAACTTCATTCTCTATATTGTACGCTAATGTGCTGTAGACAGTATAATATACACTACATAATGAATACGTCCGTATGGACAGCTCATTTCGTGAGTAAAAACAATCATTGTTAATACTGTGCTGTATTCTGATTAAACAAAAACCTAATGAAAATTATCAAACTCAAAAGCGTGATATTTCATAGTTTACGTAAATGGATGAACTACTTTTCTTCCCTCCTATACTTAGTAAAGTGATTTGTTTGTATATTACGCCATCCAACTCCAGTCATGGAAGGGGTTAGCAACCGTTGATTCAAAGGTATAGGCAGGTTAATATCAGAAATGTTAGTAAAAATAAAATGATGTCCTGTATAATTATAATTGGTACATGGTGGTACATGCAACCAAGACTGCAACATAGACGTTGTAAGAAACGTGATTTTTAATCTGCAATCGCAAAGTAATTCTAGTAATTGCTACAGCCCCGCTCGCTTCTTTGGACGGACAAACTATATTACGAGGGTAGAACTGAAAGTCATGACCAACCCATTATTATAAATCTTAATTTTTAGTCTTTAGACAAACCAGGTGTATCACTTAATCTACAGACTTTCCTGCCACTTTTAAACATAGGCTTAATTTCTTTGCACAAATCCTTCCCATCGTTCTGTAAGTTCGAAAATTTCCTTGCGGCAGAAGTCCGTTCCAGCTTCCTGAAGACATTGACGTAGCGTTGGCCTCGCAGCTGTTCCTTTAGATAACCGAAAAGTTGGTAGTGGAAGGGTTCCAAGTCGGGACTGTAGGGAGGTTGCAGAAGAGATTCCCACCTAACTGTCCTGATTTTCTACGAACAATGTGAGGCCGCGCGTTATCGTGTTGCAGATTATCTTCTTTTCAGGGCGTTCCTCGCGCAATGCATGTCTGGATATAGCGGGCAGCATTTATGGTTCCTCTAGGTTCAGAAAATTCAACTAGAACGCATTTCCAGAACTCATCAACTCTTCCCTTGTTGCGTTCCGTGAGGCCAACCGTTACGAGGCTCATCTTGGATGCTCTTGTTCTCGTCTTTGAAATGTTTCACCCATCTCCTAACACTGCTGGCGTCCATGCAACATCTCCGTATGCACGCTGAAGTCTGAGGTGAATTTCAGCAGAAGATTTTTTCTCTTTAATAAGGAATTCAATGACAGCACGCTGTCGAAACGAATTATCGTTGTCGACCATTTTGCAAACATTATCTGTGATCACGTGTTAGAAGCTATTGACGTCACAATATGTCAATACATAGCGTAAAGTCTGTAGATTATGATCATATAGTTGTTTTTGTTACATTGTTGAAATTGAAATTATAGTAATGGGTTACTTATGACTGTCAGTACGACCCCCTGTATTTTTTACCAGAAGGGATCTTTCATAGAATTGTTTCTGTCCATTCCAGAGAGGATAACACTCTATTAATTTTGATCAACAGTAATCTCACTAGAGGTTTTAATTTTATCGATAAACCTGCGAGTGGAACACGAAAATACAACTGTCTTCAAATGTATTATTGTATCATCTCAACATTACGCTAGATGGCAGTAGTGTTTTATGATTATATTTTATTGTTATCAGTTGTGCCAAGTATGGAATCTTCATTGAACTCTGTGGACGGTTACTAGTCAAGAAGGCTTTGTTGATTCAGTTTCATTTTTATTAAAACATTTGCATTCTACTTCAATCATCCTGATCCCTGTAATCAACGTCACTTGACATGATTTTCAGTAAATCTTAGTATTAAACAATCTCTGATACGTGACTATCCATAATCATATAGCGGAAGCTATAACATAACCTAAATAATATAAACGAGTGTTAGAAAAGTTTTAATTAGGGATGATGAAATAAACTAGAAACGTTTTAATTAACGATGATGAAATAAAAAATAAACATGAATAATTTTAAAAGAAACAATTATTGGAAGTACAGTTTTCAAATTTGAATGTTTTAGTGGTTGGTGGTTCAGTTGATGTTATATTGGACGTGTGCGTAAAAGAAGTGAACTCGTTGATGTACATGGTGTATCCCTCAACTTATTCAGGATTTCCGGATGGTGCTCTTCATATATGACCAGTGATCTTTATTAATTCTTGTTCTTGAATGCCAATGCGAGTCATATTTGAAAGTGCTGTGCATCGACTGGAGTGGTTTGTAATTTTCTGTTTTTTTTTTTTTTTTTTTTTTTTTTTTTTGGCGTCCAGACCAGTGCAGTTTGAAATGTTGGCAAACAAAGAAACAAATGCTAGGGTAGTGATAAAAATAAGCGAATGCTAGGGACGCGATAAAATTAAACAAATGCTAGGGACGCGATAAAATTGTGGGATAAGCAGCCATGATTGGTTGAAAGACGTCCTTTCGTACCGTTTTATTGGTCAAAAGTATGTGACGTAGTAAAAGTGTAATAGTCAACAGTAATCTTACTAGACGTTTTGATTTTATCGATAAATCTGCGAGTGGAACACGAGCAGATTTATCTAGAGAAAATCAAAACTCGAGTGGGATTTAATTGACTATTACACGATTAGAAGAATGTATACAAAGATTAGAAGTAACGAAGTACTCCAATACAATAAAATATTAATTGACTTACGGAAATACAACTGTCTTCAAATGTATTATTGTACTATCTCAACATTACAAATATTACGCTAGATGCATGATAGATGGCAGTAGTGAGTTACAGTTGCATTCCACTTCAATTATCCGAATCCCAGTAATCAGCGTCACTTGACAGATGATTTTCAATAAATCTTAATATTAAACAATCTCTGATACGTGACTATCCATAATATCATATAGCAGAAGCTATAACATAACCTAACTAATATACACAAGTGTTAGAAAAGTTTTAATTAACGACGATGACATAAAAAATAAACATGAATAATTTTAAAAGGAATAATTATTGAATGTACAATTTTCAAATTTGAATGTGGTTGGTGCTTCAATTGATGTTATATTGGACGTGTGCGTAATAGAAGTGGAACTCGTTGATTTAGGCCTACATGGTGTATTCAACTTATTCAGGATTTCCGGATGGTGCTCTTCATATATGACCAGTGATCTTTATTAATTCTTGTTCTTGAATGCCAGTGCGAGTCATATTTGAAACTGCTGTGCATCGACTGGAGTGGTTTGTAATTTTATATATAAACTAGCCGTACCCGTGCGCTCCGCTGCACCTGTTAGAAATAAATATAAAATAATTACATAATTAAAATAGGACGTTTGATCCAGGGAACAACTTTTACAACAGCGCAAGATAATCTGCTTCGCTCATTAGCCAATTTTTTTTGCATTGCATTTATTGCATATATATTTTATGTATTTTAACACGATTCAATTGAGCATAGTTAAAATTTGAATTATAAAATAATGGATTGCTAAGCTAACGTACTATTACTGCATACAGAATCAATACACTCTCGTTGTTCGTTAATTCTCTGAGATTAAAATGTATATATATATAAATATTATTTTAGGAAATACAGAAAACGAATGTACAAAATAGCCTATCAAGTTTTCTGTGCATAAGAAGCTATTTTAATCTTACCTGTCCTCGATTTACTCAGACGTTACTGTAATAACATTATAGCATTATGTCCATCTAGAGAAACTACACTTTCCAATGGTGAAATAATAATTAATTATACAAATCGGTTAATTTAGCTTCTGATATTACTTCATACAAACACAGAAACATTGTCTGTAGGCTATGTTTAATAGCTTTCGATTGTTGCTGTCCAAGGCCCCTTATAGACGAAGTCATTTTTTTAAATTCATTACACGGCCTTGGATGGCACTTATTTTAATTTTAAAACTCATTTATCTCATTAAATATCAGTCCTATCAACATTTGTCATGGAATAAAACTTATCGGCAATCATTTTTAAAGAAACTTTTGTTATGTAACATTTTTCACAAAAATCAATAATAAGCGAGATATTTAGATTTATTTAATTCAGGCCCCCTTATAACCCCCCTTTTAAATAATGTATTTTGAATGCCATATAGGCTAAAATCTAAGTTACAACGAACTTAATTTATATTCCAATTTTCATCGAAATCCGTTCAGCCATTATCGCGTGAAAAGGTAACAAACATACAGACAGACAGACAGACAGACAGACAGACAGACAGACATACAAACAAAAATTTCATAAAAGCGATTTTCGGTTTCGGGTGGTTAATTATATATGGTAGGACCAATTATTTTTGGAAAATCGAAAATTACCAGAAAAATTTCGGCTACAGATTTATTATTAGTATAGATATTTTTTGACGTCCAGACCAGCGCAGTTTCAAATGTTGGCAAACAAAGAAACAAATGCTAGGGACGCGATAAAATTAAACAAATGCTAGGGACGCGATAAAATTGTGCGATAAGCAGCCATGATTGGTTGAAATACGTCCTTTCGTACCGTTTTATTGGTCAAAAGTAGTATGACGTAGTATAAGTGTAATAGTGACAATAAATTAAGATTTTGTTGTACTTACAAAGATATCGAAGAGAGTTGAACATCATGCGTTACTAGAAAGTCACAGAGTGGGAAATGAACCGAATTCTGGATCGGTAACTCAGCCAACCCACAAGTTCAATTCCCTTACTGTTGCTTCAGTCTTATCCTGGACGGTGAACACGGTTAAAGTAAAAGTTGAACCCTGAAGATTTTAATTTTAAGGACTCAAAATATCGGATGGGCTAGGTACTCAAGACTTACAGGCCTAGAACTCATTCCAATTAAACTCTGTGTCTGCAAAGTCTGAGGTAAAGAATAATCCAGCAAGCTGATAAAAATCAGAGAACGTGATGGAGTTAAGTTTAGTTAAACACCTTGGGTTCCGGTGAGCCCTGATCCCCAGGAACCCACGGGACACAGATTGAGAACCGCTGGCTAAATGGAAGGAAGGCATGGTAAGGTTAAAGGCTAAATAAATTCCTTCCGCAATTTTCATCTGACAAAGGACGTTGCATTATTTTTACAAAACCCGTACCATGTCCTGGTTCCGAAGACTAGACTCCACTGCACGGAGTAGCACTGTAGGTGTCTTTTTTTTTTTTTTTTTTTTTTCGAGAAAACGACTTCTTGTTAAAGCGGCGTCGTGCTCCTTGACGGCGCGTCATGCGTCAGTTGCAGGCGGTACGTCGATCAGCAGAACTCAACGATTTTGTAATAGCGTATTACCGTATTTAATACTGCTGCAAGCTTTTCTGGGTTAGAACCAAGGGAAGAGGGCTATAGCCCTCTCGTGTTGAACGTAGGTTTTTCATGGAAAATGTTCAATACCTTACTTACTTACAAATGACTTTTAAGGAACCCGGAGGTTCATTGCCGCCCTCACATAAGCCCGCCATCGGTCCCTATCCTGAGCAAGATTAATCCAGTCTCTACCATCATATCCCACCTCCTTCAAATCCATTTTAATATTATCCTCCCATCTACGTCTCCCCAAAGATCTAAAAATGTTCAATACTTATGTATAAAAACAATAAATACCTAAATAACTTAATCAGTACTCGTATTCGGGAAGTCTCGGGTTCAAACCCCGTGACCGGCCAATCTGACTGGGTGTTTTATGGTTTCCCTCAGTCACAAAGACAAAATGTCGGATTGGAAATTTACATACCATGACTCATCACAGCCTCAGTCACCAATATCATAAACATTAATCAAAATCTGAAATCAGTTACATGAACACAAGCCATCTACAACACACAATGGAAACAGGAACTGAACAATAGTAACCAAGGCCTACTGATATACCAGAGATCCTAAACACGCGATATGACCATAGATGTTAAAGCGTGTATAAATAAACTTAATAAAAAAAAGAACTTAATCAATGGCACTGATGAATAATTCTTTTAATTCTATAAGATGATTTTTTTTTTACTGTAATGTTGAAAGTGCCTGTTATTATTCGGTTGAGAAGCTTTTATCATCCAGTCTGCTGTCAAAAAATCTGAAAGTTAGAATTTATAAAACAGTTATATTACCGGCTGTTCTTTATGGTTGTGAAACTTGGACTCTCACTTTGAGAGAGGAACATAGGTTAAGGGTGTTTGAGAATAAGGTGCTTAGGAAAATATTTGGGGCTAAGAGGGATGAAGTTACAGGAGAATGGAGAAAGTTACACAACACAGAACTGCACGCATTGTATTCTTCACCTGACATAATTAGGAACATTAAATCCAGACGTTTGAGATGGGCAAGGCATGTAGCACGTATGGGCGAATCCAGAAATGCATATAGAGTGTTAGTTGGGAGGCCGGAGGGGAAAAGACCTTTGGGAAGGCCGAGACGTAGATGGGAAGATAATATTAAAATGTATTTGAGGGAGGTGGAATAATATGATAGAGACTGGATTAATCTTGCTCAGGAGAGGGACCAATGGCGGGCTTATGTGAGGGCGGCAATGAACCTCCGGGTTCCTTAAAAGACTGTAAAGTAAGTAAGTAAATGTTAGTGTATCATTTTAATTATTATCTTCTTATTGTTTATTGGTCGTCAGTTTTGTACGTTCATGTTATCACCTGTTGCTCTGTTTGTAATTTTTTGTAGGCCTATTACGAGTATATTCATGGTATTTGTTTTGACGCTCATAACTGTAATAATAATAATAATAATAATAATAATAATAATAATAATAATGATGATAATAATAATATATTTTCTTTCCATAAACTTGACTGTTATTTATTTCACAACGGTCAGCCCTGACACGTTGAAATCGATATTCACTCACTGTAGTTACACTATACTTTCGATCTGGGTTTGACTATCACGAGCAAAAAATGACGCGACTTCACAGACAAACAGGTGGATCCTAGCGCTGTCATTGGACGGATATACGAGAAGTCGATGAGCCTAGATAGCCGGGGTTGCCAGATTGGGCGTTTTACCGTAAATTAAGTTACATAATATTATCGAACCTAGACCCATTAATTTGCATAACAAGAGGCTAAAGAGTTTTTTTTTTAAGAATTTATTAAATTATGTTACGAATCAACTAAGAGTAAAGAAAAGCATGGTTTAGTCACGACTCACAACATTTTCCTCGTCATCATTCGAATATTTGCAGAATAACAGTGTAAAGTTTTTAAAATGTAGCCTACACATTTTTGTTATTAAAAATTAAACTGAAACAGACTAGTTGTAGAATCCTATTTATATACGTTTCCAGAAGGCAGTGGTTGTAAATTTTACTGGTTTCCATAGTAACAAGATGAAAATAATAATAATATTATAATTTTAACATGTATGTATTTATTCCCATTGCAAAAGGATATATACCCGGTGGCAGTGGTAACTAATTACACTCAATAATGACAATTAATAATAAACACAGCTAATAAAAAACAATAATTAATAATAATAATAATAATAATAAAATAATAACAAGGAGCATCCTAAATTAAATGAAGCATGGTCACTTAAAATAACATTTAAAGTAAATCCATTCTACCTAAATTTTCTCTCGCTTTGAACCCCCATCTAACGTGAAAAATAAAAAAGTTTGTCGCTTATCAACTTTCGATATGTCAATGCCTATTTTGAACGGCTGACTTCGAAGTTAGTATTTTTTTTTCTCACTGCCTATAAAATATTTTGATTCCAATTTTTTTTTATGCTTTCCTTAGACATTTATATATGAATCCTAAAAATTACAGTGCAATTGATTGTCTGTCATAGGAGCTACATTGTTTGAGAGCATTGACTACTTCTCTATTCTTGATGACGCCGGCAAACTGACGGTCACTTGCCGTTAAATGTGAATGAGTTTGCATTGGACGTGACGGTAACGGTGATGGTCCGTGACGTTGATGTGACGTATAATGTGAATCGAGCTTTAGTCTTTCTTACATACAATTTGTAACGCGTAACATTCAAACAGCTGTATCTGCACACCCATTGGAAGTGGACATATATTTATATGAACTTTAGTCTTTCTTACATACAATTTGTAACGCGTAACATTCAAACAGCTGTATCTGCACACCCATTGGAAGTGGACATATATTTATATGAACTTTAGTCTTTCTTACATACAATTTGTAACGCGTAACATTCAAACAGCTGCATCTGCACACCCATTGGAAGTGGACATACATTTATATGAACTTTAGCATTTCTTACATACAATTTGTAACGCGTAACATTCAAACAGCTGTATCTGCACACCCATTGGAAGCGGACATATATTTATATGAACTTTAGTCTTTCTTACATACAATTTGTAACGCGTAACATTCAAACAGCTGTGTCTGCACACCCATTGGAAGTGGACATATATTTATATGAACTTTAGCATTTCTTACATACAATTTGTAACGCGTAACATTCAAACAGCTGCATCTGCACACCCATTGGAAGTGGACATATATTTATATGAACTTTAGAATTTCTTACATACAATTTGTAACGCGTAACATTCAAACAGCTGCATCTGCACACCCATTGGAAGTGGACATATATTTATATGAACTTTAGAATTTCTTACATACAATTTGTAACGCGTAACATTCAAACAGCTGCATCTGCACACCCATTGGAAGTGGACATATATTTATATGAACTTTAGCATTTCTTACATACAATTTGTAACGCGTAACATTCAAACAGCTGTATCTGCACACCCATTGGAAGCGGACATATATTTATATGAACTTTAGCATTTATTACATACAATTTGTAACGCGTAACATTCAAACAGCTGTATCTGCACACCCATTGGAAGCGGACATATATTTATATGAACTTTAGCATTTCTTACATACAATTTGTAACGCGTAACATTCAAACAGCTGTATCTGCACACCCATTGGAAGCGGACATATATTTATATGAACTTTAGCATTTATTACATACAATTTGTAACGCGTAACATTCAAACAGCTGTGTCTGCACACCCATTGGAAGTGGACATATATTTATATGAACTTTAGCATTTCTTACATACAATTTTTAACGCGTAACATTCAAACAGCTGTATCTGCACACCCATTGGAAGCGGACATATATTTATATGAACTTTAGCATTTCTTACATACAATTTGTAACGCGTAACATTCAAACAGCTGCATCTGCACACCCATTGGAAGTGGACATACATTTATATGAACTTTAGTCTTTCTTACATACAATTTGTAACGCGTAACATTCAAACAGCTGTGTCTGCACACCCATTGGAAGTGGACATATATTTATATGAACTTTAGCATTTCTTACATACAATTTGTAACGCGTAACATTCAAACAGCTGTATCTGCACACCCATTGGAAGCGGACATATATTTATATGAACTTTAGCATTTATTACATACAATTTGTAACGCGTAACATTCAAACAGCTGTGTCTGCACACCCATTGGAAGTGGACATATATTTATATGAACTTTAGCATTTCTTACATACAATTTGTAACGCGTAACATTCAAACAGCTGTATCTGCACACCCATTGGAAGCGGACATATATTTATATGAACTTTAGCATTTCTTACATACAATTTGTAACGCGTAACATTCAAACAGCTGTATCTGCACACCCATTGGAAGTGGACATATATTTATATGAACTTTAGCATTTATTACATACAATTTGTAACGCGTAACATTCAAACAGCTGCATCTGCACACCCATTGGAAGTGGACATATATTTATATGAACTTTAGTCTTTCTTACATACAATTTGTAACGCGTAACATTCAAACAGCTGTATCTGCACACCCATTGGAAACTGGTAATATATTTATATGAACTTTCCTACTCAGAATAGTACACTGCCACCCTACGTACTATCCCTGCTGTATCTAATGCTTTGGCTCTGTCGTCACTGCACACACCGATCTTAGTTTCGCGGGTCCCTCTGTTCGCTACCGCTTTCTGGGGCACCCGGTGGCAGCGGCCCGCCAGATAGCGCTGATTGATGACGTCACGTCTTGTGCACTAATGAGCTATCGGATTCCTGCAATAATTAGCAACAAAGAAACTGCGCGCGGTGGCATTCGCTTTTGTTCGCGTTTGGGATTAATGGGAAGTTGGCGGCACTGCGCGAGGACAAGAACCGCTCAAGGACGATAAATAAGTAAATAATTAGGTGGAGGAATCGGCACACCGTGTTCTGGCCTGGCGACACCGCCTCTTAAATGCTGTTCTCGTTTAGTGAACGCTAGTTTCGGAATCTCTGTGTTCTGCCATTTACTGGAACGTTACAGAATTTCTTTCATTCGATATCGTGTTCATTTGGTGCAAAATTGAACTGATAATAATAAGAACGTCATTTGCACAGCTTGGTATAGCTGGTGTGTTCTTCATAACCAGGCTTCGAGACTTTGGATCTGATACAATAAGTTTACTGTGCATGCACTATAGGTTGTTGACTCGCTGCAGGTAGATAGAGATGTGTTGAGGTAACAACGTTGCTATTTAGATTAGAGTACGGTAGTATGGGGAACACACATATGTACATTATGAAAGTAAATATAATTACACAATGACAATGTCAAAAGAATGTGAAAAGCATTTATTCTCCTGTCTTTTATAAGAATTTCTGTTTAATTATACACAGTGTTAATGGTGGAAATAAACATGTAGCAATTTTAATTTCTTCATTTATCCTAATGGTCGTCTTTACGAAGTGCAGTTACAGTACCGAATTGCAATGTACTACAAGATACATTCTCAGTGTCTCAAACGTAAATCTTTTTCGGTTATCTGCAAGTTTGTACTGTAGAAAGCTGCGTTCTACGTCGCATGACGTGATAGGAGCAAAACGAAAAAACCTAACATCATTGCAGTCTCTAAGAGACAGTCCTTTATTCTCGGGTGACTCAATCTCCACTTATGTGCTGTATATGTTACATAATGTTCCATATCCGTTATTTTTACATAAAATTGATTTCCACTTCTGTTTCACACGTTCAGTAACCGGTGTACTTGGTGTCTCATTAATTCTCTGCATCATTTTCTAAATTAATTTGAGGGCTTCCGGCATCTCTTGCTCTGACTTTTCTAACCGTGTAATAGTTTCAGATACAGTTGTATGAAAACCAAATTATTCGTCAGAACCTTCAAATCCAGAGCGTTTTCCTTTGCGTATTTGTTGGCATTCATTCTACAGTACCCCCACCCACTGTACGCTTCACCACTATACTCAGTACGCCGTTATGCGGATTTCCCACTGAACTGCTCTATTGGGTCCGAAGTCTCGAAGCCTGTTCATAACACAAGTCATGGAGTAAGTTGAAACAATCATCATCTTGTAAGACTTGAAATTGTGTTTCTGCCTGTATTTCTCAGTCTTATGTTTATTATTCCACATATTCACATCTACGCGATTTAAAGCTACGGTTTGGCTACGGCGATCTTCGCCGACGATCATCACTGGCGATCTTCGCCGACGATCATCACTGGCGATTTTCGCTGGGATTCTGTCCCGTTGATTTGAATGGGCATGGTTTCTTTACGGCGATGAACGTCAACGAACGTCGCTGGGCTCGACGAACTTCGTCGGCGTTTGCCTTCGAGGCAAAAACCTGGCGATCATCGCCGAAAAACCAATTGTAAAATTACAGTAGTTGATGAATTAAATCATTTAATAACATGTGATTTATACATCATATATGCCATAATGGCTGTAAAACAGAAATCTTTCTGCAATTTCTTCGCTAATGAGGACGAGATATTAATTGATTAAACACAAATCCCTGTTCGACATGAGCCAAAAAGAAGAATCAACGTAAACAGTAACAAATCTATATTTTGCAACAACCAGAACTGTTAATACAATTGAGTAAAGTGATTCATAATTGAAGGACACACACGATGCGGCAGATTTAGCTACTGAAGCAAAAGTTTCAGTGTGAAACAGTAAGTGAAGTGGAATTCCGAGCAAAGGAGAGAAGTGCAACAACCTCCATCTCACATTATTTTTTTTTATTTGTAACATTATTTCCTAAATAAATGCTCCTAAATGAAAAAAATAACATTGTAAAAAGTAAAAATAAAGTGTTTATATCATTGCTTTTTGCCCTAAAGTTATGCTTATCTTTCAGCTGGGCTTATTGTTTTATGAATAAATTTTGTGGATAATTTTACAATATCATTTTCAATTGAACTTAAAACAAAACGAAATTGTTCGGGAGAAAGTCTGAAATATTCCTTAAAATTGGACGGTTCATTTTCAAGATGTCTTAATATCAATGAATTAAAAGACCCCTCTGTATATCTATTTCTAAACATGACATTAGCTACTTTAAAGATCCGTACTTGTTTTTCAAGGCAAAACTTATATTATAACGTTATCATATTGTCATCCACTTATCAGCTGATCAGACATGGTCGACTATATAATAGTACATTATGCAACGAGCCTATAATGAAGGTAATTAAGAAGTGAGTATGGATATTTATGAAACGAGCGCAAGCGAGTTTCATAATTTTCATACGAGCTTCTTAATTACCATTATAGGCGAGTTTCATACGACTTTTTATGCTCGACCATATTTCTAACTTGATATTATTAATTTTATTGTATCTGACCTGGAGCAATGTCCCGTATGTTGTGAGATGTGCGCAGATGCGAAAGTATTGATTTTTTCCGAGGAACAGATGTCCACAGTGACCTTGCTAGGCCATAAGAACCTACAGAGATAACATTGAAATTAAATTAGACATTGAAAAACGAGATGACAAATTGAATTTATTTGAATATTATTTACAATTAAGGCTAATTATAATAGTAACAGAACATAACCTTCTGCGACAGTATTGGATTTCCAGCCTCCGTGACTTTTCGCTAATTCTCTTTCGATTGCATATCCGAGAATAATCGATACTTGCGGTTTTATAGCGGTAGAAAACTGACCTGTCATTGGCTGAACAGTTGTAACCCGAGTCGTCATTGGCTGAAAGACCTGACCTTTAATGAGTAGGTGTACTTTAATGACATGCATTAAAGGTCTGCTACCAGATGTATAACTACTACATTTCGGCATGGTCGAGCATAAAACAATTTACTACCCACCTACGAAGTTCGCCGGTAAAGAAACCACTCTCTGACGATGACCGCTGGCGATTTCAATCGTCAGCGATGTTCGTTCGACGAAGATCGTCGAAGCCAAACCGTGGCTTAAGGCTTCCCCACACAGACGCGATATAGACTTCGGAACAATATCTACTTACACTGCCGTAAATGCGGTAGAGTTGCGTGGAGGTGTTCATATCAGATTGTCACAGCTGATCGCGCGGCCTTCGAGATAAGACATGAGGCCAGATATACCCGCACTATCGGTATCTCTTCCTTGACGAACACAAAGTTACTCTCGTGGTGCGCTATGCATTGTTGCCAAATTAGCTG
Source organism: Periplaneta americana (assembly GCF_040183065.1). Classification (NCBI taxonomy): domain Eukaryota; kingdom Metazoa; phylum Arthropoda; class Insecta; order Blattodea; family Blattidae; genus Periplaneta; species Periplaneta americana. The sequence continues at coordinate 207,648,187 of NC_091120.1, forward strand.
TTTTCTGGATAGAAATTAAGTTTTTTTTTATTTAACGACGCTCGCAAATGCCGAGGTTATATCAGCGTCGCCGGTGTGCTGGAATTTCGTCCCGCAGGAGTTATTTTATATGCCAGTAAATGTACTGACATTAGCCTGTCGCATTTAAGCACACTTAAATTCCATCGATCTGACCGGGATCGAACCCATAATCTCGACCACAGCACTCTCCCGACTGCGTTCCGGATAGATCTAGCTTTCTTTTAAACACGGATAGCTGGAGGAAATTTAACGTAGACAGGAGCGAGATCTTTAGCTGTTTTGTTCCAGTGTTAGGTGCTATATAGGCCTACCATTTTTGGACCAAAATTGTGTGTGTTTTTTTTGTCGGTGAGTGGCGATTTTTTCCATCTATTTATTTCAAGTAGAGAAGCAAATATAGTACTTCACCAATAGTGATTTGCGATTTGGACTGCAAGGTCAAAATACAGTATTACTCTAGTCGGACTTCAGATGCATACAAACAGTTATTCTTCCTCTGACACATATCGTCAAGTGAGATGTAGTGCCTCGTAATACAGTCGAAACCGTTTATAGCGACATCGCTTTTAGCGACGTATTGGCTATAACGACGAAATCTAACGGTCCGTTGTAAATGCTATATTATAATCACTGTATTAAAAAAATCGCTTAGTACTACTTATCGTATTTTTATCACATTTTCGGAGAAATTTATCGGGTATAACGTCCAATGTTGATTTTTGTTTGTTATGTATTTGGGGATTACAGACAACAACGTAACGCTTATTTTCAAACTTTGTTTTCAGTTAGATTTGCAGATTATTTCAAATCAGTATGTCTGTTAAACAATCAAGGTAAGGGTCGCTGGGAAGATGTCACAAAAGAAAAGATAGCCAATTGGCTGTAAATTCATCTTCGGAATATGTATGGCAAGACTTTCCTGTGTTAAATTTCAAACGTACCTCTTTTACATGTTTCGACCTATTTATGGGTCATCTTCAGAACTGGTCGTTGTTGGTCTTGGCGCCACCTGTTCTGTTTCCTGTGAGGGTGTGTTCCTGTGGTATAGTGTTGAGTCAAAGAGAGTGTGTGTTGAGAATTTCGTTGGGGTGTGTTTTTGTGTGTCTGTATATTTCATATTGTTCTAGTGTGTTTAGTTTCTGGCTTTTTGGTTGGATGTGTAGTATTTCCATGTCTGTGTTGATGTCTCTATGGGTGTGGTTAGCATTTGTGATGTGTTCTGCATATGTGGAGGTGTTTTGTAATTTTGTTATGGCTGTGATGTGTTCTTTGTAACGTGTTTGAAATGATCTGCCTGTCTGTCCTATGTAGAAGTTGTTGCAGGTGTTACATTTGAGTTTGTATACGCCTGTGTGGTTGTATTTGTTTGTTTGTGTTGTTGAGATGTTTTTGTAGAGTGTTATTTGTTCTGTATGGGATGTTGTAATTTAATATCAAGATGTATGTGTAAATTCATCCCAAATACCTTCGTTTCTTGTACACCCGACGGATAATTTTCTCAGACAATATTGACTTTAATGACAAAACCCAGTGGTATTAATACGACTATCATTTTGCATCACGCGAGATAGCGAATCACTTCCTGTCTATGCATCTAACTACCAAAAAAGCGCATATACTGTATGTAGGTATCGGCGATATGTGCAATGGAGGGGGAAAGGAACTGGCCAACCTACCTCACTATTTCCTGACTTAGTTGCCTTAGGTGCCTTATTGGTATCATTTGTGAGGTTCAGACCTATCTTCGGCCTGCTGATAAAAACTGTACTATATACGTACGTAAGGTGTTATCCATCTGCATGACAAGCGTTTACCAAGTTTCTATACTTACGCATGCATTGTGCACGCGTCTGTTTCAAAGCATAACTGATACTGAATTATAATATTTTTTCCAATATTTTGCAACACTACGGGCTTCCTTTGTGTACGCCTATAGGAATGCGCCCTTTCACATTGTTGAGTTTATTGGCTATGACGTAAGAATTTCCATAGCAACCGAAGTGGAATTTAATATTTTCTTCTCTTATAACGCTTTTCACGTGACTTAGTTCATGTGTTTCATCTTCTTCGTGGCTATAATATTTTTGTCTGGGAGCATGTAATATTTAACTTATCATCTAACAGCGACTGAGGCTTAACATTATAACTAGGCAACGTCGCTTAAACGGGAATGACTCGTATTGCTCTGAGCGGCTAAAAAGTCTGACCTTCATGAACCAAGTCGCATGAAAAGGGGTATCGTGGAGGTCGAATACCTACTGGCTTTTAAGGAACCCGGAGGTTCATTGCCGTCCTCACATAAGCCTGCTATTGGTCCCTATCCTGAGCAAGATTAATCCAGTCTTTACCATCATATCCCACCTCCCTCAAATCCATTTTAATATTATCCTCCCATCTACGTCTCGGCCTCCACAAAGGTCTTTTTCCCCTCCGGCCTCCCAACTAATATAACAAGCTTAATGAGGGAAACATCTACCTGAAAATTTTCATCACTTATTTCACCAGCATCATAGCGATCATTATCACCATCATTGGCAACCAAGAACAGCATGAACATTATAGATAGGTCGGCCTGACAGGCTTTGAGGTTAACAACTTCTGTCAGGTTTATTACGCTGCCATCTAGTTCTTACATAAGGAGTCACGTCATAATTCCCATTTGTTTTTTTTTTTTTTATTAACAGGAACATGTATGGTACGTAAGTGTCAGCCTGAAAAGGCTTTTACTTTAACAGAGATGGTTAACAAGCAGGAACATTTATATTTTTAATTGAGGTGACCGATCTTGACGGTAGTTGTTACTTTATACTCTTGTTGCCAGGGCTCTTATCAGAGGATTGGGGTGGTACAGCAAGTCCTTATGAAAGTTTTCTGTATAATGTCGTAGAATGATTCTATTTCAAGCATGTCTTGTAGTTGTTTATTGGTGGTTCTATAGTCTGCACCAGTGATAGTTAGGGATACTTTTCTCTATATAGCATGAAGACGTCTGATAATGTGCAATTTCGCATTGCTCCAGATTTCGCAGCCATAGGTCATTTGAGATCTGATAACAGAAGTGTAAAGGATTTTTTTCAAGGGCAGTCTGATGTAAGGTGACTTCAACAATGCATATTGATATTGATATTGATATTGATATTGATATTTATTTGTCATTCAACTTTACAATTCACAGTTATGGTGGACCTTCACATTTCTGTTTTTCGATCCACCATCCCTTTATACATATAACTCTTTTCTATTAAGGTATTCTTTGCCGAGAATTTCTTGATTGCTTTCTAATGTTCTGATATGACTGAATTGCTATATGTCCTTCCCCCTCTATCCTCTTCTATTCTCTCCCTCCTACCTAGACTGTTTCCCTTCCATTTTCTAAATTTCCTATTTTGTTACCCCTATCCATATATTTATTTCGATAATACTCCCAATCCAAAACACTGAAAAACATCAAATATCTAATTCACTTAAATTACACTTCCAATTTCTCTCTCATTCTTCTTCACATTTGTTCAGATATATACAGTACACACATATATATATATATATTTCCCCCCCCCCCACTTTAATTCTCATTGTATTCATTGTTTGATAGTTTATCTTATTACACTCTTACCCTATCTTCTTACACTTAACACCTTCTTCTCTGTTCCTTTTCTTACACTTTTGCCACCCCTAACTTTTCTGCACTCACTTTTTAGCACTCTTCTTCTTCGCTATAACCTCTCCAACGCCCTATCTATTCAGTCCTCACAATCACTAATATCTGGTAGTCGCTTCATTCCTACACTCGTTCTTCTCATGTCTTCTCTTGCCTTTCCTCCATTAGTCTTGTCTATGCTCCTGACCTCAGACACTACCAGTTGTTTCCCTAATCAACAATGCATATAGATGAATGAACCTGGCTAGTGCTTTGTTACGAGCTGCTTCAACATGGTGATGAAATCGAAGTTGTTTATCAAGTGTGACGCCGAGGTATTTTACAGATTGTTTATAGTAGATATCTTCGGAGAAGAGGTTGAGGTGATCTGGTATTTTTGCCTTTCCTCTGGTAAAAATGATGGCTTGAGTTTTACTTATATTGACTTTTATTCTCCAGTTTCTTAGCCACATTTCCAATATTTTGAGTTGTTTTTGCATAGTACGTTGTGCGATGTTGATTGAAATGTCACTGGTGAAGTAGGTGGTGTCATCTGCGTATAATCCCATATTGCATTCAGCAATCAATGGAATATCGTGTACATAAACTGAATATAAATGCGGTGCTAAGACGGAACCCTGTGGAACTCCGGCTTTGATATTCTTGATTATTGATAATGTGCCATCCATTTTGACTTGAAAAGTTCTATCAGTTAAGAAACTATGTATTAGTTTGAATTGCTTTAGCCACTGTAGTGCCATCTCGTGTTCGTTTACGGCAGACGGGTGGCGATCCTGGCGGTTGTTCTCTTCAAAGTGCTGCCGATTTTAACATAGTGATGAGTTATCTGTTACATATATGGCATTATCAACAGTTTATCAACATAGCAGGATTATAACTTATGAGTCAGTGGCAGGCGGAATAAATAGCAAACAGTATAGCCATTCATAGTCACATGGGCAGGTTCAAGAAGTGGCTGGCCTTGGACATCACCAGCGAGAACGGTGATAAAGGCTTCTGAATGGACACTGTGTGGGTTATCTTGAGCAGCGATAACATGATCAAGATAGACAACAATGCAGGGCGGGCCACTTGGTGCAGTATGGCCAGGATTGCCAGATTGATTTTACCTAAAGTCGCCAAATCTTGGTACTATTGTAGTCCAATGTCGTCAATTTTCTTCTTTAAAAATAACCTATGGTACAAGAAATGCTCTGAAATGGGTATTCCTATAGCAGATAAAACACTACATTCATTATTATTTGCCGATGACCAGGTGATATTTGCGGGGGATGAATATGATATGATATATGGTAAATAAACTAATGGAAGAATATAGAAAATGGGGACTAAACATAAATCTACAGAAAACAGAATATATGTGTTTAGGAAAAGATGTGGGTGACCTCATACTTGAAACAGGAAAAATTAAAAAATGTGAATCCTTTAAATATCTTGGATCAATAATCACAAATATAGGTACATGTGAGAGAGACATTCAAAATGAAATTGCTTTGGCAAAAAATGCTACCAAGACTTTGCATGGAATAATCTGGAATAAAAATATAACAAAAGAAACTAAAATTAAAATCTACAAGAGTATAATACAGAATATTTTATCATATGGAAGTGAAACTTGGTCCATGACAGAACTAAAAAAATTAGAACAGTTGAATTGGACTATCTTAGGAGAAGTCTTCAAAAAACAAGAGAGGATAAAATTAGAAATGAACGTCACCACATCTGTTGTTAAGAGAATAGAAAATCAAACTCTGAAATGGTATGGACATGTACAAAGAATGGGCAACGAAAGATGGCCAAAAAATATATATCAATGGTCACCCCCAGGAAAAAATAAACGTGGTAGACCAAAATTGAAATGGAAAACCCATGTCAGAGCAATAATGGACGACAGGAATTTGGAAGAAGGAGATTGGAACGATAGATATATGAAAACTGAAGACGGCGAACCAATAAGTGGGAAAAAGCCGAAGAAGAAGAAGAAGAAAAATAAGTAATCTCAATGTACGCGTTTTTATGATAATATAAGTAATTGATTAACTAGCGGACTTACTCGTGTTAATTATGTAACATTTGTGCGGCTTACAGCTGTTTCGGTGCTTCATCACACCATCCTCAGAGCCTACTAGATCTCGGCGTCATCTCGAACTTCTCGGCCTGTTGTGTGGGTACGTTCGATTGTTGAAAAGTGTTGAAATGTGGTGTCAAATAGTGTGTGTGTTCTGAAATTGATCTGTGTGTTGAGAATTTGATTGGGGTGTGTTTTAGTGTGTCTGTATATTTCGTATTGTTCTAGTGTGTTGAGGTTTTGGTTTTTGGGTTGTATGTGTAGGATTTCCATGTCCACAATGCTAACCATACATACAATAACATAAATTCGGAAGGGTAGCTGTGGAAAAACCAGGACAACTACTTCCTGAACTACTGCAAAACGAGAAGCAATCCCAAATATCCATACCTACCTGACTGAAACACCACTTACACACCTTTTATCTTTTTCACTTTTTGTCACTTGGAGCGGTAGCAGTGAAAGTGTCAAGTGTGTAATTTTGTTGTATTTTGTGTGCAGGTTTTGTGAGTGCGTTAGTTCATTTTACTCCTGAAAAATTATTGAAAGTAATACAGTCATAATTTATATACTACAATTTTGTTATAAAAATTTATTTACACGATTCTTTACTTTACCCAAACATAAAACAATAAATAAAAGAAAAAACTTTAGAGAGTAAAGTGAAATGGTTCCATTGTTATAAATTAATTGAACTGGTAGGCAATGTTGTGTTTATATTAAAATAGAACTTGGCTTGGACATAATCGATTTATTATGAATAATAAATTATAATAATTAACAAGAGAGTTCCATAAAATCACCAATAACGATATCACTTGGTTTTACTAAACATCTGAAAGAAATAGAAAAGCTGTCTGTGAGCGTATTCCGAATCTCAGAGCTGAGCAATCTGATGGCATCAAGGTGTTCCGAATTTCACCGATGGAGTCACTGATGCTCCACCGGTGTCGCACCGGTGCCATCACCTTGCAGAGGTGATGGAAGTCTCCATCAACCGCCATCAGTGAATCTGATTGGTTCTTGTATAGGGCGGGAATTAGCAGACGAATGACATCGTGCACTGTTGTATCATGGCGGTGTGTTCTGCTGTATTGTTTGTAATGAGCACAACGTAAAAACAATATGTTAATGGCTTATGAGCGAACATGTCAACGGACCAGTTATTACTACCGGTTCAAGAAATAAATTGTTTATGCTCTCTTTTCTTTGAACGAGATGGCAGTACGAAAATTTCACAAAATTTTGCTAGCGTAGCACAGACAACAACTTATACAGTCGCCATGACAGCCATAGATCCTTCCAGCAGTTTTGTTCCTATTTCGCTGCAGCGTGACGTCATTGTTGTCCACCGGTCCGGTGAGATTCGGAATACGCTGTGTAATGGAAAGAAAATTTATTTCCTTGGGATTCTATTACAGACGGCCTTCACAATAACGATCTGAGATGCAGTTTCCCACGTTATCTGGGAGCTGCATCCTCCACGCAGGAGCTGCTCCTCACAAGTTGCTGGATCATGTCCTCCATGGTTCTGATCGCATCCTCTATGGCTTTCAGTCTCTTTTCGTAGGAATCCAGCATCTTGGCTACATCGTCTTCGGACTTCATCTTTGAGCTCTTGGTCGCACGGTTCCACTTTTTAATGTTGATCTTCTTTTTCCTTGACACTATACCGAGTGTATCGCGAAGCACCGCTTTATCCACGCTGAAGCTCGTCTTCAAGTCTGTGTATGCCATCCTGTGTCTGTTGGGGTACACCCAGATCTGTTCTGGGAACTTGGGCTTGCTGCCAAAGCAGCTGGTGAAGACGTGGAGGGACTGCTCCATGAAGACCACCAGCTTCACGCGGTACACCAGGCTTAGCACGTCGGCCTTGTCACGGATCAGACTCGTATCTCCCACGGCCAGACCGCTGAGGAGATTCAGCATCACTATGGCAACCAGGAACACGAACAGCATGAAGATCAGGTGGCTGGTGACAGGAACTACGTCAAAGATGGTGGGGGCCAGGTTGTACTCGCCCGTCATCATGAGTACCGTCTTGAAGATCCCGGCAAATGGGTAGAGGAAGAGGTTCTCCTCTCCCGTGCCCTCCACGTCCCGGAATAGACAGTAGAAACTGAGGGCGAAGGCACCGATGACGATAGCATACCAGGGCATGTACTGCGCGAAAGTCAGCGCCACCTTCTTGGACATCTCGAGCTGCACAGACAGGATGGGAAGGCGCCCCGTAAGGAGGACGAGCTCTGCCCAGGCCGCCAGGATGAGGATGGGGGCCACGTGTCTGCGAACGGCGGGAGTGATAGCGTCCGAACACACGAGCACCACCGCGCCCGCGAAGACGGCGAGCTCCAAGTAGTTCTCGGCGCTCTTCAAATACGTGAAGGGGTGCAGCACGAACTGCAGGAACTCGCGCAAGCTCAGCAGCACGACGAGGCAGATCAGGGGCACGCGCAGCGCGCCGTAGTCGGTGACGAGGACTTGGGTCGTGAGCAGGACGACGAAGAGCGTGTAGAGCAGCACGTTGAGCGAGAAGTAGGTTCGCACGCGCTTCCATCGGAGGCTCAAGAAGCTGGTGAGTACCGGATGCTTGAGCAGCTCCCAGAGATGCGGCCGCTGCGCCATCAGCAGCAGTGCCGTCATGCCGGCGCCTCCCAGGAAGGCGTAGTGCAGCTCTATGTAGAAGCCCTTGTCCTCGAATGCCGTGTTCGCGCAGTCCACTTGCTCGTCCAGGAATGCCCTGAGGGTGTCGGCGTCCACGGACGTGAGCGCGTACTCGCCACGGCCGTTGCGGACCAGCAGGCTGGCGTCGTTGCGCAGCAGCGTGAGCACGGTCTGCTCGTGGCCGTAGCGGCCCGCCAGGTGCAGCGCCGTGTTGCCGTCGTAGTCCTGCGCGTCGACGTCGAAGCGCGGCTTGTCGGGGAAGCGCAGGTGGTGTCCGAGGAGGCGCACCACGCAGCTGGTGATGACGGAGGGCTCCCCCCGCTGGCGCGCCACGTAGTGCAGCGCGTTGCGCCCGTGGCTGTCCGTGACGAGCACGCGTGTGTTGGGGTGGTCCAGCAGCAGCTCCAGCACGTCGGCGCGGCCCTCCTGCACGGCCAGGTGCAGCAGCGGCTTGCGATGGATGCTGTTGCGCGTGTTGGGGCTCACGCCGGCCCCCAGCAGCGCCCTCACGAAGTCCAGCCGCCCCCGCATGGCGCACGCCAGCTCCACCAGCGACGCGTGGTACGGGTCGCCGTAGTCCGGGTTCTGCGGCTCGTCCTCCAGCAGGCTGCGGAACTCGGCGAGCCGGTCGCCGCGCAGGGCGTCCAGGAGGCGCGCCTCGGTGTCGCCGCCGCCGCCGTCGACGTGGTCGGGCGCGGGCGGCAGGCTGTGGCTCAGCTCGGGGTAGAAGGTGCGGATGGCGGCTCGCGCAGTGACCTCGCCGTCCGCGGGCGAGATGTCCAGGTTGAGCGCCCCGCCGCGCGCGTGGTTGAGCATGGCCAGCAGGCGGTCCTTGTGGCGGCGCAGCACGGCGTACGTGACGGGCGTGTAGCCGGCGCGGTCCGGCACGTTCAGCGCCGCCGAGCTGTTCAGCAGCAGGCTCAGGCACCTGCGCAGTGGCAGTTTTAATATCTATCACGTACAGAGAGATCTTTTTTGTGTGCTCAATATACAAAGAAACAAGGAGTTCCTTAAGCGTTCGAGCTAGATCTTTGAAAATGTGAACACACGAGCTATTCCATCTCAAATCGACCGAAATATAGAGTAAATAGACCTTACAATTTCTAAATACAATGAAACTTTTTTTGTACATAGAGAACTGTGATACAATGCTTTGTGCAAAGTTTCAGGCGTCAGAACTTCATAGTGTTTAAATTAATAATATTTTAATGTATCGTATTTTCATAAAATTACCAACTTTAAACTGTTGTGGCTCCGAAACCCTTTCACCCAATGATCAAAATCATGGTTTATTTTGATGCTGAGAAATTAAAGTTTATATTGACATATAAACAGATTTTCTTACTTTTTATGGAAATGGAGAAATTTAGATTTTTCCTCATTAAGACGCCTTTGGCTAGGAAAAAATATTAAAAAAAATATATAGTTAGGTTCCGCATTGAAAGTACAAATATATTGATAAGAAAGTATTGAAAATATCAAATAAAGAAAATAAATAGTACGCACGTGAACTAACCAGCTGACTGTGAGGCGGGAGCTAGCCGAGTCAAGCAAGGCCAGGAGACAAACACGTGATGTGTCGTCTAGCAGTCATAGCTGTGCTAGCTTTATCACAGGGTTTCATAAACACAGGAGTAAAATGACGCCCAACGCTCGCTTATCTTCAGGTCTCGGACAGTGCGTGCAGTACTGCGCCATTTAAGTCTAGGCGTGCAAAAATAACCTATTTAATACCCTCGAAACTTATTGCCGTACAATGCCGAATCCCTCTTAATTATGCAAGGTTTTTTCTCAATATTTTTTACATTTTTACAAATGGCCAAAAAGCCTAAAAGCAAGTAAAATCAGTTTATCTGTGTCTCTGTATACAATAAAAACAAGAATTACTTCTCATCATAACCTACCAAAAATGTCAGCTTCAAAATGAGCTCCCGTTCAATGTTCTGCAGTAAATGGTTCCAGAGTTCTGATCGCTGAAAGAGGCTTGTTTTTATAAATTACGCTAAATTTGGCGCTCAATAGTACGAAAACCGTTTGACTTTCGATAGTATATTTTTGAAAATGCACTCCCCTCAGCATCTTGTATAAGTGGGGAAAAAATTACAGTATAAAAAATGCGAGGTTTTTTACTGATGTAGTCTTTGTACAAAGTTTTATCTGATTAGTCCAAAATTACACGAATAAAAATGTTTGTAAATTTAAATTACATTTTGAAAAATCACTCCTTCATATTTCAAAATTTTTGCCTGAAATTTCCTCCATACAACCTTGAAAATCTCTGAAAGAGAAGTTAGTATTCACTTTTATAGGATTGTTCCCCAAGAGCTAAGAAACATAATAACTTTTATGCTCGACCATGCCGAAATGTAGTAATTATACACCTGGTAGCAGACCTTTAATGGATGTCATTAAAGTACACCTACTCATTAAAGTTCAGCCAATGACAAGTCAGCTTTGTACCGTTATAAAACCGCAAGTATAGATTATTCTTGGATATGCAATCGAAAGAGAATTAGCGCAAAGTCACGGAGGCTAGGAATCCAATACTGTCGCAGAAGGTTATGTTCTGTTACTATAATAATTAGCGTTAATTATTGTAAATAATATTCAAATAAATTCAATTTGTCATCTCGTTTTTCAATGTCTAATTTAATTTCAATGTTATATCAAAGTTAATATTTACTTTACTCTGTAGGTTCTTATAGGCTAACAAGGTCAATGTGGACATCTGTTCCTCGGAAAAAATCAATACTTTCGCGTCTGCGCTCATCTCACAATTTATTAGGTATTGCTCAAGGTCAGTTAGATACAAATAAAATGAATAATTTCAAGTTAGAAATATGGTCGAGCATAAAAAGTCGTATGAAACTCGCCTATAATGGTATTAAGAAGCTCGTATGAAAATTATGAAACTCGCTTGCGCTCGTTTCATAAACATCCGTACTCTCTTCTTAATTACTATCATTATAGGCTCGTTGCATAATGTACTATTATGTAGTCTAACATTTTCCCCAAATGTCTAAAAATTAAAAAAAAAAATGTGCTAAGTTTTCTTAAGGGGAGAGAATGGTATTTTTTGGTGAAAAATAAGTAAATTAAAAAAAATTCTTTAAAATACTCTGTGATATGTGTACAATGCATAGCATAACATTTTGTGGGTATTTCTGCCCTTATCGGATGTTGAGTCGCCAATTTTAAACTTCCTGCGTTATGGATTTTTAAATCACTCGCCCACTTTTATTGTTGTTTCCGGTAAATTAAATTTTCAAAAAAGCTTTTTTTTCTTCAAAATACCCTTTGAAATGTGTGGAATGCATTGCATAAGATTTTGTGGGTATTTGTGCCCTTATCGGATGTTGAGATGTCGTTTTTAAACTTCCTGCGTTATGGATTTTTAAATCACTCGCCCACTTTCATTGTTGTTTCCGGTAAATTAAATTTTCAAAATTTGTTTTCTTTAAAATACCCTTTCATATGTGTGGAATGCATTGCATAACATTTTGTGGGTATTTGTGCCCTTATCGGATGTTGAGACGTCATTTTTAAACTTCCTGCGTTATGGATTTTTAAATCACTCGCCCACTTTTATTGTTGTTTCCGGTAAATTAAATTAAAAGAATAGAGTAATATGGAAAATAATAAATTAACTGCAAAACGAAAAAGTTAATAGGTAAAAGAATAGAGTAATATGGAAAATAGGTCGACAGGAACAACTATAAACGTTACGGGATCGAATACCTAAAGAACAGGACAGAGTGAACTGGCGGACATCTGAGCTGGGCTGTACCTGAGGAAGCGTGCGGAGTCGGCGCGCGGGCAGATGGTCTTGGCGGCGTAGTGCAGAGCTGTGCGGCCCTTGGCGTCCACCAGGTTCACGTCCAGGCGCCGTGGGGTCGCCTCCAGGCCCAGGGCGACCTCGTGGCGCGCGTGGTCCCTCTTGTCCGTCTCGTCCCAGAGCAGCAGGAAGGACAGCACCTCCACGCTGCCCCGCTTGGCGGCGTAGTGGATGGGGGCCCGCGCCTTGCCCGAACCCCCGTCCTGCACGTTGGGGTCCGCGCCCCTGCGACGCAACTCGCGCAGACGGAACACTGTGTCCTCATCCTGCCTGTCCTTGCAGAGGTCCAGCAGCTGCTTGCTGGGCTCGTCCTCCGTCACCTGCAAGACACGGCGCGGCTTCAGGGCCTAGACTGTCCTTGTGACGAGTAAAACGGGAGGAGAGCCCTTATAGCTGACGTACATCTTTCCAAGGCTATCGTCCTTATCAAGGGTGTAATTGTCCATATTGCACAAGCGCCCTACGTAGCTTACCTTGTAGAAGACGGACTGGAAGGTCTTGAGGCGGTTCATGCCCGACGTAGACTGCAGGATAAGATACCGATCTCAGCTTATCAATGCTGTAAGGCCCCCGATATCTCTATCTGAATGCAAAGTGCTTTCCAAGCTTTTACGATAAGGCAGGCGTTCTGCTCTAGCCTTATGTGCTGTGACAATGAAATGCCTTCATTCAAAATATTTAACAACCAGTTCTGTGTTTATTATTATTATTATTATTATTATTATTATTATTATTATTATTATCATCACCATCATCATCATCATCATCATTATCATCATCATGCTTTGTAAATGACGAAGACGAAGATACGTAATTTGTTGGCTAAACCCACCAACAGCTGAGAAAAATTAAATAAGATACAGTTGATGCTTAAAATAATCAGAATCTTTTTATACATCTTGATTACACACTGTATCACTTCGGAATATGTATGGTAAAACTTTCCCGTCTTAAATTTCAACGTACCTGGTTTACATGTTTCGACCTATTTATGGGTCATCTTCAGAACTGGTCGTTGTTGGTCTCGGCACCGCTTGTTCTGTTTCCTGTGAGGGTGTGTTCCTGTGGTATAGTGTAGAGTCAAAGAGTGTGTGTGTTTTGAAGTTGAGTTGTGTGTTGAGAATTTCGTTGGGGTGTGTTTTTGTGTGTCTGTATATTTCGTGTTGTTCTAATGTGTTTAGTTTCTGGCTTTTTGGTTGGATGTGTAGTATTTCCATGTCTGTGTTGATGTCTCTGTGGGTGTGGTTAGCATTTGTGATGTGTTCTGCATATGTGGAGGTGTTTTGTAATTTTGTTATGGCTGTGATGTGTTCTTTATAACGTGTTTGAAATGATCTGCCTGTCTGTCCTATGTAGAAGTTGTTGCAGGTGTTAGATTTGAGTTTGTATACGCCTGTGTGGTTGTATTTGTTTGTTTGTGTTGAGACAAACATAATCACAAAAAATATAAGAATACAACACAAACACAAGAACACAAAAAAATACATCACACTAACATACGAAAACAAAAACACACATAAAATTGCAACCTCATTCAGAAATTAAATTAAAATATCGCATACAGAACAAATAACACTCTACAAAAACATCTGAACACACAAACAACACAAACAAACAAATACAACCACACAGGCGTATACAAACTCAAATGTAACACCTGCAACAACTTGTACATAGGACAGACAGGCAGATCATTTGAAACACGTTACAAAGAACACATCACAGCCATAACAAAATTACAAAACACCTCCACATATGCAGAACACATCACAAATGCTAACCACACCCACAGAGACATCAACACTGACATGGAAATACTACACATCCAACCAAAAAGCCAGAAACTAAACACACTAGAACAATATGAAATATACAGACACACGAAAACACAACCCAACGAAATTCTCAACACACAACTCAATTTCAGAACACACACACTTTTGACTCTACACTATACCACAGGAACACACCCTCACAGGAACAGAACAAGTGGCCCCAAGACCAACAACGACCAGTTCTGAAGATGTCCCATAAATAGGTCGAAACATGTAAACCAAGTACGATAGAATTTAACACAGGAAAGTTTACCATACATATTCCGAAAAGAATCTTTTTCTTGTAGACCCGACGGTCGGCAGCTATATGATGTCTCTGGCATAACCATAATAATTGCACAAATCACATTGCAAGTCATTCCTGCGGAGATTTTCGTATCAGCTTTATCAGAGTTATGAGGCAAGAGATACTTTAATGAGGAAGGACTAAATTCCTTTCACCTGTCGTTACTTTTTTCCCCCATAAAACTCAATGCTCTTCCTGCTTGTGGACCTCACCATAATTACTTACATATTTTTGTGTTTCGCTTTTTTATGGTTTAGAGAACTTCTGCTTTTAGAAGACCGTGTCCATCCACAGAATATCGAAATTCATTCAGCAATTATCGTAACTGCTGACCAAGACGTAGGCCGCAGCAGGTTGGGTTGTGTACGAATTCTGTTCATTATAGTTCGCTGGTATGCATACAACTCTGGACAAGCTGTTCTCGTACTCCATGTTTTTATTGGAAACAAATATAACCATTTTATGAGTTATTTATTTTAAAACAAGGAAGGGACCTTTCCATGCTTTCCCGGCTATCTTTTATTTGTAACAGTGTTTTTATAATCTTGTAATAGGTCGGTCAGCTTTCACGAGTGTCATTTGCAGCGAACTGTTATCAAAAAATTACATTAGGCGTGACCTTCAATGACTCGTATTTCAATACAACACTATTAACAGTAATGATAACAGTAACAATAATAATCATAATAACAATAATAATGATGATAATAACAATAATAGTAATAATAATAATAATAATAATAATAATAATAATGTGAATTGGAAGCGTCTTGATTTTACAAAAGAAAGCCGTTAGAATTTTATGTAAATCAAACTATCTGGAACATTGTCGGCCACTTTTCAGACAATCACGGATTTTAACACTCATAAATTTGTATATATATGATCTAGTACTTTACACTCGACAAAATATCGACAATTACTCATTAGTGGCCAATATACATGATCGTGAAATTAGAAATAGTGAACAAATTAATATTCCATATTGTAGATTACAAAAGAGCAACACAAACTTTTTAATTATAGGGATGAAATTATATAATAAGCTCCCAAGTCAATATTATAAATTACCAATCAATAGCTTCAAAACTAGATTTTACAATTGATTATTAAAAATCCTTTTCATTCTGTTGCTGAGTTTTTCAACACAAATTTGTATGAAATTGTATTTTAATAAATAAGTTTAATTGCGATTTAGATAGGTTTCTTCAATTTAAAAGTTTAAAATTATTTCATGTTTTCATTGTATTATTTAAATTTTACTGTTTCTTTTATTAGTGTTTTTTTAATGTATTTATATGTTTTTCAATGTATTCTAACGAAGCCTAAAACTGTATGTCTAATGGCCAAATGAATTGAATTGAATTGAATAGTAATAATAATAATAATAATAATAATAATAATAATAATGACAATGGTAGTAATATTAATAATGTTAGTAATAATAATATAATAAATATAATAATAACAATAATAATATAATAATAAAATAATAAATATAATGATAATAATAATAATAATAATAATAGTAACAGTGGTAGTGGTAGTGGTATTGGTAGTAGTAGTGTATCGTTCTTGTATTAACTGAAAACATTCCCAAGAATCCTTTCTGAGAATGGAGGGAAATGAGAGAAATCCTAACAACCAGTTCGGGCGAACTGTCTGAATGACATCACTGCATTTCGGAGAATTTGTAGAATGTTAAAAGTGGGAGCAAGGCTCCTATTTTCAGACAAGACACTATCTGAATTAACCACTTCTCTGTAAATTTTGTGTGAATGAGGCATACGTTATTTTCAGTTCTATACGTAGATAGATCTTCATTTGCTGTAGATAGGCAGGGGTCAGTGAAGATAGGCTGCAATTTTAAGTTTACTCTTATTAAAACTGTCCAGGAAAAAAGAGGGTTTGAAATCAATGTTGACTTGACAGTTATTTTAAATAAGTGATTTGAAGGAGATAGGCTAATAAAATACATTACAATAAATAAAAAACATATTATATATTTTCTAATTAGGTGTATGGTTAATTGGAAAATTAGATTTAGATTCCGAGTAGTTTTAGAACAGCGCATTTCCGGCTTACCTACCGATAAACACTCAAACTGAGATCTGAATGGCAGTATTTCGTCCTTTAGTCACTGCAGCAGGTTTGCTAGACTTTATAACGGCAGGCAATAACGATACGTGTTAATCTATTTATTCACTAGCCGTACCCGTGCGCTCCGCTGCACACGTTAGAAATAAATATAAAGTAATTACATAATTACAATAGGACATTTGATCCAGGAACATTCGTGTCTGATAGAAGGATAAATCGTTTAATATGTTACTAAATTTGAATTGCATCCAAACAATTAAAATGCGATCATTTTGGTCCAGAGACACTCATTTGGTGCAATGACAATTCCTTTAACATGTTTCTTAATTTTTATTACATGCAACCATGGTTTAATGAAGATTGACATCATTTAGATTTAATTTGTATATTTTATTTTACTTGTTATAGGTTTCCATTGAATTGTGGTAATAACTTAATTTTAACCCTTGTTTTCTACGTATTCAGTAAATGGCGCTTGGCCCACTATGGTTCTGAACCCTTCAAATAACTTAAATTATATTATATAATATTATATTATATCAGAAGTTACTGTAATAACATTATAGCATTATGTCCATCTAGAGAAACTACACTTTCCAATGGTGAAATAATAATTAATTATACAAATCGGTTAATTTAACTTCCGATATTACTTCATACAAACACAGAAACATTCTCTGTAGGCTATCTTTCATAGCTTTCGATTGCTGCTGTCCAAGGCCCCTTATAGACGAAGTCATTTGTTTTTTAATTCATTACACGGCCTTAGATGACAGTTATTTTAATTTTAAAGCTCATTTATCTCATTAAATATCAGTCCTATCAAAATTTTTCAAGGAATAAAACTTATCGCAAATTACTTTTAAAGAAACTTTTGTTATGTAACATTTAAAAAAAATCAATAATAAGCGAGATATTTAGATTTATTTAATTAAGGTCCCCTTATAACCCCCCTTTTAAATAAAGTATTTTGAATGCCATATAGCCTAACGTCTAAGTTACAACGAACTTAATTCATATTCCAATTTTCATCGAAATCCGTTCAGCCATTATCGCGTGAAAAGGTAACAAACATGCAGACAGACAGACAGACATACAAACAAAAATTTCAAAAAAGCGATTTTCGGTTTCAGGGTGGTTAATTATATATGTTAGGACCAATTATATTTGGAAAATCGAAAATTACCAGAAAAATTTCGGCTACAGATTTATTATTAGTATAGATGTAAGAAAACCGTCGACTTTGTCCGTCCTGTCCGATGCAGTAGGCTGCAGCGGAACGAAATGCTAAAAATCGGAATCGCACAGATAGTAGCTCCTATTTGTCGAGCGTTAAGATCCAGGGGAGTACGAGTATTGTTTTTTCCGAGAAGAGTATTTTTGTTGCACTGTATGCAAGGAATAAGCTGTTAAAACCTCTACAGTTGTAGCCCATTACTTCCACCCTGCATATTTGTGTATTTACGTGTGGATTAATCATGAATAGAAGAACATAATATATATTTATTTATATTTCGTTAAAACCATAGCATTTGAGTATCTGTAAAAGAATTAGCCTACATGTGAAATCTGTCTGTAAGACTTAATATCTGTCTTCTCTCCATTGTTTTGTTTTAGTGTTTGTATCTGCTGTTTTCGAATTTTAATAATTCTATTTTTAGTCTGGTTTTGTTTTCAAGAACCATGTTTCTGGTGTTCTGAGTTTTCTCCTGTTGGAAATATAATTAACACGTTATTAATAAAATCTGTTTTTGTTTCGTAACAGTGTTCCTCAAAGTGTTCATGAAGTGCTAGTTAGTTCGTCGGTGTGTTCCGCTCAATTTCGACTCTGTCATTCAGATAATCGAAGTTCCATTGTTTGAAAATCTTACGCTTATCTTACCTTCAAACGTGATTTTTATATTTGAGTGCTATGCGAGCAGAGTCCTCTGTGATGTTCGCGATAATTTCAGCGCAATCCTGGATGTGCCCACGGAACCGCATGCCTTGATAACACACCTGTTGCTGATATCTGCACTCGCAGCCCCTGCCAACGTCGTCTGCTTGTAACTGTGGTTTTAATTTCGTTGTAAAACTTAATTGAGTTAGAATCCTATAATGCGTGGCGGTGGTCAGCGCGCATGATGTGAAACTTCGTGCACCCGGAATCGAATCCTTGGTTACAAGTTGCCTGGTTGAGCCTTTTTACAACAAGTTGCCTGGTTGAGCCTTTTTACATGTCTTTCCAGAGCTCTTCGATTGAATATTGAGTTTGGTCCTCAGGCTCTTTTCGCAGGCATCATTAGAGACGACAAGCAACGGGGAACCACCGTGCCTGTAATCTGTTTCGGTGGTGCGGTGTGAAAGCTGTACGATCGTGGCGATCAGGCACTTGAGAAGAAGAAAACGGGAAAGCATAACAATATCGTTACAAGTATCAGCATGGGTTTTCTGCAGTTCGTCATTGAAATTTCACACTTCGTTTTCTTAGCTATAGCGAAAAAAAAAGCTGATATAGTATTTCAAGAAGTCCGTATGATTTCATGTAACGTTTGTACAGGAATTAGGGTAAAGATGTAAAGATAATGAAATTCATGTATGTTAAAGTAAGACCCTTTTCAATTTAAAATACAAGAAAATTTATTATTTAAAAAATTAGAAAAAAAATATTAGACTTATGTGATAAGGTACAACAGAAAAATAGACTTTTTTTGACTAATGTGGTCCACATCTGTGGAGTAACGGTCAGCGCGTCTGGCCGCGAAACCAGGTGGCCCGGGTTCGATTCCCGGTCGGGGCAAGTTACCTGGTTGAAGTTTTTTCCGGGGTTTTCCCTCAACCCAATATGAGCAAATGCTGGGTAATTTTCGGTGCTGGACCCCGGACTCATTTCACCGGCATTATCACCTTCATCTCATTCAGACGCTAAATAACCTAAGATGTTGATAAAGCGTCGTAAAATAATCTACTAAAAAAATTGACTAATGTGCCTTTCCCGCCGACCAAAGACTGTATTACAGACTGGCCATCCCAATGTTAGGAGAACAACCACCAGGATCGCCACCTTCGATTGGAAACGACCGCTACAGTTCAAATGAGAATTATAACGTGATTTCTTATGCAGTAGGTAGATGGCAGCACAATGAAATTGATAAAAGTTGTTGCCGCCAAAACCTATAACACTGAGTAATCTGTTATAAGTAGAGCTAGGATTCGTATGTAGTAAAAGCTAATATTTTTAGTCGGTATAGTTTATAAACATGCAAGCCATGGCCCCCACTCTTTATACTTGTCATTCAGTACTTCCATTAGTTAGCGCTAAGGGCTTTAATCCTTTTAACAACACTTACAAAGCAGCGGGGGTTTAAAAGCTGCATTGTGACTTTTCTTGGATTTCGAATCTTGTCAACCGGGCTTACCTTCTTAACCGGCATCAGATGGACTCAACTATACTCGGCGTCATTCTTAACTCTTACTACATATAAATCCTAGCTCTAGTTGTAAGATTATACTATACCGTACTAGGGGAGGGGCTGGGACAACTTAGGGTCCAAAACCCCCGAATAACGACGTTGTTTTATTTGCTTCAGGGAATTCCTGTACTCTGTCAAACGTAGTATGTAAGTACCGTGGAATCGAGTTATTTCTGGTACTAATTTTTTCAGACGTGATAAACAGGTTTTTTAAAATAAGAAAAACTTAGAAAAACTTGAAGAAATAAGAAAGTGTTATGCACTTTAAGTCGCTCTTTCTCTGACGTTTTTTCATTGTTTTGTTGACCACGATAACTCGGACAGTACTCGGCAGATATCGCCCATTCACAATGGAACACGGGTATAAAAAGCGATATGCAGGCTGCAAGTGATAAGTCGTGCTATCTTCGTCATCAGGTTATCACTTCCTTCTTCTAAAGTTTGATTGACGTGCTATTCGTTACTATGGACAGCATATCAGTCCACCAAGAGTAACCTGCGTTAAAAATTGTGAATTGACTGTTTTGTCATGTTTTCTGTTGTGTACTACTTCGGAGAAAGATTTCCAAGCTTTAACATTGAAGAACTCTGTTACGCCACTGTTTCTCCAGGACTCATTATTAATTCTGGCATCAGTTGCATTGTATTGCATTTATTAACATTCCATGGGATTCGTACATCGCCTCACAGCTAGAATATGGAACATGTACAAAATCTTAATAGTACTATACGTCTTAATTCATAGTCACAGTCAAGTTGAAATATATACAGAAGAGATTTACAATATAGTCTACTAGTACAACACAAAGTTTTAGTATCAATTTCATGAAGTGTTATTAGTAGGACCTATAGATAATTATGTAGGTTGTATTGTAAAATTAGGTATTTTATTTTATGTTTTATTATTATTGTGTTAAATTGTATTGTGTATTATTGTATTGTGTGTAAAATTGTATATGTGTTGTAAAATGTATTGTGTATTGTAAGTTTTATTGTGTATTGGTTATCATTTTATTGTGTATTGTTAATATTGTATATACCACTGCCACCGGGTGCTTGCCCACTTGCAGTGTAAATAAATACATACAATGTCATGAATTCACCTACAGAATAGAAGGCGTGAGAAATTAGGTACTTCTTTAATTTGGCCCTAAATAATCTTATGTTTTGAGTTTCATTTTTTATATCGATAGGGAAGCTATTAAAAATTTTTACTGCCATATATCGCACTCCTTTTTGATAGCACGATAGACTTGCCGATGGAGTATGAAAGTCATTTTTTGACCCGTATTTATGCTATGAACTGTTGAATTAGTTACAAAGTTTTCACGATTACATACGAGGAAGATTATTAATGAAAAGATATACTGACAAGCCATGGGCATTATTTGTAGTTTTTTTTAAAAATAGTGCTAGACGATTCCCTAGATTTGGCACCTACTATTATTCTAATTACTCTTTTTTGTAGTAGGAATATACTGTTACTATCTGTGGAATTTCCCCAGAATTTTACTAGCTATCTCAAATATTAAATTAATTATAATTCATTGAATTAAATTAGCTCATAAATTAAGTTACTACCTTACCTTATAGATTTATCTAAATTTAAATAAATATGTAGTGAAGAATATTGCTGGAGAACCTTTTAAGTGTAGTGTAAATATTTGTAATTTAAATTTATGTATTGTATTGATTAAGGCTGGTTGAGTGGAAGAGAAGGCCTTATGGCCTTAACTCTGCCAGCGAAAAAAAAAAAAAAGAATATTATTCCAAAACTTATTACTGAGTGGAAGTATGCAAAGCATAGCCCTATTTGTTTTTAAGGTATTGATATTTGGTATCTTTTGCATAGATCTAATAGCTATGTACTCTTCAATGTAGCTTTACATGTGTATTGTACTCATTTGAATAAAAACAACTTTCTTCTTCTTCAGCCTGTTACGTATTAGGCCAGTGGCCTCTCTCTCCAGTGTGTAAGGGGTCTTCCAGTGATCTTGTGCTCCTGGAATGAAGTTGACGGGATATGCGAGGTAGATCCATTCTTTGGACATGCTGTTTCTAATAATAATAATAATAATAATAATAATAATAATAATAATAATAATAATAATAATACTTACTGGCTTTTAAGGAACCCGGAAGTTCATTGCCGCCCTCACATAAGCCCGCTATTGGTCCCTATCCTGAGCAAGATTAATCCATTCTCTACCATCATATCCCACCTCCCTCAAATCCATTTTAATATTATTTTCCCATCTACGTCTCGGCCTCCCCAAAGGTCTTTTGCCCTCCGGCCTCCCAACTAACACTCTATATGCATTTCTGGATTCGCCCATACGTGCTACATGCCCTGCCCATCTCAAACGTTTGGATTTAATGTTCCTAATTATGTCAGGTGGAGAAGACAATGCGTGCAGTTCTGTGTTGTGTAACTTTCTCCATTCTCCTGTAACTTCATCCCTCTTAGCCCCAAATATTTTTCCCAAGCACCTTATTCTCAAACACCCTTAATCTATGTTCCTCTCTCAAAGTGAGAGTGCAAGTTTCACAACCATACAGAACAACCGGTAATATAACTGTTTTATAAATTCTAACTTTCAAATTTTTTGACAGAAGACTAGATGACAAAAGCTTCTCAACCGAATAATAACAGGCATTTCCCATATTTATTCTGTGTTTAATTTCCTCCCGAGTGTCATTTATGTTTGTTACTGTTGCTCCAGATATTTGAATTTTTCCACCTCTTCGAAGGATAAATCTCCAATTTTTATATTTCCATTTCGTACAATATTCTGGTCACGAGACACAATCATATACTTAGTCTTTTCGGGATTTAATAATAATAATAATAATAATAATAATAATAATAATAATAATAATAATAATGAACAATGTAGAGCCGTGTGTGACTCACGGGCCTCCTGTTGACTACTTCCTGTGCAGCACATTCCAGCTAGGTGTTAAGCTCTGCCATAATTCAAAGAGCTCCAGTACGAAGACGCTCCAACCTGCCAGCCCTGTTCCTCTGAGACTAATAAAAGCAGCTGAAGATGTCAGCACTGTATTAGCAAGAAGTATGTGCTCCGGATTAAACGCGCGCTAAATTATCTGGCGCAGTTTATCAAATTCCACGGTCCATGTTACTATGGCAACGTAAACATGTCGGCAGTCATTGGGGTGTTGGCGCCTGCAAAACATGAGTTGCGTTCCGCTTTCATTGCATGCACATCGCTGGGCTCTGAAAACAAGAAAGAGCATTTCATAATCAATTCAAGACAAAGCACGGAGAGGAATGCAGAGTCTTCATATCAATTGACTGTCATTAAAACAAGAGACGTTCAGGTCTGTGGCCATCTTGGCTGAAGTCAAGTGCTTTATTTCTGTCGTCATCATCATCGTGTTGTCTTATCTAGGAATCATGTGTTTTAAATATAGTAATTTTATAGCCATGTCTCATTTCGACATTTTCGATTAATTTTCTCATTCTAAAGAAAATAACTTAAGAAACTTTGACAGAAATGAAAATATAAATATTTCACTTATTCTAACTTCAATGAAACGGGAATATACATGGTATATAAGCACAATAAAATTCGTTCAGGACTCTAGAAAATTCGTGATTCGTACAAATAATTTATCAGCATATCAATAACAACCTCATAAAATTACTTACAAAAAACACTCCCAAAAATAATATACACTTATGAAAAAAATAAAAAATAAATAAAAAATTATTTTATTAACAGTATTTTCACCGTTACAATTACACATATATAAAAAAACATAAACACTTACATAGAGATAATAAATTTTACAGGAGAAAAAGTTCGTCCAAAGGGCTGGACTCTGGAATATAAAGAATATAAGAATTTTCTAATTTTTTTTGTAAAATTTATTATTTTAGCACCCATTACTTATAATCATAATTTTCCTTACTGTGTGTACCTAAAAATATTGTGTTCATTGTATGATTTGTACTACACTATTTTATTATTATTACCATTATTATTATTATTATTATTATTATTATTATTATTATTATTATTATTATCATTATTAATATTAATATCATTATTATCATTATCATTATATTATCATTATTAATATTACCGGTACTATTATTATTATTATTATTATTATTATTATTAGGCCTATTATCATTATTATTATCATTATTATTATTATTATTTTCATTATTATTATCATTATTAATATTACTTACTTACTTACTTACTTACTTACTTACTTACTTACTGGCTTTTAAGGAATCTGGAGGTTCATTGCTGCCCTCACATAAGCCCGCCATCGGTCCCTATCCTGAGCAAGATTAATCCAGTCTCTATCGTCATATCCCACCTCCCTCAAATCTATTTTAATATTATCTTCCCATCTACGTCTCGGCCTCCCTAAAGGTCTTCTTCCCTCCGGCCTCCCAACTAACACTCTATATGCATTTCTGGATTCGCCCATACGTGCTACATGCCCTGCCCATCTCAAACGTCTGGATTTAATGTTCCTAATTATGTCAGGTGAAGAATACAATGCGTGCAGTTCTGCGTTGTGTAACTTTCTCCATTCTCCTGTAACTTCATCCCTCTTAGCCCCAAATATTTTCCTAAGCACCTTATTCTCAAACAATCTTAACCTATGTTCCTCTCTCAAAGTGAGAGTCCAAGTTTCACAACCATACAGAACAACCAGTAATATTAATATTACTATTATTATTATTATTATTATTATTATTATTATTATTATTATTACCATTATTATTATTACTAGTACTACTACTATTATTACCATTATTAAGTATTATTACCATTATTATCATTATTATTACTATTATTATTATTATTATTATTATTATTATTATTATTATTATTATTATTGCCAGGAAAATATTGTGACTTTAATTGGCCGGATAAATTTCTAACGGTTGTCATCAGACGATCAAATTCGCATTGCAAATTGTGAACGAAGACAGTGCAAAAATGTAGATCGTGCACTTCACTGATGTTGAAGATCGGCGAGAAAGCTAGTCTGAACACACCAGCCATCTTTCTCTCGAAGTACAGTAATTGATTATAAGATTATGTTCTCTGACGTTGTAGGCGTTTCAGCATAGATGAAGCCTATCCCTATTGTGAAGGTGAAGTTTTTTTTTGTCGCCGTTGCTAGGGCGCGTCTGATCCCGCAATGCAGCAACGAAATCTCCAAGGACTCGTGTAATCAATGCTAGAGATAAATCAAACTCAGATTAAAAACTGGACGA
Source organism: Periplaneta americana (assembly GCF_040183065.1). Lineage (NCBI taxonomy): Eukaryota > Metazoa > Arthropoda > Insecta > Blattodea > Blattidae > Periplaneta > Periplaneta americana. Next base: position 207,673,375 of record NC_091120.1, read on the forward strand.
ATTATTCAACGAGCTGCTTCTCCGGGATTTGAAGCAACCCGCAAAGCGTACCGAATGCAGTGCATAAAGCGTCTATGTGACAACTCTATGAGAGCACTCTGCTGGAAAAGTCTCTTCTACGTTGATCTGAGTAAAATGTAGCCTAGTTTACAGATGATTAAATAAGCAAATGAATAAACGAATGAAAGATTGAATGAATTAATGAATAAATGACAATGAATGAATAAACTAATAATTGATTAAATAATTAAGTAAACAAATAAGTAACTAAGTAGATGGGTGGATAGTTACATAAATAAACACGTAAATAGGTAAATAAATAAATAACTAGATAAATAAGTAAATAGAAATATAGATAAATAGGTAAATAGATAAATAAATAAATAGATAAATAAGTAAATAGAAAAATAGATAAATAGGTAAATAGATAAATAAATAGATAAATAAATAAATAGGTAAATAGATAAATAAATAGATAAATAAATAAATAGATAAATAAATAAATAGATAGGTAAATAGATAAATAGGTAAATAGATAAATAAATAAATAGATAAATAAATATATAGGTAGATAAATAAATAGATAGATAAATAAATAAGTAAATAGATAAATAGAAAAATAAATAAATAAATCGATAAATAAAAATAAATAAACCAATAAATAGATAAATAGATAAATAAATACATACATAGATAAATATATAGATAAATAAATAGAATAAATAAATACATAAATAGATAAGTAGATAAATAAATAAATAGATAAAGAAACAAATAGATAAATAAATAGATAAATAGATAGATAAATAAATAGATAATTAAATAAATAAATAAATAGATAAATAAATAGATAAATAAATAGATAGATAAATACTTGAATAATTAGGTAAATAGATAAATTAATAAATATATAGGTAAATAAATAGATAAATAGGTAAATATATAAATAAATAGATAAATATATAAATAAATAGATAAATAAATAAGAAAGTAGGTAAATAGATAAATAGATAAATAAATATATATATACAGTATACATAGATAGATAAATAAATAGATAAGTAGATAGATAAATAGATAAATAAATAGATAAGTAGATAGATAAATAGATAAATAAATATATAAATAAATGAATAAATAAGTAAATAAATAAATAGGTAAATAGGTAAAGAAATAATTATATAAATAGACAGACAGATAGACAAAAATAAATAGACGAAAAGTAAATTAATAGTTAAGTAAATTAAAATGTTTTACAATAAAGGAGTAGGTAAATACATTAAAATCGAAAGAGTGAGTAGATGAATGAATGAATGAATGAATGAATGAATTTATTAATGAATTACTTCGTTCTTGAATGTTTAATGGGTGGGCGATTGGAAGAATGAGTGATTTACGGATGTCCTAATATTTCTTAAAGACAAAGCTCTCTTGTGATTTCATGGATTTCCTCCATGAGGTGATTGTGGTCGCTTTAATTCGAAGGAAATTCGTTGAGGCCAGCGTCTTCGAAATTTATGATATTTCAGTTGACACACGTGACATTAACACTGAATGATATTGTAAGGTTTCCGTTAAAATCGGAACCGTTACGATGTTGCGCCAATGAAATATATTTTCATTAAAGTTAATATGCTTTCAGCTTGATTCTCAACACTTGTAATGTTCGTATATCAAATGTCATAAATCGTTGAAATTATAAAAATGTTTGATTAAGCACTGTGTTAAACATTAAAACTTAAACTGTGCCTACTGTAACTTTGACACTAGTTTCCGTGTGGTGTGTGCCATTTTCACACAGTCTGCTAAAAGAACGAGCAAACCTCAGCACACGTTTGGGAACGGTAGACACTAGAGATGAACAAAACTAACTGTCGCTCTCGCTCGCTGTGTTCGCTGCATTTGTCTTTCGAGTCTCGTTCATTATTCTCGAAATAGCATTTAGTCGGCGTGGAAAAATTGCGTAACTTTGAATAACATACATCATTGAAATATATTATAACATTATAAATGTTTAAGGCCCAATTGTATGAAACTCCCTGACTAAAGATCAACTTTGATCGAAGATCGGAAAGTGAACCGAGTTCAGACACTTCTTCTATTGTATAAAACTTTTCTGCGATCAAATTGCCTTGGTTCAAATGCAATCTAAATTCACGTGAAAAGGATTTGGCAACATCGCATAAATGGGTGCAGTATGTGATGCGCGGACCATGTTGTACAGGTTTGTTCAGTGTTGCAAATCTAGCGACTTTAACTCTTCTTCAACAACAATTTCTTTTAACTTTTATATTGCTTAAATAGAGATTTAGCGACCTTTTTAACACCCCATAGTGACAAAATTTAATCTTTCTTTGTTGATAATGAGAAATCTAGCGACTTTACAACTACTTTTTGGCGACTTTCCGTACACTCTGTTGGAGACACTGGTTTGTTTTGTGCATTGTAAATAATGGCGGACAATAAGAAGAAGGTTGACTGTTCTCCGAGTTGTTATCATGTTATGGTGTTTGATACTGCTAAACATAATAAAGCTTTATAAAACGACAATTTTCGTTTAGTAATACAGTTAATTGAACATTTATGAATGTACCTATCATATCCATGAATAATTAATGGTTGTTATAAACATAATATAATTATAGGTTATGTTATTTGATACTGCTGAACACGATAGAGCCTTATAAAATATAAGAATGTTTGTGTATTAAGGCAAGAAATTGAAAACAACGGTTATTCTTTGTGTACAATCTGTCACTCGTATACTTCAAACAGAAAAGAAATAACTGAACTTGGATCATCTAACTTAATCGGAGAAATTTCTTCAGTCAAAGTTGACTTTAGTTTAAGACAAATTAATTTCAGATTAGACTTTATACAACACAAAATTCCAAGTTCAGCTAGAACGAGGATCAATTCAACCTCTGATCTAAGATTAAATGGTTTATACAATCGGCCCTAAATGAGACAAAAAGACAAAACAGAACAGTATCTTAGTTACCAAAATGTTCTGGTTCTATTATATGATATTACGTATGGTTATATAAATAGAAAAAAAAATTCTCAAATAAATTTGCATTTCTAAGAAACATAAAACATGACATAAATATTTTTTTACTTGAGATTGCACACTTGATCTCAAAGATATGAAAAGAAAATTCCTAGCCTTTTAATAAGGGCCTAGTAATTAAATAAAGACTGGGGAACGGATTATTATACACTGAAAGGTAGAGATGATGTTTCAAATAGGCTACTTGATTGTTTATACATATATAACAGTTCCAAAAGTAGATAAAAGTTCAGTCAGGTATAAACAACTGTGGTGATTCAAGGCTGCTTGAAGTTCGGGACTTCGGGAGTGGTCAATCTCGACGTCTCGAAACACTCACAAGCAGTCTTTACGTCTACGACGAGACGTATACAACATTGTCGTGAGGGTTTTCGGCTTTGCAGGCGCTGTTAGTCTTGCTTTCTCGATCGTTGTTCATCTCTATAAAAAAAGTCCCGTCGCTCTAATTTCCGGCAGCCAATCGCGTTGCAGGTCGGCTACATTTAAACGTGTGCGTCTTGTGATTCGCTTATGAAGACGTTATTCATTTCTTAAGGCTCGATAAATACTTAATATAATCGCCCGCCATTTTGGCTCTTTCGTTGGCGTTCGCAGGAAACACATGAAGACGTTATTTGCCGCTCAATTACAGTGCGTTTGATTTATTATCATAGGAGCTACATCATAATGTTTAACGGTGTGGCAAATAGATCCCTCGTATGGTAGCTCGGCAACGAAAGAACAAAAATGGCGAACGATACTACCTACGTAGACTTTATAGAGCCTTTACTTCCTAAGACGTAAGCAAAGAGGAGGAGTCACGCCGGGAATAACAGCGTCGCGACTATAGTAGACACCATGTCGAAAGTAGACACGAAGATATAGTAGCACCTTTTAAGTTTTTATGTTTAATTAAAAGTGTTTAGTTCATTTTAACTATAGTACATAGCTTAACGACTTATATATCTCTCTCTCTCTCTCTCTCTCTCTCTCTCTCACACACACACACACACACACACACACACACACACACACACACACACACACACACACACACACACACACACACACACACACACACACACACACACACACACACACACACACACACACACACACACACACACACACACACACACACACACACACACACACACACACACACACACACACACACACACACACACACACACACACACACACACACACACACACACACACACACACACACACACACACACACACACACACACACACACACACACACACACACACACACACACACACACACACACACACACACACACACACACACACACACACACACACACACACACACACACACACACACACACACACACACACACACACACACACACACACACACACACACACACACACACACACACACACACACACACACACACACACACACACACACACACACACACACACACACACACACACACACACACACACACACACACACACACACACACACACACACACACACACACACACACACACACACACACACACACACACACACACACACACACACACACACACACACACACACACACACACACACACACACACACACACACACACACACACACACACACACACACACACACACACACACACACACACACACACACACACACACACACACACACACACACACACACACACACACACACACACACACACACACACACACACACACACACACACACACACACACACACACACACACACACACACACACACACACACACACACACACACACACACACACACACACACACACACACACACACACACACACACACACACACACACACACACACACACACACACACACACACACACACACACACACACACACACACACACACACACACACACACACACACACACACACACACACACACACACACACACACACACACACACACACACACACACACACACACACACACACACACACACACACACACACACACACACACACACACACACACACACACACACACACACACACACACACACACACACACACACACATTATTTTCATTCCATTGTCGAATATGGTTACCGTTAAGTGCATGTGAAGACTATTACAATTTGGGAATAAAATAAATAGCAGTAAAGAAATAGAGGACAGACGTAAAGAAGCAACGAACAGAAATGTCTTACTGAGCTGACTGGATGGACGATGTCAGACGGTTAGTTTGTCTTGCACCGTGCTAACCGCAAGTGTCTTAACTCGACGTGGAGTACGAGAGGGAAAACAAATGACGAGGATAAAGTTGACGATGAAAGTGAGAAGGGCCTGGGGAGAGAGCAGTCCGTCGTCGCCATAGCAACGAGATCTCGGCCACTTGGAGTCGAGTTAAATTGAATCAGGACCCTTGAAGAGGCGTAATTAGAGCAGCAGGCATCGACGTTTTTAATTGAAGAGGCGTCTCATTTGACAGGGCAGGGTTCAAAACCCGTCGCGAGAAGAAACTAGAGCCTAGACCACATCACGTAGAACAGTGATGTCAAAGCAAGCGCATTTTTCTGACCTTGACGTCGTGCGCGGGCATCAAGCGCTAAGTATGGAAAGAGGAAGGGTTGTTTATATGACTAAGCAGCCTGTTGGATTAAGAAAACAGTGGTGCACAAACTTCAAACGGAACGTGAAATTTTATGTCGTTATTTTTATATGTCTTCTTTTTGTTTAATATTATCTATATTGTCTGTAAAACAAAAGTACTAACACTGATTTCTTAATATTGCACTTGTGTTTTAAATCTTAATAACATAATAGAGAGTTAAGAAGGAATATTCACTTAAATTCCATAGTAGTGTAATATTATACTGTATTAAGTGGATGAAACACATCATTCATAAATAAAGTGATATCCCCCCCCCCCAAAAAAAAAAGAGATTGAATATGACATGATAAGTTGGAATTTATATTCATGGTATCTTTAGCCTTATAAAAGTAATCAATAAACTAATCAAAACAATATTACAGTACAAAGCAAAGTTACCTAGGTACTGTACCTGTTTTAAGTGTAACTAATATTACATAACAAAACTCTTATCGCATTATGCTTTTAAGGTGATATTTGTGAGCAACTTCCTATCATCAGAATATTAAATTATTTTCTCGAAATCTGCTGAAGCTATAGAGCTGACATTTTTAGAACACATGGGCACGTATCTTTTGCTTATGATGTAACAGTAGTTGCTTTGTTAATTCATTTCCTTACAAACAATTTCCATGCGAATATTTTCAAAATGTTCAATACACTATCTTCAGTAATACGTACGTATATACGGTATATTAGATTTACGAAAACATTCTGTAAGGCTACTAAATAAATAAGCCTATATCTGAAAATTTAACTTTCCTATAAAAGAAGTTGAGAAAATATTTCATTTGAATAAAAAAATCAAACTTGTGAAAAATGAGCATTAAAATTAAAACTTACATTCTTATAATGCAGTTATACTTCTTAGACAAATCTAAAAATTGCCATGGACACAGTTTTAATAAGTTCTCTTCCCTTTATCTATTGAATCAGTGCCGGCCATCCCTGAATATAGCTCGACCAAGCGGAATATACCACCACTTTCGCCTGTCTCTTTCCTTTCCGCTGTAAAGCGCTCAAGCTCTCCTGGGCTCTAAAGCGCGCGCTTGCTCCTATGGGCATCAATTGACATCACTGACGTAGAAGAACTCCTTCCTGATTTAGTGGGCGGGAGCAACACTGACAGCGAGGTTTCTATAATTTTATTGTAATTTCTTCCTAAACTGTTATTTCTAATGTACAATTTTACAACGTGTGGACCCTAAATCTGTGTTCATTCATTGATCTCTTGCTGATAGAAGATCAAGACGGCAATCAATTTCAGTTTAATACGAATGGCTTTTTATGCAGACTCAAAGCACGGTTATCGAGCCGTCGCTTCTTAGCAGACATTCTTGCTGTTCACTACGTACTCCATAACAGCACATCACATAGCTCAAGTAGAATTAGGTTATAATCTGAAGATATCCACACATAGGCCTACAAAAATCTTCTTGTTCTATGAGCACCTTCGTATCGCACCCCGGACTGTCAGGGAGGGGTGTCTGTCTTTCTTCAGTTTCGAAGACGCGCTGTCTGATCGAGTAGATGCGATGTTAGGATAGTCGGCTCTGTCCCATAACATGTGCGTACAGAGATACAAACGGCATGGTCCACTAATGTGCGCAAGACCTCATTGAAGTTGCTGTAGGACGAGCGAGGGTACGTACTTACAAGATTCAGTTCAGTCTTTTGTAAAATTACAATTTAACAAAGAACGATTTAAATTTCAAGAAGCTTGAATATCCTGCAGTTCCAAATATTTGTCACAAAAATTATACAGCACTTCATCGCAGGAGATGATAATAATTATTCATATATGAAAATTATGTTACATGAAATCTATTTCACATTTTGGCATTGTCGCAGTTTTTATAATCATGGTGCATATGACCTTAAAGTGGCAATAAACGTTAATTGCAATTTCCCGTAACATTTCTTTATTCTTGTCCTTTAAAATACTTTGGTATCTATACAACATATTACATAAAATGTAGGCCTAATGCTCATTTATAGCCTTGGTGCATAGGACCTTAAAGTGGCAATAAACGTTGATTGAAAAATCCCGTAACTTTTCTTTATTCTTGTCTTTTAAAATACTTTGGTATCTGTACAATACATTCCATAAAATGTAATGCTCATTTATGGCCTGTCAGCCATTTCTAAAGCTCTGGTGCGCAGGGTTTTAAACGGCCATAAACTTGATTGTAATTTCCGGTAACTTTGTTTTATTCCATAGATAGGTACAGAGAGTTTTATATCTTCTGAACTTTTAATGATACTTGATATTTGGAACGCATATTTTTTAGACTATTACAATAGAAGTTTGTTGTCTTGTTGCATTTCAAAAATACGTCTCCATAGTTTTTTTTAAAGTACCGTAAAATGTTGAAAATTAGTGTCAAGATTTTATTCTGCTATGAACATTTTAAAGAACGTACTTTTAGGAGTGAAATGTCATAGAAATTTTGAATTTAGCCTTAAAATTGGCTAAGATATATTTATTTTAGTGAAGTATTATATCTTGGCAATTTTTTCTTTAATTTGGACACAATTTTTTTTTTCACAAACGAATATCGAATTTAAGTTGTTGCAGTAGTGGTATTGCTACATAGAAAAGGAAAGGCAACTCCCCTCTCCGTAAGTTAGAATGCCTGCAGGCCCGATATTACGGCATGCAGAATTTTGTTATGCAACCAGCAGTGCTGCTGGACAGCTTAGGTGATCTGATTAAACTGAAGTGAGAGAATTTCTGCAGTCTTGGCGGCTAGATGTGCCGCAGTGATGAGTTGCTATGGCAACGAGCAAATGGTACATAAACAAAGTAAAAGCGGCGGGATTCTCTGGCTTGGAGCTGAAGAGGAAAGATATCGCGGCTCTCTCTTGTTTATCGGAGTGACGTCATCGCACGCGGTGACACAGATTTCGTGAGCGCCCAGACTGCGCGGCGCGCTGGAAGCCACGAGTGGAGGGGAGAGACCACGAGATGAGTGATGTAGAGGTTCCCAGAGAGGTACGATCGTGCTAACGATGAACTCGACGGGGATTATACTAAAATTTATCTGTTACATCTATATATATATATAATTTGAACTGGTAATGGAAATTACGGGAAAACGGCTGAACGGATTTTAATAAATGACCCCTCATTTAGAAGCTTGTAACCCAAAATTTTTCAGAAAAATAGTAGTTTTCAGTGAAATATCAATTTTCCTACATAATTTTCCTATTTTCCAAAATCCATCTTTCTTCAGTTTTGAGAACTAATTACATTTCAGCACGGCCGTGATTTCAGAATAAAACAAAACACACACTACAATAAACAATAGGCTATTACACGAAGGCCATGACCTGCAGGATTGCTGACATATTTAGAGTCCAAATTCAATTGGTTATTAAAAACTTCAAGACTTACTAAAAGTAATTTACAGGTCTGATTTTGCGGTTTGTAATTTTCTGATTACAGCTGTGTATTGGATATTGAAATTTACAAAACTTGAGATGGTTTGATGACATTATTATCACTAGAAATGACATTTTATTACAGTTAATGCCATGATGTGACTATTTTCCATTAATTATACTTATTAGCCTAATGCTATAGCCTACTGATGATATGAAACTTCAACGTGCTCATAATTTGTGTGTACGTTTTGTAAGCAATGTTCGTAAATATGATCATATTACCCCATCCCTGGAAGCAATAGGTTGGCTTAAACTAGATAAGAAAAGAAATTTACATTCACTTCTCCTTCTCTTCGAAATCTTGAACTCTTCTATTCCTTCGTACCTGTCGTCTCGCTTCACTTACCTTTCTTCCCACCACAATCTGAACACACGCTCTCGCCATGAAACAATACTAACAATACCATCCCATCGCACCTCCTCATACTCATCCTCTTTCACAATAGCCCTGCCAAGACTCTGGAATTCGTTACCTGCTAGCATCAGGGACTGTCGAAATAAAATTGAATTCAAACGCAAACTTACTAGGCACTTGGTCAGTAATTGAGACTCGTTCAGACATGGTTTCTTGTAAATAGTTCTTTTAATCTACCACAAAATATCTCAATATCCGGTAATTTCATCACTATAGAATTTTGTTATTGTAGGTTTAATTTGTAATTCAGTAAATACAAAAATATTCTTTGTTCTTAACTTCTATGATAAAATGTCTAGCTTTCATTAATCAGGTATTCGTGTCGTACTTTAATTTTTATTGTAATTGTAATTGTAAATTTAATATTAATTGTAATCTTATTGTTCATGTTATAGTTGTAATCCCCTGGTAGAGGGGCAGAGAAGGCCTGACGGCCTTATCTCTACCAGGTTAAATAAATAAATCTAATCTAATCTAGATATAGAGAATGTGTTAAATTATATCTTCATTTCTATAATTTACTGAGTGGCGGCTATTACATATATAGAACTACAAAACTTACGTAAGATAATATTGCTATTAAAATTCAAATACTTTTATGGTTATTAATCAAGTGGGGTTGGGTCTTTTTCATATACTTAATGGCGGTGTGGTGTAGATATATATATGCGTCATTCTCTTCAGTATTGGCTCGAGAGAGCGCAAAAATTACAGTTCCTCAGGAAAGACAGTATTACTTACTGATAAAATAAGAGGCCTACAAAATTTTGTAGTCTCCCGATCATTTCAGCGACATCTCTTAGCAGGATAAAATGATTTTACCCTCTATATTTCATGCTCTACATGCAGCAGCTATACCAAGATGCTACGTCTATTCTTGGAAAGCATAGCAAACCTGACTTTTACAGTCCACAATGACCTGAAATAGCTATTGCTTTACTCCCACATGAAAAACCCACTGATCGTCCTGACATTGTTACTTGCGTTTTCATGTTGAAACTCAAGATACATAGGATACATAGGTTCAACAAAAAGTATTTGGCATAACCATGTTTCATCATTACGGAAGCAAATAACTTTCAAAATGTCTGGTATTTTTCATTGGAAATAAACCTGAAAAATGTTTATTTGAACGTCTAATGAACTTAGTTTGCAGCATTTGCTGCACAAGCCACTAGTTGATTTTAAATTCTAACAAAATCTTCCTTTTTAGAGACGTATTGAAGAATGTCACTTCGCCTTCACTTCCTCAGGTATGAAGTTAGGTCATAATTACGGTCTGAAGTAAAGCGCGGGATCCGTGCTTCCAGCCCAGAGCTGTTCCATGCAGAAAGTGCGGAACCATCATTCGTTGCTGCTACATTTCGTTCAAACCTGTTATTAAAAATGAAACAGCCATTGAAACGAAAGGAACCGCAGATGAAAGCGTAAAGAACTTGCTTACAAATGAAGAGGGCCCAAAACGAATACATAAAAGAGGTAGAAAAGCTTAAACAAAATCTAGAAATACCAAGTGAAAAGCAAAACTTGATGTCTCGATATAATCCACTTCATAACTTCAAAGTAGACTGCTGCCTTGATCTTGATGAAGATGTAAATCCAGAAGTAGCAAAAGCCATTGCCCTACAAACAATTAATAGAAAATATCCACAAAAGGACTGGTTGTACATTTACACTGATAGATCAAAATGAAGGAGCTGGAGCAGGAGCTACTTGTCAATACTTTTCTCTTTGTAAAAATGTTGGCAAGTACACAACAAATTTTGATGGCGAAGTTAAAGCCATTTATACATCACTTCAATAGTAATATACGTTACAAGAGCGGTATGTTGACGTTTTCATGGTCGAGGAAAAGATTGAAAAAGCGAAACGTAGTTGAGCTTTTTTAATTTCCGAGAACATGAAAACAAACATACCGCTCGTGTATCGTACATTATTTTGTGCGAAGATTGTTTATTACATACCTGAAAGACGAATTTCTAATTAGTTGCAATGAAATCTCCATGTTGGTTTCTGTTTGACGGCAACTTCGGAAAACTGAAATATCTTTCTTCAACATTGTTGCTATAAAATGTTTTCTGTGTTTACTATACTCCAGCAGGCCGTGATATACGTCTGTCTTTTTTTCCCCCAGTCTATAAATGCGAACTTAAAACAAACGGTAAGGTTATGTAATGATTTATTTTTCATTTTAATATTTTAACAATATTATTTATATAACATATTGCAGTAATAACAACGGCATCTGGAATCTTGTTGATTTTTTCACGGCTTCCTTAATGTTACTTGTATCAGGAATGCAATAAGTTTCGTGGAGTAGTAGACTTTACTTAATTTTTGCAAATATTTAAAAATAATAATCAACATTGCAATTTAGGTAAAATTGCAGTGGTAAGTTTCCAATTTATAATTATTACTATGTTAAACGTCTCTAAAAATAATATGTTAAAAGCCTAAAGCAGTAAAATGAATGTCGCGGTTAAGCGGTAAGAAGAGGGAAATTGTTATGTGTGTTACGTTGGGAATACTGAATGTGGTATTTCACACTTACCGCGTATTGGTTCTGTGCGGAAAACAAGCAAATACGCACGATCTCGCACAAAATGTATTTGTTTGGCTAAACCAGTGCAAAACCATAGTCATCCTGTCTGACTCCAAAGCTGCAATCCAGTCCATCAGCTCAACTACATCCCCTAAAATAGAAAAAGTAAAAGAAATTCATTGCATGGTAAAACAAATTCAAATGCTAAATAAAAAAGTGGTCTTCCAATGGATCCCGGCCCACTGCGGACTGAATGGTAACGGGAAAGCAGATATGTTGGCAAAGAAAGGAACTAAAATCAACTTAAAAACAAATTTCAAGTTCCGATATGATTCAATAAAGCGAGTCATAAAAAGAATAAGTAACAGCGAACAGGCAAAACATCAAAATTTATAATGGAAAGAATCACTCAAAGATCAAAACTAATTCCTGATCTACCTCGAAAATCTGCCGTGGCCATGTTTAGATTGATTACTGGTCATGATTGTCTCAGTAAACACCTCCATCGTATTGGAGTACTGAATTCACCTAAATGCTTACTGTGCACCAGAGAAGAGGACATGGAGATGGAGCACCTGGCTAATTGTGAAACTCTTAGGCCCAATTGTATAAAACTCCCTGACTAAAGATCAACTTTGATCGAAGGTCGAAAAGTGAACCGAGTTCAGACACTTCTTCTATTGTATAAAACTTTTCTGCGATCAAATTACCTTGGTTCAAATGCAATCTAAGTTCACGTGAAAAGGATTTGGCAACATCGCATAAACAGGTGAAATACGCGATGCGCGGACCATGTTGTACAGGTTTGTTCAGTGTTGCCAATCTAGCGACTTTAACTCTTTTTCAACAACAATTTCTTTTAACTTTTATATTGCTTAAATAGGAATTTAGTGATCTTTTTAGCACCCCATAGTGACAAAATTTAATCTTTCTTTGTTGATAATGAGAAATCTAGCGACTTTACAACTATTTTTGGCGACTTTCCGTACACTCTGTTGGAGACACTGGTTTGTTTTGTGCAATGTAAATAATGGCGGACAATAAGAAGAAGGTTGACTGTTCTCCAAGTTGTTATCATGTTATGGTGTTTGATACTGCTAAACATAATAAAGCTTTATAAAACGACAATGTTCGTTTAGTAATACAGTTGATTGAAAATTTATGAATATACCTATCATATCATTAATAATTAATGGTTGTTATAAACATAATATAATTATAGGTTATGTTATTTGATACTGCTGAACACGATAGAGCCTTATAAAATATAAGAATGTTTGTGTATTAAGGCTCGAAATTGAAAGAAATATATATAAATATACCTATCATATCTATTAATATTAATAATAATGGATATTTTATTTGCACAATCTGTCACTAGTATATTTCAAACAGAAAAGAAATAACTGAACTTGGATCATCTAACTTAATCGGAGAAATTTCTTCAGTCAAAGTTGATTTTAGTTTGAGACAAATTAATATCAGATTAGACTTTATACAACACAAAATTCCAAGTTCAGCTGAAACAAGGATCAATTTAACCTCTGATCTAAGATTAAATGGTTTATACAATCGGGCCTTAGGACATTTGTGGACCTTCCATCACAATCTTGGGAAGCAAGAAGGATGATGACTTCATTGTCAAATCCAGAGCATTAGGTACACACACAAATGAAGAGCACAGGGAAGGAACATAAGTGAAAATGATCGATTTTCTATTATAGATGTCATGTAATGGCTCAGGTAGCGTAGATTTTGTGTAGTTTAAGTGTATAGAATAACAACCTAATTGGTCCAAAGAAATCTGAAGAATTATACCCCAAAGACAATAGGCTATAATTTAATTTTTATAATTTATTTATTTACTTGTGGCTCTTGAAACTTTTAACTTGCTGACTTGTAAAAAACAGTTAAACGTGACGTATCAGGTTTCCCCCCCCCCCGTGCTCTTGAAATATGAAGACGTGGTGGAAAATAAGAAATCAGACGTCGTTTAGGTTTCGGAAAAGAAAAGGAAATGGCGTGAAATTTAGCGTACAAAAATATAAGTAATATTGATAATATTAATTACACGAAAATTTAGTCCACACCTGTGGAGTAACGGTTAGCGCGTCTAGCCGCGAAACCAGGTGGCCCGGGTTCGATTCCCGGTCGGGGCAAGTTACCTGGTTGAGGTTTTTTCCTGGGTTTTCCCTCAACTCAATATAAGTAAATGCTGGGTAACTTTCGGTGTTAGACCCCGGACTCTTTTCACCGGTATTATCATCTTCATCTCGTTCAGACGGTAAATGACCTAAGCTGTTGATAAAGCGTCGTAAAATAACCTACTAAAATAAAAATAAAAAAAAAACGAAAATTTAACTGGAATCTTAACCCTATCTTGAATAAAGTACATAGATGTTAATATGACATTATAAGCCACTTTTATTCTAAGATGAAAAATCTAGTCTTATAGGCATATAGACTTTTTATTTCAAATTCTATTATATTACATAAACATTTACAGGTTAACGAATATTAAAAGGTCATATGTTTCATATTAATTGATTTTAGATGAAAATAATAATAATAATAATAATAATAATAATAATAATAATAATAATAATAATAATAATAATATTTTAAAATTTATGCTTTTAAAAAAGAAATTTGTAAAATTATTCTTGATATATAATATTAACAAATGTATTTTTCTACATTTTATTTCTGTCAAATATATTCATGTTTTTACTGAATATCACTGGCTTCTCTGCCTTAAGGAACAAAGGTTATTCAGTATATGAAGAAGTACACGGCATATCCAGTGAGGGCAGTAATCGAAGAATCGACATAATTGCATTTAAACCTCCCTCTCTTGAAGGTTACATCATAGACCCTACTGTGAGATTGGAATCGCACGAACACCAGCCAGAAGAAGTACACGAGGAAAAAAGGAATATATATATATGAACCTTCCATCAGTTTTGATAAGGACAAATACCATCTGGAATCCATCGTCATTACGGGACTAATGATAGGAGCCCGTGGGACCATACCCCGGTTCCTAGTCGACTTCTGTAAATGTTTTGGCCTGCATAAAAGTATTTTAAGAGATCTAACAATTGCAGCACTCAAAGGCTCAATAGCTATTTTCAGGCATCACACATATGGACCATGACTAATTCGCATCTCCTTGACGTTACTTCGTTTAACATCATGTGTTTCAATATAATTCAAATTGTTATTTTTCACTCTAATAACAATGTATCACTAAGCCTCAAGGCATTTACTCTATTGTATCATGGTACTCTTTGTCGATGGCAACCTGTAGTGGTTACAGGAAGGAATTAAATCAAATCAAATCATATGTTAAATGTGTATTTTTCTCTCTTTTTCTCTTTCTTCTTTATTCTTGCTCTTGTGTTGTATTTATTGGTTTGAATTAAGTTACTTACTGTATTTAGTGAACTGTCCTTGTCAATTTTATATTATATTATTAACTAAGACCACACCGTACACGAGCCTGGCTCTTACGGTAGTGGCTAGAAACATTTTTGTTTTATAAATGTAATTTGTACTTGCTAGCTAGCTAGTTAAATAAATAAACAAATAGATAGATAGATAGATAGATAGATAGATAGATAGATAGATAGATAGATAGATAGATAGATAGATAGATAGATAGATAGATAGATAGATAGATAGATAGATAGATAGATAGATAGATAGATAGATAGATAGATAGACAGACAGACAGACAGACAGACTAGATAGATAGATAGATAGATAGATAGATAGATAGATAGATAGATAGATAGATAGATAGATAAATAGACAGACAGATAGATAGATAGATAGACAGACAGACAGCCTAGATAGATAGATAGATAGATAGATAGATAGATAGATAGATAGATAGATAGATAGATAGATAGATAGATAGATAGATAAATAGACAGACAGACAGACAGACAGATAGATAGATAGATAGATAGATAGATAGATAGATAGATAGATAGATAGATAGATAGATAGATAGATAGATAGATAGATAGATAGATAGATAGATAGATAGATAGATAGATAGACAGACAGACAGACAGACAGACAGACAGACAGCCTAGATAGATAGATAGACAGACAGACAGACAGACAGACAGACAGCCTAGATAGATAGATAGACAGACAGACAGACAGACTGACAGACAGGTAGGTAGGTAGGTAGATAGATAGATAGATAGATAGATAGATAGATAGATAGATAGATAGATAGATAGATAGATAGATAGATAGATAGATAGATAGATAGATAGATAGACAGACAGACAGACAGACAGACAGACAGACAGACAGACAGACAGACAGACAGACAGACAGACAGACAGACAGACAGACAGACAGACAGACAGACAGACAGACAGACAGACAGACAGACAGACAGACAGACAGACAGACAGACAGACAGACAGACAGACAGACAGACAGACAGACAGACAGACAGACAGACAGACAGACAGACAGACAGACAGACAGACAGACAGACAGACAGACAGACAGACAGACAGACAGACAGACAGACAGACAGACAGACAGACAGACAGACAGACAGACAGACAGACAGACAGACAGACAGACAGACAGACAGACAGACAGACAGACAGACAGACAGACAGACAGACAGACAGACAGACAGACAGACAGACAGACAGACAGACAGACAGACAGACAGACAGACAGACAGACAGACAGACAGACAGATAGATAGATAGATAGTATATTACACTCCATTGTAATATAAGTTATTATATTATTATGCCCAGCCTCATGGTCTAGTGGTCAGAGCTCCTGGCTGTAGTTCATGAGGTCCCGGGTTCGATTCCTTAAAGGGGATTATTCCTGTGTTCGTCCATGGTCTGGAATTTAGGTTAAGTTTAGATTTAAGACCTCTCCTGGCACCACATTATCATAATCATCCTATCACATCATCGGGGTAATGTAACTCCGCCTTCCAGGCGCTCCAACTTCAGAAGTGGGTTACAACTAAGCCATGACCAGGAGAGAAGACCAGAAATGTCGAAAAGACAACCTGGTGGCATTGGATTAAATATATTATTATTATTATTATTATTATTATTATTATTATTATTATTATTATTATTATTATTATTATTATTTTCTCTTAATTTGTGCATTGCAATTTTTACAACCCGTTTCTATACACATATTAATGTGTTCGTTTCATTATCATTCTTTCCTATACACCTACTCATTGACGTTGATTGAATTGCATTAATAATAATAATAATAGTAATAATAACGAATAATGTGCTGTTAAAAGTACAACTGAAGAATAATATTTCTTTCAGGCATAGGGAATACAATTAACAACTAACTGATATGCTGTATATAAGTCCTTGAGGATACCCCGTCAATATTGCTATTGTTATTTATATAACTGTATGTGAGTAGTGCCAGATTGTATAGTTTTTCTTTAGTTACACATTTGTTGTGCATGCGTCCGTTTCGCTTCCATTTCGAAGAAAACTGAATAACATTATTTAAAAAATATATTTTCTAACTTTCCATACTCTTCTAAGTTACGTAAACAGGGTCATTCAGTAAAAGCGAGCAAAAATTAAACAGTATATACAGGATGCTCTATAGAACATTTTCAGATAGTCGCTATTGATTTTACAGTTTTCATATTATTTAGCTACATTTATTACTTAGATTAATTGTTGTATACATTTTTAAATTCATTTCAAATCACAAATGTGAGCTAATAACATATTTTATTGTGCTCGAAATGATGCCCACCAACATACTTACTTACTTACTGGCTTTTAAGGAACTCGAAGGTTCATTGCCGCCCTCACATAAGCCCGCCATTGCTTCCTATCCTGAGCAAGATCAATCCAGTCTCTATCATCATATCCCACCTCCCTCAAATCCATTTTAATATTATCTTCCCATCTGCGTCTCGGCCTCCCTAAACGTCTTTTTCCCTCCGGCCTCCCAACTAACACACTATATGCATTTCTGGATTCGCCCATACGTGCTACATGCCCTGCCCATCTCAAACGTCTGTATTTAATGTTCCTAATTATGTCAGGTGAAGAATACAATGCGTGCAGTTCTGTGTTGTATAACTTTCTCCATTCTCCTGTAACTTCATCCCTCTTAGTCCCAAATATTTTCCTAAGCACCTTAATCTCAAACACCCTTAACCTATGTTCCTCTCTCAAAGTGAGAGTCCAAGTTTAACAATCATAAAGAACAACCGGTAATATAACTGTTTTATAAATTCTAACTTTCAGATTTTTTGACAGCAGATTGGATGATAAAAGCTTCTCAACTGAATAATAACAGGCATTTCCCATATTTATTCTGCGTTTAATTTCCTCCCGAGTATCATTTATATTTGTTACTGTTGCTCCAAGATATTTGAATTTTTCCACCTCTTCGAAGGATAAATTTCCAATTTTTATATTTCCATTTCGTACAATATTCCCGTCACGAGACATAATCATATAACCCACCAACATTCAGTATTTAAATATATTTGGTATTTACATTTAATATAGGCCTATAAATTTAGAATTTACATTTATTATTTACATGTAGGCAATTCATCATGTTTTGTTTGTTCACCTATCATCCACCAGGTGGCTCTGACCATCGTATTCACATTGTCACATTGAAAATAATTTAAAATGTAAATAAATGTAAATGACAATTGTATAAATAATAAATGTAGCTGGATGATATGAAAATAGCACATGACATGTTCAAGCTCGTATCTCCCTAATCTGACTTCCCAGACCCAAAGTTCTCATCTCAAAATGTTTTGCAGGGCATCCCTTATTTTCTGTTTAATTTTTGCGTTCTGTTACTGAATCATTCTGTATATGTGATATGGGAATTTACGCATTCATTTGTTCATGGAATGTGACGTACGCATTTCCATGGCAACGTCAGTTTAATTTCTGTTCCACAAAATCGTTTAATTTGTTTCTGCAGCAGGTCAGATATGATCGGCACACGTCAAAATCCATCCAGGAATGCATGCTTGTGTGAAATATTTAATACTTCTCACACAGTTCTGCAGTTGATCGGCGCAGCTTCAGTTACGTTCACTGCATTTCGTACTGCTCAGTAATCACGCTTGTAACGCCATGATTATGATTATGTATATGTTTTGTTTACAGTATAGCAGCCGTGGCGAATATCTGGCTCACGAGCACATTGTGGCTCGCAATGATAGCTGTGCATTTCCTTGCTTTCTACCTCCCACAACCCCCACCCTCTCACTCACTGGAGTCAAACTCCGTCCCACTTGCATTTGTCTCTGACCTGCGAGTGGCGTATCGTCGCAATGTCTCTCTCGAAACCATGTACCTCTACAAGAACGAAAGTATCAAGTAGGATGGGAGGACGCATTTTTTTGCTGCCAATACGATGAGAATATTAAATGTATGATTTGTTCACAAGTATTACGAGGAAAACGGCATTATACTACATGTTACTGATGAAACATCAAAAGGTTAAGCGTTGTTGTTGTTGTTATTATTATTATTATTATTGTTATTATATTATTATTATTATTATTATTATTATTATTATTATTATTATTATTATCTCTGTACGTCGATCCTTTTTCAGCAGATGTACGAATAATGCGGTTAGATCTTCCATTTAAACTCACAGATTTACAATGTGATGTTAAATGAAAGCTAGATGTAAGGACTTGACAAATGTTGAACTTTTCAAATCTTTGCTAAAAAATAAATATCCGAAGCTTCGTTCTTTCTCTTGCTCTTTTGAAGCCATGTTCGCTACAACTTACGTTTGTAAAAATTATTTTCAAAAATGAAAATAGTAAAAACCAAATTTAGATCACCACTGACAGACAAATACCTTAGTGATCAACTACGACTGGCAGTAAGTGACATAATTCCTGATTTTGAAACTCTGTCGGAGAGATATTCTGAAGACAGTTAATTTTAGGTTGTGATAATGTGTCCTATGTTTTCTTGTTCATTTCCTTCTTCGTTACACGTACTAAATATTAGTTTGTAGCCTTATACTGTATAAAATTATATTTAAGTGGTTGACGTAAGGAAAATGAAAATCCGTTAATAAGTCAGACAGTTGCTTCACTTCCCCTTCGGGTGTCCGCCTCCCTCCATAGGTGCTATGCACGTTGCAGGTTACACAGTGGCTCGGCTCACGATCACATTTTCGCCACGCCTGCAGTATAGTGATGCCGATGATATTCATGGTGGTATGATGATGGTTCGGTCCTGCAGCAGCCGTGGGCTGTCGGTTCAATCCCCGGAAGCACTCATGAAACATTCTGTAGATCAGGCTACTCTCCTGCAGTTCTTCGTGATATTCTGTACACCTGCTTCTCGTGATACAGGATCGTTCACTTCGCATTATACTTCCCAACATATCACCATGGCAACGTCACTGCCTGCGATGTCTGCGCCAGCCGGCAGATGGCTCTGAACTCAGTGATAACGCGCTTCAGCGGCTTTTGTCATTTGTTTCCAGATCCTTCACTTGCAGGCGTTTTCAGCGCGGTCCGTCCCGCGGGCAATGGTGCAGATAAGACCGCCGCCATATTTATTGCTATTGCCGCGCAGCGGAGTAAATTCGACGGAAAATGCGGCAGCCGTCCATCATGGCGGCGGGCCCTCTTCCAAACACTCGTCCATAGTTTTCTGCCCAAGGCTAGGACCAGGTCAATGCTAGAGCGCTGGTCTTTCATCCAGGCGACCCGGGTTCGATCCCAAGGCAGACATTGCAGAGGGTTGTTCTCGGGTACTCCCGTTACCCTCTGTTATTCCACCAACTCTCCACCGCCCCTTCATTTCATCTATCTGAAATATAGACTGGGTTGAATCTGAGATGGTGCTGAATATAGGCAGGGCTTGGGGCTCTGAGAGCTGAGGCAGGATGGCCAACCTGTCGTCATCGGATTCACGAATGCGCACACCGAACCAAGACGTGCCTAGGTGTGCGGGTCCAACCCTCGTAAAGCCAGAGTTTGGCCTACCCCACACTCCACCAGAATTCCAGTTCTTGGCCTGTAAAATTCTTTAGTAACTTAAAACGTCTTCCGTCACTTAGACATTACCGGTTGCCTGCGGATTTCTGTCAAGGACAAGCTCTGTTTAATCTTACGTAGAGACTGTATAACACGAATTTTTAAGCAATTTACAATGTAACTAAATGTCGCTATATACGAATTGCTTATTAAAAATGTGTCGTAAAAATGCTAACAACATTTGTTCAATGGAGATGAAAACCGTATTTGTTAAAGACTGTTGTTGTAGCAGAGGTGTCGTGATCGCTATAACCAAATTTTTTAATGTAGCACATTAAAAAAAAAACTTAACACAAATCCATCATTACACAGAAAATTTAGAGTATGCCTATCGTAGTAGATTGGTATAAGACTTTCGGCCAATTGCAATTAGCAACTCCATGAGTTTTATAATAAGAAATTAAGTACGGGACATAAAATTAGGAACTTCGTGATTCTTTACAAGAACTGCATGAAACAGTAGATGATTTTATTTCAGAGACTGAATAGTACTACCAGTTTGCACTTACCGAACAAAAACAATCATAAGTGTAAAAGCATACGACGAAGTTCAGCTGAAATCATTCAACATAACACCGGCCATGACGTCAGCTCGACTATTAGGTTGTAAGCGCTGATACATCTACAAACTATCGTTAGGGTACCTACATTGCTACGCACAAATATTTTGCTTCTGCGTTGTATAAATTCCTCTTATAGGTGTGTGCTGTCATAATAAACTATAGTAAGAATGTATTTCTATAGGCCTATATTTCTACCGTATAATTTCCTTATTCTACAATCTAATTTTCTGTACATGTTGTCTTGTAATGTTTATGGTTAGCTTTCCATACATTCTGGTAACTAACTTTTATTTTCATTGATCTATACCCGTGAAGTTTTTAATTTAACGAAATTTACAACAAAATGTATAAATAATTATTTACAAGTCTTTCATTACACGGTATTTTGGTTGTATTCTCCACAATGAATTAACAAAACAAGATCATATTTTGGTTTAAAATTGAAGTACGGACCTCTGACGTTAGCTCTCGGACCCCCAGAGATCCGCGGACAACAGTTTAAGTTACTGCTGCTGTAGCCATTCATTTTATCCGTCATTGTAAGCAGCGTTCTTGGAAACCATTAATAAGGAAAGCTCTATCAATACCATGCGGAGTCCTTGTATTACAAAGACATTCAGTGATGGTACATGAAATGACGCATGTCAGCCGTCGAACAGGCACATGAATGTACAGCCTTCTGAACGGAGACGCGAACCTTGCTTCAGTGATCAGTACGTCCACTTTGCTGTACATCATGCTTAGAGACAGTCAGAATTCTTGAATAAAAGGGGCTAAAATTCTTGGTTAAAAAGGATAAAAATTCTTGAGTGAAAACGAAAATTTCTTGAGTAAACCTGAAATTTTCACCCTGTTTTATTAAATTAGTATGTTGCTTAAGATAATTGACATTTATAATTATATTAGTGGCTTGTGCAGCAAATGCTGCCAACTAAGTTCATTAGACGTTCAAATAAAAATTTTTCAGATTTATTTCAATTAACAATACCAGACATTTTGAAAGTTATTTCCATCCATAATAATGAAACATACTCCCCCTGAATGATTACTTTTTTGTAAAATACTTTTTCTTGAACTTATCCACGTTCAGTTTTTGAGTTTCAACGCAAAAATGCAAGTAACAATGTCAGGACGATCAGTGGGTTTTTCATGTGGGAGTAAAGCAATAGCTATTTCAGGTCATTGTGAATCGTAGGCGAAAGTTAAAAAAAATGTCAGGTTTGCTATGCTTTCGAACAATAGACATAGCATCTTGGTATAGCTGCTGCATGTAGAGCTTGAAATGTAGAGGATAAAATCATTTTATCCTGCTAAGAGATCTTGCTGAAATGATCGGGAGACTACAAAATTTTGTAGGCCTCTTATTTTATCAGTAAGTAATACCTTTTAGTCTTTCCTTAGGAACTGTAATTTTTTCGCTTTCTCGAGCCAATACTGAAGAAAATCACGCATATAAATATCTACACCACACCGCCATTAAATATAATGAAAAAGACCCAACCCCACTTGATTAATAACTAAAAAAAAAGAAATATTTCATTTCTCTTAAGAATATTATTATCTTACGCAAGTTTTGCAGTTTGATATATATATATATATATATATATATATATATAATAACTGCCACTCAGTAAATTATACAAATGAAGATGTAATTTAAGATATTTTCTAAATTTACTAAGGCCTATATAACACCAAAGCGTTTCACCTTCATATCATCAGTATAGCATTAATATGTATAATTAATGAAAATAGTCACATCATGGCATTAACTATAATAATATTTCATTTCTAATGGTAATAATATCATCAAACCACCTCAAGTTTTGTAGATTTCAATATCCAATACACAGCTGTACCCAGAAAATTGCACACCGCAGAATCAAACCTGTAAATTATTTTTAGTGTTTGTAAAAACCAATTGAATTTGAGCTCTAAATATGTCAGCAATCCTGCAGGTCACATCCTTCGTGTAATAGCCTATTGTTTATTGTAATGTGTGTTTTGTTTTATTCTGAAATGTCGGCCGTGCTGAAATGCAATTGGTTCTCAAAACTGACGAAAGATGGATTTTGTAAAATGGGAAAATTATGTAGGGAAACTAACGCTTCACTGAAAGCTACTATTTTTCTGAAAATCCTTGGATGCCAAGCTTCAAAATGACGGGTCATTCATTAAAATCCGTTCAGCCGTTTTCCCGTAATTTCCATTACCAGTTCAAATTATATATATAGATATTCAAAGTCTTACGTTGACAACAATTCTAAGATACTTAACATTATTTATCATTCAAAGTTGTACGCAGACAAAAGTTCTAAGTTTGTCATTGTAAGGTTCCTTCTTCTATTTGTTAGCACACGCGAGAACTGTGAAAAGAAAAACATTCACAGTCAACATTAGAAACTGAAACCCATATAGCTTGGAGTGCTCCGTCCACAAAATCACTGTGATCTTCACGTAACGACAGCAAACCTTCTCGCGCTGAAAGTCCTGCTACTTTAGGTGATAGATTCTTTAAGGTTGGAACCTGATCAAACATAGATTTCAAACTGCTTTCAGTTGAATAATTTCGAGGGAAAAATTGTTCCGGGGCCGGGTATCGAACCCGGGATCTTTGGTTAAACGTACCAACGCTCTCCCAACTGAGCTACCTGGGAACTCTACCCGACACCGATCCAATTTTTCCGTCTATATCCACAGATCTAAAAGTGGGCTGACAACCGTCAAGCAACCAGCATTGGGTGCACACTAACTCTGTGTGCTTTCAGTTGCATCAAATCGTTTACGAACCATTTCAACTTACACCATCTAGCGCCAGCATTCCAAACTTGTGCATTTTTCAAACAGAACTTCTAAAATTTCCAAATTTAGATAATGTATTTATTAATTGCTGAAAAATTGCGTCTTTTCGCGAATAACGACAGAAAATATGCTGAATTCGCGAGTCATAGGATTTTTGCGATTTTTCGCGAATGTTTCGCGAGTTGAAACGTGTAATTATATGATATTTTTTATGTGAACCATGTTTTAAACTATGTTTTTTGCGATTTCGCGATTCACGAATTTTGACTGTCTCTAATCATGCTGTAGAGACGGGATCTTACCTGAACGTAAATCCTCAAATAGTGGTCGGCTAGAACTTTTCTACATAGGCTATGGAAAATAATACAGGATGATTCACTAAAAGCGAGTAAAAATTAAACAGAAAATGGCGGATACTCTACTAAACATTGGGGAACTTTGGGGCTGCGAAGTCAAATGAAGGAGATTTGCGCTTAAACCTGTTTGTGACTATCGCTTACTGTTTCCATATTATTTACATTTAAAAATATGTCTCACCATTCAAATTTCCCTGACATGTGTTTAATCACATCACAATCCTGGAAACTAATTCCACGTCCGTGTTTACTGAATTATTATTAAACAAGCGAGTTTAAATGAAATAACCATAGGAAATAATCGAGTGGATTCATGTCGGGTGACCTCGTAGGCCATAGAATAAGGCCTAGCCTTCCAATCCAGCAACCAGGAAATGTATCATCCAGATGGTTGCGGTGCTCCGTCGTGTTGCAGCCACATCTTCTCAGCAAGGATGCGTCCTCCAACAACTCAAAAATCTTCGCACGAACAGAAAGTACGGGAGTACATGTGGCAGGTAGGAGATATGGCCAGTGAAATGTTGTTGTAATCTGCATTGCCATGGCGACCCAGATATGTACATGATCACTTAATCTGGCTTCGCAGATCCTATGTTCAGTAGAGCATCCTCTGTTTCCTGTTTAATTTGTACGCTGTTTTATGGTCATATGAGGAACAAACTTGTTTTCTGTTTATCTTTACCTAATTACTAAAACGCGAATTGAAATTAATTTCTTTCCATTCTCAGCGAATTTTAAACGCCGGCACGCCAATTAAATAGGCCCTGTTGTGACACATATCACAACAATAACGAATAATTGTCTGGCGGTGTAATTCACGGTGATTATTTTTGTTTTTTCGCCTTCACGTGTCTGCAGAAAAACACTCCCACTATTTGCAACATCTCTACTAATAATAAATCTGTAGCCGAAATTTTTCTGGTAATTTTCGATTTTCCAAAAATAATTGGTCCTAACATATATAATTAACCACCCTGAAACCGAAAATCGCTTTTTTTTTAAAATTCTATTTAAAATGGGGGTTATAAGGGTGCTTGAATTAAATAAATAAATAAATAAATAGAAATATCTCCCTTATTATTAATTTTCACGAAAAATATTACATAACAAAAGTTTCTTTAAAAATAATTTCCGATAAGTTTTATTCTACGCAAAAGTTTGATAGGACTGATATTTAATGAGATAAATGAGTTTCAAAATTACAATAACGCTATCTAAGGCGGTGTAATGAAATAAAAAACAAATGATTTCGTCTATAAGGGGCCCTGGACAACAACAATCGAAAGCTATGAAACATAGCCTACAGAGAATGTTTCTGTGTTTGTATGAAGTAATATCGGAAGCTAAATTAACCGATTTGTATAATTAATTATTAATTCACCATTGGAAAGTGTAGTTTCTCTAGATGGACATAATGCTATAATGTTATTACAGTAACTTCTGAGTGAATCGAGGACAGGTAAGATTAAAATAGCTTCTTATGCAGAGAAAACTTGATAGGCTATTCTGTACATTCGTTTCCTGTATTTTCTAAAATAATTTTTATGACCGAATGAGTGGCCTCTGGATCGAAATGATCGCATTTTTTAATACAATTTAAATTAAGTAACACAATAAACGATTTATCCTTCTATCAAACACGAATGTTCCCTGGATCAAACGTCCTATTTTAATTATGTAATTACTTCATATTTATTTCTAACGGGTGCAGCGGAGCGCACGGGTGCGGCTAGTCATAAATAAAAAACTAATTTGACAAATAATGTGAACTGGATATGAATCAGAGCGTTCTAAGTTTAAAATGGTTACGGAAGCCAAAGACGCGTGTATGTGGAGCTCTGACTGTTACACCCACACAGAACCAGTCCTTGTTAGAAAAGTTTTGTAGGAGAGAAGTAGCAGAAAATGCAGCTGAAAAAGAGGTCCTTGCCTCAGATATATGACAACGGCATTAAGAGGACATTGCTGACCACTTGATCTTGGTACAACGTATGCATGCGACAGATACATTCCCACGTGAAAAATAACTTTCGAGGAACCGAACACAGCCTACTCCATGTCATCCTGCAAGTCACTGTAGGAATGCCTTGCAGATGCAGAACAAGTTGCGTTTGTTGTGACAGGCAGTGAGACTTACATGCTTAAGGCGGAGTGCTTGAGGGCTTCCCACCCTCGCATGGGCACTGTCACCTGATCATATTTACCTCCCCTCCCTTATGCCCATATAAAGTTCCGTATCGACTGCACATCCGTTTGGAACAAAGTCCCAGTGAATCATATCATCAAACTCGCATGTACATTATTTGGGGCCGAACAGATTTTGTTTAACGACGACTTTGGCAGGCTGCCGGGGATCGAGCCACTGTTTTGAGGTGTCAAGGTTGCAATAATAGGGGAGAGTCGGGTAGTATCGGACATCGGGTAATATCGGACAGTGATGTCTCTTTCATCTACCACCAGATGGTAGTACCTGAGTGACATGGTTACGTTTCTGTATGCGACATCTGAACACTGCTTTCAGTTGGAATCATTCGCTCGACGAATACACTTTGCAGATGCCATTTTGTGTTTGTGTGGTTTAGTTTCTGTGCATCGACTTAAGTTTGGTAGTCTGCCTTTCTCGCACTTTAAGTATTGATACAATATATCTTAAATACAGTGTAAAGTTACTCTTAAATAACAGATTGGTGTATTAGTTACAATGACAATTATTATACAGTTTAAATTTGGGTGCCAATATAATGACGGTGTAATTCGGTTAGTATCGGACAGAACTTTATCGCCTAGTATCGGAAAATGTTTAAAATAAATATTGGGTCCCCCTCCTCAGACAACGCATAGGCTTCAGCCATTAGACAGAAGAGTTATGTAGGCCTCCAAGGATGCCTATAATGAAGATTGCTCTGGATGGAAGCCCAGAAATCGTTTTTCAATAATTATGGACTATAAAGTCGCAGAACTGGTCAACTTTGGATTTTCACGGGTATGCCGCATGGACTAGCAATGAAAGGGTTTGAATATGCTGGCATTCATCAACCGGAACATTTTCACCGATTTAGACTACATGCCATCAGAAGGGTCTTGATATCCCTTATAAGGTTTCTTGAAGAGTCAAGGAATGGTGGATCTAAAGGTCCTGAGACAACTGTAGAGGACAGTCCTCAGCCTCCAGAAGTACAAGAAGCTTTAGCATCTAAGCCAGTACGTACGTTGTGCACTGCCAAGCCGTCCACTTCTTTCCAGCTGTTCCCCATCTCAAGCCCAAAACAATAATCTTTTGGATCTATAACACATGCTTCATGCTTGAAACCACCCAATCAGGATCTTGATCCAGCATCA
The DNA here is from genome assembly GCF_040183065.1 of Periplaneta americana. NCBI lineage: Eukaryota > Metazoa > Arthropoda > Insecta > Blattodea > Blattidae > Periplaneta > Periplaneta americana. The sequence goes on from NC_091120.1 coordinate 207,701,624, forward strand.
ACGTCAACGTCAAAATGTAGCTCAAACACACTACCTCTGACTCCCTATTTTAGTCGCATCATTAAACTGATTTCACGAGGGTTTAATGTGAGAAGACGAGCTGCCAGAAGTAGGATACTCTCATCAAGCCCTTCACAGAACTCAGCTGGAAGGGAGACAGGCTTCGAAAAAAAAAAAAAAAAAAAAAAAAAAAGGTCAATGCAAGATAGCACAAATGAAAGAGATAACAAGTCGAAACAAGAACTAAAATCAAGGACGGAAAACATTTTGAAGGGGAAACAGAATGTATCTTTTGCGGTGAAGCCTTCCATGAAAGCTGGATCAAGTGTGACTTCTGCACAGGGTTTGGCACATGAGAACTGTGCTAACACCGAATGAACTAGAGAATTTTACACATGTGATTGGTATGAAATAACAGAAAAAATACAAAAGTGAATCTGTTTGACTGTTCTAATCACAGACAATGAAAAAATAAAATGTTTAGGGTGTGTCCGGTACTAGCCGACACTATTCTCGATTTCACTATTTTACAACATTACTCTGAATTTAAATTTCATATGTTAAAGTTACCATTGCATAGTTTTGTTATTCACATTTAGTAAAAATAAGTATGTTCTTTTTATGGTATATTAATTATTCGATTAAAAAATTAATTGTAGGCCCTAAATCCAATCAATCCTTAACTGTCCGATACTACCCAACTCTCTCCTATACCCAGTTTTCATCACATCTTTCTGATAAATCTATAATTCATGATATTAGCCATAAGTTGACAACAGATATCCATTCTGAGAGTCTCTTCAGGTGTCAGTCTACAACAGTGATGTCAAAGCAAGCGCATTTTTCTGACCTTGACGTCTTGCGCGGGCAGCAAGTGCTAGGTATGCTAGGAGGAATAAGCAGCCTGTTGGATTAAGAAAACAGTGGTGCACAAACTTCAAACGGAACGTGAAATTTTATGTCGTTATTTTTATATGGCTTCTTTCTGTTTGATATTATCTATATTGTCTGTAAAACAAAATTTCTTGATATTGCACTTGTGTTTTTAACGTTAATAATATAATAAAGAGTTAAGAAGGAATATTCAATTAAATTTCTTAGCAGTACAAATATACTGTACTAAGTGAATGAAACACATCATTCACAAAAAAGTGATATCCCTCCCCCCCCAAAAAAGAGAGATTGAATATGACATGATAAGTTGGAATTTATATTGATGGTATCTTTAGCCTTATAAAAGTAATCAATAAACTAATCAAAACAATATTACAGTACAAAGCAAAGTTACGTAGGTACTGTACCTGTTTTAAGTGTAACTAATATTACATAACAAAACTCTTATCGCATTATGCTTTTAAGGTGATATTGGTGAGCAACTTCCTATCATCAGAATATTAAATTATTTTCTCGAAATCTGCTGAAACTATAGAGCTGACATTTTTACAACACATGGGCACGTATCTTTTGCTTATGATGTAACAGTAGTTGCTTTGTTAATTCATTTCCTTACAAACAATTCCCATTCGAATATTTTCAAAATTTTCAATACACTATCTTCAGTAATACGTATTTACGGTATATTAGATATACGAAAACATTGTTCCAGTACCTGTAAGGCTACTAAATAAACATATCTATATTTTTCTATGAAAAAGAGTTGAGAAATTAATATTCCTTTCGTATAAAAAAAAAACAAACTTGTGAAAAATGAGCATTAAAATTAAAACTTACATTCTTATAATGCACTTATACTTTTTGGGCAAATCTAAAAATTAACATGGATACAGTTTTAATAACTTCTCTTCCCTTCATCTATTGAATCAGTGCTGGCCATCCCTGAATATAGCTCGACCAAGCGGCATATACTACTCTATCGTCTGTCTCTTTCCGCTGTAAAACGCTTAGGCTCTCCTGGGCTCTAAAGCGCGCGCTTGCTCCTACGGGCATCAATTGACATGACTGATCTACAACATCATGTAGGCCTCTCCATACTATTTCGCTGGTGTTAAGATGAGAGCAGACTGCGATAAAATGTTAATAACAATACGAGCCAACCTCCCTCTCTACAGTCGCAATGTCGGTAGCAATAATTAATCAGTTCAGGGCTGTGCATATCGTGCACAAATCGTAACTGTGGAATATAAATTAGCCTACTCAATTGTATAACCAATTACTTTTTCATTTAAACCCCACTTTAAAAACCCCTCATTTCTACTCAAAACCCTCTACATTCCTCATAAAAACATCAGCTTTATCGCCGACCTCTGTTCAATTTTACCGCAGTGGAAAATCAAAAACCGCCAGATTTAGCGGGAAAACGCTGACATTGGCAACCCAGAATAGCACGGAAGAAATCTGATTAAACAGGTAAACGCATGTGAAGTTGTCGGATCAGTGGGGCAGATGCAGAAAAGGAAAAAGAGAAAGCGACAGAAGAGGGAAAATATGTTGACAAATAGAGGGGCAAAAAGAGAGAAGAGGGAAGCGAACGTGGCGGTTGGGGGAGGGGGGCTTGTGTGGTACCCTCGATCTGAACATCACAGCCAGTCGTTCGTAAAGAGTTTGGGGGTGGTGGGGCATTGTGGTGACAGAGGACGGACCACGCAGGAAACAACAATAGCGATGGCTTCGGTCAACAACGCCTGCGCAACCTGCAGAGTAAACAAAAGATCGCCACAAACAAAATAAGCGCATATGCTGTGGAGCGAAGAACAACGAAGCTCCGCAATTAAGAGCTTGTATCGCAGGAATTACTCTTTTGTACGCGCTGGATGCGAATATTCATGAAATACAAAACAAGAGAAAGCTGACAACTCCGATCAGACTACAAAAGCGAGCCATCAATACGGCTGCAAGCTAAACGAGTGCGACAACGTGGAACAAGATGGGAGATATTTATTACTGGATTCGATCACAATCTTCACTAGCAGTTAGTTGTCTGCAGACCATTCGTGTTGACGATTCAATCGCTGTTGTAACAACACAGACTTGCTCGTTCATTCCAAGATTACCTTCATAAAATAGTCCGTTGCTATGCACATCTTCCCTAGTAACGAACTGTGTGCATCACATTAATTAATACTAACAGTTGAATCGCTATTATAACGACAACAACTTGTTCCACATTGTTAGATGGCCTTGCATAAGAATCCGATGCTATGCACATCTTCCCTAGTAACGAACTGTGTGCATCACATTAATTAATACTAAACAGTTGAATCGCTGTTATAACGACAGAAACTTGTTCCGCATTGTTTGTATGTATTTATTCACACTGCAATGGGTATATACCCGGTGGCAGTGGTAACTAATTACACTCAATAATGACAATAATAAACTTATTAATTAAAATACAATTAATGATAATACTAATAATTAATATTAATAATAATAATAATAATAATAATAATAATAATAATAACAACAACAACAACAACAGGGAATATACTAAATTAAATGAAACGATCACTTAAAATAACATTTGAAATATTCTAATTTGTATCTTAAAACTAAGATCGAACTAAAACCCACGAGTATGATATGTTCATATCTGCACAAGTACCTTTCAACAATACACTCATTTCGCTGTCAACTCACTCACTGCACTGGAACTACGACACATTTCACTGATTCTATCCTGATTTCACTAACACTTCAAAAACATTTCACTGTTCAAATACTTTGCACTGCCACTATAAACTATAAAGCTTCACTGACAGGAACACGTTTCACTTACACAGCACACTTCACTGACACGACATACTTCTTCACTGATACAACACACTTCACTGACACAACATAATTCTTCACTGATACAACACTTCAATAACAACATATCATTTACACCCTTTAAGTACTGTGTATAATTACCGTCTATTAGTAAGGTCCGTAAGCCTATTTTTAAATACATTTTTGGTTGTTGGTAAAGCCTTTAGTAAGTCTGCAGGTAAAGCATTCCAGTCCCTGATAGTACGATTGAGAAAAGAAAACTTTCCAGTGTCCGTCCTCTGCCTTAGATGGCCTTGCATAAGAATCCGCTGCTATGCACATCTTCCCTAGTAACGAACTGTGTGCATCACATTAATTAATACTAAACAGTTGAATCGCTGTTATAACGACAGAAACTTGTTCCGCATTGTTTGTATGTATTTATTCACACTGCAATGGGTATATACCCGGTGGCAGTGGTAACTAATTACACTCAATAATGACAATAATAAACTTATTAATTAAAATACAATTAATGATAATACTAATAATTAATAATAATAATAATAATAATAATAATAATAATAATAATAATAATAACAACAACAACAACAACAGGGAATATACTAAATTAAATGAAACGATCACTTAAAATAACATTTGAAATATTCTAATTTGTATCTTAAAACTAAGATCGAACTAAAACCCACGAGTATGATATGTTCATATCTGCACAAGTACCTTTCAACAATACACTCATTTCGCTGTCAACTCACTCACTGCACTGGAACTACGACACATTTCACTGATTCTATCCTGATTTCACTAACACTTCAAAAACATTTCACTGTTCAAATACTTTGCACTGCCACTATAAACTATAAAGCTTCACTGACAGGAACACGTTTCACTTACACAGCACACTTCACTGACACGACATACTTCTTCACTGATACAACACACTTCACTGACACAACATAATTCTTCACTGATACAACACTTCAATAACAACATATCATTTACACCCTTTAAGTACTGTGTATAATTACCGTCTATTAGTAAGGTCCGTAAGCCTATTTTTAAATACATTTTTGGTTGTTGGTAAAGCCTTTAGTAAGTCTGCAGGTAAAGCATTCCAGTCCCTGATAGTACGATTGAGAAAAGAAAACTTTCCAGTGTCCGTCCTCTGCCTTAGATGGCCTTGCATAAGAATCCGCTGCTATGCACATCTTCCCTAGTAACGAACTGTGTGCATCGCATTAATACTAAACAGTTGAATCGCTGTTATAACGACAGCAACTTGTTCCGCATTGTTAGACGGCCTTGCATAAGAATCCGTTGCTATGCACATCTTCCCTAGTAACGAACTGTGTGCATCACATTAATTAATACTAAACAGTTGAATCGCTGTTATAACGACAGCCACTTGTTCCGCATTGTTAGATGGCCTTGCATAAGAATCCGTTGCTATGCACATCTTCCCTAGTAACGAACTGTGTGCATCACATTAATTAATACTAAACAGTTGAATCGCTGTTATAACGACAGCAACTTGACATGAAGCATGTACAAGTTAAGTGAGTGAAATTCGTCAGTCAGTTTTTGAGTTGTGGGCATTTTTATAAGATAACTTTCGGAATATGGAGCGCAGAGTTCAGGCTTTTGGAGAAGAGTGATGTGGCACCGTGGCTCTTAATAATTATTTTGTGGCGCACTTGTCTTTAGGGCCAAAAAATGTAGTTTGTTTATTTATATTTATTTAATTGTGAAAAACTATCTTCAGCTTCTTTGGCTTTAATAACAACTCCAGAAGAAATTTCGGTTTCAACAGATCCCGATATCATTTCCAACATAACAAAACACTGTTCATTAAATTCAGAGACTAGAGTAACTTAACAACAACGAAATAATAGCATCATGCATGGCCTCCTTCAACGAATAATTTTTATTCTCCGTATTCTTCTATTTCTAGTATACACAGTCCATAGATACCAAAACAAAACACGCTAAACAACTCGCAATACAAACACAAAGCGAATATCTAACTTCAACTCTTATTATTTTATTGAATTACGGACTAGTGTGCCACAAAATAATGTATGAACCTTTGGCGAAATGTAATGTTTAAGCCTCGGCCACAGGTCCTCGGCAGCAACGTCGTTGCCCTCGCCATGAACATCTTCTTTTCGCCCTTTATACATAAATTACTATTCAGACACTTCTTAATGGTATTCCGAAATAAAATTTTGACAACCAACTCTGTATTCTTACATACAAATGGCTTTTAGAGAACCCGGAGGTTCATTGCCGCCCTCACATAATCCTGGCATCGGTCCCTATCCTGAGCAAAATTAATCCAGTCCCTACCATCATATCTGACCTCCCTCGAATGCGTTAACCACCAGAGAATAAATTAAAAATAAATAATAGAAGTTTCGACTGCTATTTTGAATGACACTTCTCCCAGACAACATAGGGGCTATTCCATATGAAATCGATCAGTAAAAAAACCTCGCATTTTTTTTTAAATCTAATTTTTTCCCTACTTATACAAGGTGCTGAGGAGAGTGGATTTTCAAAAATATACTATCGAAAGTCAAACGGTTTTCGTATTGTTGAGCGACAAATTTAGCGTATTTTATAAAAACAAGCCTCTTTCAGCGCTCAGAACTCTGGAACCATTTACTGCAGAACATTGAACGGGAGCTCATTTTGAAGCTGACATTTGGTCGGTTATGATAAGAAGTAATCCTTATTTTTATTGTACACAGAGAGACAGATAATCTGATTTTACTTACTTTTAGGCTTTTTGCCAATTTGTAAAAATTAAAAAAAAATTGAGAAAAACCTTGCATATTAAGAGGGATTCGGCATTGTTTGCTTAGTGGTACGGCAATAAGTTGCGAGGGTATTAAATAGATTATTTGCACACGCCTGGACTTGAACGGCGCAGTACGCAACGCACTGGCCGAGAGCTGAAGATAAGCGAGCGTTGGGCGTCATTTACTCCAGTGTTTATGAAAACTTGTGATGAAGCTAGCCCAGCTATGCGCTACTAGACGAAAGGTCACATGATTGTCTCCTGGCCTTGCTTGTCTCGGCTAGCTCCCGTCTCACAGTCAGCTGGTTAGTTCACGCGCGTACTATTTATTTTCTTTATTTGATGTTTTCAATACTTTCTTATCAACATACCATCAGTAAAAAATATATGTTTATTTGTACTTTCAATGCGGAATCTAACTATATATTTTTAAAATATTTTTTCCTAGGCGAGGTGTCTTAATGAGGAAAAATATAAATTTCTCCATTTCCATAAAAAGTAAGAAAAACTGTTTATATGTCAATATAAACTTTAATTTCTCAGCATCAAAATAAACCATGATTTTGATCATTGGGTGGAAGGGTTTCGGAGCCACAACAGTTTAAAGTTGCTAATTTTATGAAAATACGATAAATTTAAATATTTTTAATTTAAACACTATGAAGTTCTGATGCCTCAAACTTTGCACAAAGCATTGTATCACAGTTCTTTACGGACAAATAAAAGTTTCATTGTATTTGGAAATTGTAAGGTCAACTTTCTGTATATTTCGGTCGATTTGAGATGGAATAGCCCATAGGTAGGTAACATGAATAATTTGTTTTTCTATATCGCTATGACTACTTCAGGGTAAGAAAACAGACCTCTAGTGAAACCGCGCATTTGTTGACAACAATGAACTACGCGCATCACGCTAATTAATACAGAACAGTTGAATGGCGACTGTAACTTGCTCCGCTTCGCACAAGAATCCTCCGCCGCGCTGAATGGAGGTGAGTGCTAATTCCTACTCCGTGAGTTATCGCCCCATTTCCTGTGCTGCTCTCCATCGGATCCTCGTGGGAATTAGCGGCGGGCTAAGGCGCCGCGCATGAATAATTCACGCTAATCGCGCCGGAGCTGCCAGCCAATCAATTCGCGTGTCACGTGGCAGGAGTGACAGCTCTGATTGCAGCGTTGCCGCTTCCAATCTGCCCTTCCGAGGCGGACGTCCGTCAGTCAGAGGCTGGATTACCCCACAGTCTACTATATACGGTCACGAAGCTTGGGATGATTTTTTTGCAAATCTCGCGATAGTTGCTAGCCGCTGGGAGCGCTGTGAGTACTAGGAACAATAGACTGTGCCACTGCCATCGTGATCTAATACAGGTCGTAAGGCAGACCATTTAACTCGCTTAACCCGATCACGAAGAGCGGCGTTTCAACCATATAAATTAATTGGAATGCATAAACAGTAATATATATTTCCCTAAAATCGAGTGTAGTTCCATTAATAAAATTTAAAACGATTATGAGTAGACTTCGTTGAATTGCCACACGCAGCATGCAATCAGGTTGCCGATGTACGGTAGTATAGAGGAGATGAGCGACCGCCCGGTCTCGTAGTATAAGCAGTTCATGTTAAGAGTTGTGACCGGTCCAAATAGATAGAGCAGCTACAGCTAGTGTATACCTATGTAAGCACTTGTTTTTGCATTACTGTGGTTGGAATAGTCAAAGCTTAACATTTGTTCAGTGCATACAAGAATTCAATCAAACATACTACAATGAGAGTGTTGCTGTTCCAAACAATTGCCCCTGGAATACCCTTACCCCCGCAGCCAGTCTTGACCCGTTGGAAAACGTGGTTGGACGCTGTTAATTATTATGCAGAACATTACGGCAAAATAATGGAGGTAATTGATGCACTGGATAGCACAGACAGTTCCGCTGTTGCAGCTGTAAAATCATTGCCTTCTGAACAGCTATTGGAAGATATTCTGTTCATTGATTCTAATTTTAGAATCGTGTCCAAAAGCATCATCCTGTTAGGATCGTCTAAACTTCAACTCTCAGAAACTCTTAATATAGTGGATGAAGTATCACAAACCGATATCCAAATTAACAATTCACTAATTTGAGAAAAAGTGAAATGTAAGTTGAGAAACATTATTGCTAAAAATTCTGCCTATTCACAACTTCATATTATAAATAATGTACCATCAGATCACGACAGGACATCTCAAGTTGGTGTAGGTACTAAAAAGTAGTGACTTTCTATTCTTCAAATATGCACGTATTACATCGTGTGATGTTGAACGTAGTCTACATTTTCCCAAAATAAAAACTGTTTAAATGACCATCGTAGGAGATTACTTTGCAGTCGCTCAAAATGTACGTAACTCTTCACTGCAATGCACATATTCAAGGATGATGTGAGTATGTTACATTAAATTTTAAGAGTTAATATATCTCACTACAAAATAATTGTGTATTTACATGTTGAGGCATTTCCTACTTCAATGATCATTCACTATATTTCTTGAATACAGGATACAGGTTTTATTGTAACCGCAGTATACTGCTCAGTGTTTACATTAGAGGCATACTCCATCCGTTGCACGCCCCCTTCTCGTACAGTCTATACCGCGTGCGCAGTAAACCTTACGATTCTCGTGGCAATTCCACGAAGTCTAGTTATGAGACACTTCATACATAATTCACTTGCGAGTTAAGGTGTAATATTATTTATGGTGTGAAAATTACGTTGTTCGTTTGTGTAATCTCCCTTTATTTCGATTAAATATTGCGAAATTCTTGTACATTCATTTATGCACGATTCAATAATTTTCTATTGCACCGCACGGATATTTAGATATGTTGAAATTATAGGTTATGTTTACTGTACCAGTTGCCCCTTTCTGTCTAATTTTAGTGATCTCCAATGCCCTGCCATTCATACGAAAATTATAGGTTATGTTTACTATATTTAACTTATATTCCTAAATTCGCAATCATACATTATAATTAAACATAATGTCATGTATGATACCCCGGACATTCAATTTGTCTGTATTTTAATACTACAATTGAGTACTGAATCATTGTATTTATCTGCTACATAAGAGATGAGGTAACACAATTGTACGTACACTAATTTCATAGGAGTGGTATGGTAAATATTTTGTCTAAAATTAAGGAAGGTAGATGTGCTAAATTGAAATCACAATATAAATTCTTTTTTATTAAACCTTAAAATAGCTTCCATTCTAAACTTAAAATGTTGACGCTAACAGATTATGTTAACATGTAAAATTCTCTTCACATTAAAATAACACAGTTTTGTAATTATTTCTGCAACATATTATGCAACAAGAAGTAAACGGAACTTATGGACACATTACACTAAATAAAACTTAGCTATGATACGCAATAAAGTTATAATATAATATTTCACTGAGCTCCATACACTGAAATAGAAAACCCGAACAAACATTACGGCCTGGTCTACATCGAAAAGGCATTGACTGTGCCGTATTTCGCATTTTTGTGAAAAGCTATGTAAACTGTGAAATGTTCGTTATCGGTTGTAATAACTGTAAATGGCTAAAATACAATAATTTGAATAATAATACGGGACAAGGAGACGTTTGTAGTACTATAAATTGTAAGAAAAATAGGTTAGAGTTATCCTTCTTCCGAAAGATCCAGGAAGGTGAGTTTATAGAATATAATATATATTTTATGAAAATAATATATAAACCTCATGTATTTCGTATTTCAATAGTGGAAGGAAGGTGTTAATTTTTTCAAAAGAAAGCGATATCGAAAGTACAATACATTTTATGGCCTGCTAGGGAAAGAGTCTGTGATGAGGCGATAGTAGCGATCCTGGTGGTGAGCAACTATCTATGGATGCATATTTAAACTGTCTATGTTCAATATTTAGTAAGTATTAAGCTTCGTGACTGTATATACTAGACTGTGATTACCCCGTCTGCTGATGCATCTATTCTCAATGCTTCCTTTCTTCTCGCAGGGCGACCATATGGCCCATCATGCGTACTGAATCCCTGGCAGGAAGGGACGGCATGACAGACTGCAAGGCGTGGCTCTCCCGTCTCAGCATGGCTGTTCCATAATCGTCACCAACTCTGGGTAGAGGAAAAACGGCCTCGCCCTAGGCGTCCCCCGACTGGAACCGGCTCATGGTCGTAAACCTTACAGAGAAAGTGACATCTGTCAGCCATATTGAGTGAAGTTGCACCATATATATAGGATGAAATGAAATGAGGAAAAAGGTAAGATAAAATACAGGGAGATTTGTAAAGCTACGGAAACAGTCATGTTGCTCATTGCTCACCAATCAGATATGAAGTACGCAATATATACGATGAAAGAGTAATGGAACGGAGAAAAATTCTCTCCGGCAATATCTGCATGGAAATATCATATGTACTTCGGTACATTAAAATACATACGCAATATATAGTGTAGCATCAGTAATGAAAGTATTGAAAATCTGTTGACTATAATATCCCCATACTTCCTCTGATTGAGGTTCAGGCTGTACATCTATTACCAGGCAGTATATCTCGCTTCACGATGTGTCAGAGGAAGAACAATTGTTGTTTGAAAGCATCTGTTACTAGTCAGTGATGCATACAATGGAGGAAAAAGGAACTGGTCAACCTGCCTCATTATGTCCTACCCTAGTTGCCTCATAAGTGGTGCCTTGTTGGTATCACTTCTGAGGTTCAGGCCTGCCTTCGGACAGTTGATTAAACAACCAACAGTGTCCTCATTAGCTTCGTCGTGGTCTTGATATCAATTCTCGTGGTGATATCTGATCGTGTGTGTGATACAGATCGTAAATTTATATCACTCATTTCCATAATATGGGTCGTTATCCTGAAATTCCTATATGCCTTGATATTGGTGGACGCCCTGATTATGGTAGATGTCCTGATATTGGTAGTTGCCATGATATTGGTGGTTGCCCTGATTTTGGTAGATGTCCTGATATTGGTAGTTGCCATGATATTGGTGGTTGCCCTGATTTTGGTAGATGTCCTGATATTGGTAGTTGCCATGATATTGGTTGCCCTGATTTTGGTAGACGTCCTGATATTGTTAGTTGCCATGATATTGGTGGTTGCCCTGATTTTGGTAGATGTCCTGATATTGGTAGTTGCCATGATATTGGTGGTTGCCCTGATTTTGGTAGATGACCTGATATTGGTAGTTGCCTTGATATTGGTGGATGCCCTGATTTTGGTAGATGTCCTGATATTGGTAGTTGCCATGATATTGATGGTTGCCCTGATATTGGTAGTTGCCATGATATTGGTGGTTGCCCTGATTTTGGTAGATGTCCTGATATTGGTAGTTGCCATGATATTGGTGGATGCCCTGATTTTGGTAGATGTCCTGATATTGGTAATTGCCATGATATTGATGGTTGCCCTGATTATGGTAGATGTCCTGATTTTGGTAGATGTCCTGATATTGGTAGTTGCCTTGATATTGGTGGTTGCCATGATATTCGTCAAAGTCTTCTGTCACTGCCCCCGATCTCTCTCTGTTGTATCAAATTGCATTTCACTTCCAAGTCCAAGGTCCGTGTTTCGCGTCCCGTCAGCCCCGAAGCAGCAGATTTGTGTCACCACTCTGCGCTCGTTTGTCTCCTACTTCGTAATTACAGAGGGCTGTCTTAGCCGCTCCCTGATAATTATACCAGCCCGCTGTTTCCGATCCTCAACTCTTCTGCTTCCTGTTGTAATGGAGCCAGCTTCCCCTCCGATGCGGCGGCAGAGCAACAGGTGCGCCAGGGAAGAGCGTCACGTTCCGATCGCTTTTACCAAAGACGAAATCTGCAACACAGAAGAAATCCGCTAGAAGAGGAAGAGGTCAAAATTCGCAGCGTTGCCTCCTGCAGAGGGAAGTAACCCGACTCTTAGAGTCGCTTTCAGAGAAGGCCTCACTACGGACAGCAGATATCTCTGTTGGACATCGGAAGTGCAACAGTGTTATTAGGCAACATGTCACTTGATCAGCCGATGTGTCTTTAGGAGAACGTCTTGACAAAAAATGTTAAAAAAATGGGAAACACAAACTATGACGGCAGACACAGTCAACAAGAAAGTGTAGATTATTCGGTTGTGAATGGCAGAGTGAGCTCTGCAGACAGAGGGCGGGGTTTGAGTCTGTCATGTCTGCGTCGGCCATTTGTCAAACTTGCAGGTCAAATAAATGAACAGCAGACGCGACTGACACTGACGCCTGTCGGGTAGACGTCCTGCCAAACACTTGACATCACTGGCTGGCCGCTTGCCAATACTGGTAGTCGTTCCTGGTTCGATTCCCGTGGCAGTGTCTCTGTAGACTTAGGGCCAACACTTCAACTTCGCATTCTGGAAAATATTGAATTTAAATTCAATCCTGCACCTGAGGAGGAACAAACCCGGGAGATGAATGAACAGCCACTCTCAAGGCTGAAGCTGTTCACGCAAGATTCCCATTCCGAAAGTAAGGAACGTGTTTGTTGCTAGAAAGAAATGTATTCATATTTTTTAGAAGCATTAGATATTGTAAGGAGAGCTGCACTAGAGGATAGTCCGTAATTCATGTAAGGGACTGTTATGCCTTGTCCGAAACTGTGTGGACATTTCGGTCCGAAGCATATTTTTTTTAGACTGAATCTTTATTAAGGAGATGCTCCACAGTTTAAGCTAGCGTTTCGCAAAGTGTGTTCCACGGAACCTAAACATTTCTTAATCTTATTTTACACTTAGGAGATAGCATAATAGTACATTATGCAACGAGTCTATAATGGTAATAATTAAGACGCGAGGATGTTTATGAAACGAGCCCAAGCGAGTTTCATAATTTTCATACGAGCGTCTTAATTACCATTATAGGCAAGTTTCATACGACTTTTTATGCTCGACCATATTTCTAACTTGAAATTATTCATAAGTATTCATGTTATTGTTATGTGAGTGCAATAGCCTACCTCATGAATTGTGAGATGTGCGCAGACGCGAAAGTATTGATTTTTTCCGGGAAACGAATGTCGACGACCTTGATATAATCTAGAGAGTAAGATAACATTAGTCTTGATATAACCTTGAAATTGATTTAGAATTGAAAAACGAGATGACAAATTGAATTTATTTGAATATTATTTACAATTAACGCTAGTTATTAAAGTAACAGAACATAACCTTTTGCGACAGTATTGGATTTCCAGCCTCCGTGACCTTTCGATAGTTGTCTTTCGATTGCATATCCGAGAATAATCGAAAACCTGAACTTTAATGAATAGGTGTACTTTAATGACATGCATTAAAGGGCTACTACCAGGTGTATAGTTACTACATTTCGGCATGGCCGAGCATAAAATGTATAACAAATGTCAATATGAATCAGTAATAGTCCTAACTTGAAACGTCATCCATAAACATCAATCATAATAACAGTAACTGTAATAATAATAATAATAATAATAATAATAATAATAATAATAATAAGACTAATATAACGGATTACAAAGGTTCAATGGTTACATTGTAGGTTAAAAGTGGTTGGCGGAAAATGTTTGAGGAACTCGGTCTGTAGGAAGACTTAATTAACATCCTTAAAGCTTTCTTCTGCAATAAAACATTTTCGTTTGTAAAAGTTACAACGAAATGATGGAGAATAGATAT